>NW_027491492.1:600000-1120382 GCF_021521415.1 Bidens hawaiensis
CCGGTACCAGTTTTTTAGTTTTCAGGATCGATAGAAGTATTATTTATAGTGATTATCAAAATTGGTACTTTTAGTAATGATATGATTCGATGCCAAACCCATCCCTAGGATAGCAGAACGCGGGAGATTTTGAAGTTTTAAGGGAAAAAAATAATAAACATTATTCTAATTTACATTGTTGTCCTAAACGTTAATAAAATTACTTCACAATTAATAAATTTAATAACCGAACCCGGGTCGGGTTCTATTCCAGATACGATTTTTCTGAGAAATCAAAACCCATGTCTGGTCAGGTAGGAACTGGTTCTGAGTCTGGTCCGGAATCGGGTTTTTGCCGGGTCGGGTCCGGAATCGGTATCCCGTTATTATGTTTGTTTTGGTTTGGTAACTGTATCTGTATGAAATGAGAAAGCATGTAAGAGCATTATATGCAGCTAATTTGAATGCTAAATCTTGTTATAACAAAGCTTCAAATCCCCAATTCTCCACCTTCATTAATATTAATATCAACCCTAGAAGCCAAAGGCATAAACTTGCTAATCTTTTGCAGTCAAAGTTAGCTGTTAATAATCCAAGTGGCTATTATAAGTTGATTCATGGACAGATTATAACATATGGGTTTCAATCAGATACCTTTCTTGGAAACATATTGATTAGCAATTATTCAAAATGTGATCATTTGGACTATGCACGCCAAGTGTTTGATGAAATGCCTGAGAGAAATGTAAGTACGTGGTCTTCGATGATTTCGGCTTACTCGCAACATGGGTATAGTGACCAAGCATGGATGATGTTTGTTGTGTTTCAAAGAGAGGTTAAAGAGAGTTTAAATGAGTATGTGTTAGCTAGTGTTGTTCGGTCGGCTGCACGGTTAGGGTGCTTGATCAGGGGTTGTCAGTTGCATAGTTTGGTTTTCAAAACTGGTCTTGATCGAGATGTTTATGTCGGTACTTCGGTTGTTGATTTTTATTCTAAAAGTGGTAAATTGGAAGATGCGAGATTAGTTTTTGATGGTTTGCCGGTTAAAACCGCGGTTTCATGGACTACGATAATATCCGGTTATGCAAGAGTAGGTAAAGGTGAAGTTTCGTTACAATTGTTGAGTCAGATGAAAGAAAGTAACGTTGTCCCTGATCGATATGTTCTTTCGAGTGTTTTGACCGCCTGTTCGAGTGTCGGATTCTTTGAAGGCGGGAAGCAAATTCATGGTTTCGTGTTGAGAAGAGGTGCATCGATGGATGTGTCGGTGAGCAATGCGCTTGTGGATTTTTATGTGAAATGCGGTAAAGTGAGAACCGGAAGGAAGATTTTTGATCAAATGATAATCAAGAATGTTATTTCGTGGACGACCATGATCTCGGGATACATGCAGAATTCATTTGATGACGAGGCAATGGATTTGTTCGTTAAAATGACGATAAACGGTTGGAAACCGGATGGTTTTGCGTGTACTAGTGTTTTAACTTCGTGTGCTTCACTTGAAGCGTTAGAGCCGGGTAGACAAACGCATGCGTATACTGTCAAGATGAATCTCGATAAAGATGAGTTTGTGAACAACGGTTTAATCGACATGTATTCGAAATGTGATTCCGTCGGTGATGCAAGAAAAGTTTTTGATAGCATCCGGAATCGTAATGTGATTGGTTACAATGCAATGATTGAAGGTTACTCGAGGCATGGAGATCTTCATGAAGCGTTGGATCTTTTCCATGAAATGAGGGTTAAAAACGTTGACCCGAGCCTGTTGACTTTTGTCAGTCTTCTTGGGGCTTCGGCTTCGTTACTCACTTTAGATCTAAGCAAACAAATTCATGGATTTATGATCAAACTTAATGTCTCGTTGGACTTGTTCGCAGGCAGTGCTCTGATAGACGTATACTCAAAGTGTTCTTCGTTATCAGACGCACGCCAAGTTTTTAATGACATGTCTGAAAAAGATATTGTCGTATGGAACGCTATGCTTTTCGGGTATACTCAGATATCAGAAAACGAAACCGCTCTTAAACTTTATAAAGACCTGCAAATATCATCTCAAAAACCAAACGAGTACACGTATGTAGCACTAGTTACAGCAGCTAGCAACCTTGCTAGTCTTCAAATCGGTCACCAGTTCCATACACAGCTCTTGATAATAGGTTTCAACCTCGACTCGTTTGTCACAAACGCGTTACTAGACATGTATGCAAAATGTGGAAGCAAAAACGATGCTCAAAATCTATTCGACTCGACAATTTATAAAGACATTGTGTGTTGGAACACGATGATATTAACACACGCGCAACATGGAGACGCTAAAGAGTCTTTGAAATTGTTTGAGAAAATGTTAAACGAGGGAATCCGACCCAATTATGTCACGTTTGTAGCCGTCCTCTCGGCTTGTGACCATATGGGTCTGGTCAAAGATGGGTTTGACCACTTTGAGTCAATGGCTAATTTTGGAGTCGAACCAGGGATAGAACATTATGCGTGTATGGTTTCACTTCTGTGCCGAGCCGGGAAGTTGCATGAAGCTAAAGATTTCATAGAGAAACTACCTATACCGCCAGCTGGCATTATCTGGAGGAGTTTGTTAAGTGCATGCAGGGTTGTTGGGAATCTTGAAATAGGTGAATATGCTGCAAAAATGGCGATTTTGAGTGACGAAAAAGATAGTGGGTCGTATATTTTGCTTTCAAATATTTATGCAAGTAAGGGTATGTGGAGTGAGGTGAAGAAGGTGAGAGAAATGATGGAGTGTAACGGGGCGGTTAAAGAAGCGGGATGTAGTTGGATCGAAATTAATAACGAGTTTCATGTTTTTATAGCACGAGATCGATCTCATCAACAAGCGGATTCGATTTATAGAGTGATTAATAACCTGTTTGATCATGTTAGAACATTAGTTTTGACAACCGTTTTTTGAGTAATGAATATCTCATTATAAACTATTTTTAAAAACACATGAAATTGACAAATAATAATAATAATAAAAATAATAATAATAAAAATAATAATAACAATAATAATAATAATAATATATAATTCTATGAAAACTTATGGATCCCTTGCAGTTTCCTCAACCAAATGCCATATGTTATGGTTTCTTGGCCATTCTTGTTTGACTTTGTAATATTTGTTAGCAAGAATCATAGAAAAATTCAAACTTTATTTAATATATTCTTGTTACATTGTGAGAACCCAAGGATAACTTTTGCAGATGCCATCTTCTGACCTTTACTCCCTTTAACTTCCATTAATATATTCTTTGCTGGTCATATTCTCTCCAAATTCTATGGCTGGTTTACCAAGGTCAGAAGTGTCATTTAGAAGGTCAGGGTCATCAGGGCTTGTATGGGATGATAAGGTGTTATCAAGGAAACTTGAACCAAAAGAAGGTGATAAAGAGCCGCATAAACTAGAGCCAAAAGGCTATAGAACCATGGAGGTTGCACCCACTATTGACCCACCTTCACCAAAGGTCTCAGGGTGTGGTGCCATTTGCACCATGTTTGCTAACCAGAAGCATAAGCAGAGGAAAAAAAGGTAATTAGTTGGTGGTCAAAGTCTTAAAAATTTTCTTGATTTGTAACCTTTTTTTTTTTTTTTTTTTTTGAGTATGTATGTATTAATATGTATTTTGGGTGTATATTTAATTATTTATATCTATGTATGTCTGAGTTAGAGATTGAGATTATGAAGATGTATACTTGTTCTGTTTTTGTTATTTGTATGTAGACATGACTCATAAAGTCCTCTTTTGTGTTCTTGGGAAGTTGGGATCATACAGTCTATGTTTAAGTGGTACAAACTGAACCAGAGGGACTCAAACCAAAGATTTATAAATAAGCAGTGGTGTATATAAGCCGAGTCGAGTTGCTTTGCCTAAGCTTGAGCTTGTTTTCGGAATAGTTTTTGAACTCGAGCTTGCCTTAGGTTCAGCTTGTATATAATCATATTATGTAAGTGTATATTAAACGTATTAAATAAAAATGATATAAATAATAGGCTCGCTAGCCTAGTGAAGGTCGATAATTGAAGATCGGATGCAGGCCCATTTGTTAAACCCAGCTTACTTTTAGGCTCAGTCTCGTTTATTAAACGGACTTATTTTAGGCTCGGACTTATATAAACTCGGCTTGATTCAAGATTTTAGCATGCCGGTTTCAAGTAGCTGACGTGCGGCTTATTCGTTTACGCCTAACTATTTTTTTCTCATACATAGGCCAGACCCGAACCACTCCAAACCGAAGCCGAAAATAGTGAAAAATCAAACATGATGTGGGTTGGTCCGGGTTAATCATTATGTCCAAGTAAACTTAATCATAATAAACTATCAATACATACATTCTGTTAAGGACTAACAAGTAACATCATCTTAAAAAACATATAGTCTATATTTAAGGTGAACCGAAGATGCCGTTGATGCACGATCAAAGATGATGAACACAAGATGTCGATGATGAACGGTTAACCCAACCAACTGTTCATAACACAACCTAAAAAACTATGTTTTTTTTTTAATTTTAATTGTTATACGTGTAGCCAGTTATCAAGCTCTGCCTGTCAGGTTGGGACCTAACCGGCCCGAAATTAGAAGCCTGAGGACCGAACGGCCCAGAATACTATCGGCTGGTCTTGGTCAGGGTCGGGCCTGTTCTTCGGTCTTTTCGGGTGGGCCCGCAAAAGACTCGCCTCTAAATTTCAAATGTATCATTTAATTTCTGTTGCATTCCAATAACATTCACAAGTATTGAAAGTTTTAAACCAAACAATGTACATTTAAGCTACGAAAGAGGAACATACATTATATAATAATAAATGTTAAACAACTGGTTTGGTTTACACTGTCTAAACCAAACCGTAAACCGGACTGTATATATTCTAAATCGACCAAACTTGATGACTTACTAAGTAATTTCCATATATTTGACATTTTGTTTCTCAAATACTCTTGGCTCATTAGAGAAAGAATTTGTGCTAATATGATTAAAGGGATGTGATCCTCCCACACCACCCCCACATGCCTAGACGGTTCGTATAGGCCTATACGGTCGTATAGGGTATACATGCCTGACAAGGGGACAAAAAAAACAGCTGTTTGCAGCCTATACGACCGTATAGGCCTATACGACCGTATAGGCATTAAATGTCTCGTATTGCATTCAGACAAAAACATAAAAGCTATACGGTCGTATAGGGCTATACGACCGTATAGAAAATAAAAGCTATACGGTCGTATAGGGCTATACGACCGTATAGAAAACATTTGCAGAAACATTCAGACTACCTTAATCGCTGCCGGAAAACGATTTAAAAAAACCTCAAATTTTGGGGTGCATTTTTATTTTAATGTATGTTGACTAGATGTTAAAAAAACCTCAAGTTTTTATTATATGTAAGCAACAAATATGCCTAGACAGTCTTGAGCTTTGGACGAGCTAAGCTTGAGCTCAACATTTAAACCCGTTAAGATAAATGAACCAAATACGACCCGTATAAATAACATATATTGTATATATGGTCATCATTTTTTTTTTTAAAAAAAGTGTCTATAAACGAGCCAAATACGACCCGTATAAATCACATATATTGTATATATGGTCATCATTTCTTTTTTTTTTAAAGTGTCTATACGGCCGTATAGGCCTATACGACCCGTATAGGCCTATACGAGGCACAATAAACGATGGCAGACAACCTCTGACACGATTCAGGTCCTATACGACCGTATAGCCCTATACGAGCCGTATAGAACAAAAAATGGTGTATGAAAATCCAGGGTGGTGTGGGAGGATCCCTTACCATGATTAAATTATGAAGTGCACTGGTCAAAATAAATTTGTCACTTTTGTTATTTATGGTAATTTTGTTATTGTACGTTATATTAGATATAGAAGTGGAGAAAGCCCAATTTAGAACGGCATTGACTCACATTATTCATTAGTAGGCCCAGTCCAAAGTTGATTCTTCTTCAAGACTCAAGACTCAAGTAAAGACAAGACCTAGAAAGAATAATGTAAGCTATTTTTGTTAATGGCTCTGGTGTAACCGGTTATCAGAGAACTTTGAAGGAATTATCACCCGCGTATAAGTCGCCTTACCTAAGTTTGAATCATGGAACAATGATGTTCTTTCTTATCAATGACGTACACTTGTTGGAATTGAACCGGAACCCCTACAAAATTCTTGTCATAGGGATTCCGGTTCAATGAGATACACTTGTTCGAACTCTAAGACTACACACTATGGTGACCATTTATCATAACCGGTTGCAAGGTGGCACAAAATGACAAAAAAACATTTTAATTAAAAAATTGGAAATTCTTTTTTGTCCACAACCGATTGCAACCTTGGTTGTTCCAGCAACCCAAGTTTGCAACCAAACTTTTATATCTAACAAATGTAACAACATGGTTTTATTTATAAAAAGATACTGAACATTTTGATATAAAGTTTATAAAAAATGAAGCATTTTTATTTAATAAAATATTGGTTTAGGTTGGGTTGTGATAGTGAGTAAAATATTGGATTGGGTTGGGTTGGGTTGTATAGGTAAAAGAGATGAAAGAGAGAGAAATTAGTTTTTTTATCAAATGGTTGAGTTGGTTTGTTATGATAATGCATATTAATTCTTACTTTCTTAACCCATTAATATGTTAATTTAATTTTTTATTGCTAACAAGTTAAATGATAAATAAATAAAATTAGTAACTAAAAGAAGAACTAGATAACTAGTAAACAACTCACACATTCTCTACATGTGGCCTAGTGATAAGAAGGTTTGAGTTCTTTAGTGGAGACTTAAGTTCGATCTCTATTTATGTTACTTTGGGTGAATATTAGCAATGAAGGATTTGAGCTAGCCCTTGCGAGGTTGTCAGTTCGGATCCCGAGTCCACCCGAGTTTTCGTCACACCATGTGTTACGCCAGAGAGTTATTCTCTTTTGATGGCAAAACGATTGTCAAGTGGCAGCCGGCGGTATTTTTTCCCATGGGAACGCCCAAGCCAAAGTATGAAGCTAGCGTGTGCCCGGTCAAAACAACATAACATGAACATAATGAGGCAACGAGATTCTCCAAATTAAAAAGTTACGTTGGCCTTAAAAAAAAGTCTTGGTTTAAAAAAAATAATAATAAACAACTCACATGACTTTTAAGACTTAAGTAATCCACATTTTTCAATAAATTTTAAACAAAAATTATTTTATGCATAGAATACGAGAACCGTGTAAAGCGTTCACAATTAGTGTTTGATAAATATAACATAAGTATGAAAGAGTGGTTTAAGCCATTTTATCAACTTATATATCAGAGTTAAATATATATATATATATGCTTACAATTTTCTTACTTAAAATAAGTTATTTACTGAATGTGCTTTATAAATAGTTTTAGTAAAGTTATTGTTTTTACAATCTTATTTAACATTTTACTAATTAAAAATGTTAAAAACTTAATAAGAATGTTTGTTGATCAACCTTGCTAGATTCAATCAATCCCTTTGAAGCAATTATTTGTATGTATGTATTGTTGTGAACTTGTAATATATTATCCAACTCGTTTTAAATTTTTAATTAACCCCCTTTATTTGTTAACCTTTTCTTTTTTATAGGGCAAGGTATCTATTCTTTAAGATGTTGCATACAAACTTTTTTGATGATATGAAATAGCATCAAAATGGTGGACGTACAATTCTTTCTTGGGTGCTTATTTTGTCATCCAAAATGGAAGGTGATGATTTTTTTGGTCTTTAATTTTCTCAACACTCATCATGTCGGTCTTCTGGTTCAATAGTACATGATTGATGGTTTAATGCTTGTGATCTTGTAATCTTATATTCGAAACTTGACTCAAGAAGTATTCTTATAATTATGGTTTTGTTTACTCGTGTATTTTAGGTAGTTTCGAACACCTTTAAAAAAATTAAATTGCTTGGAGTATTGACACCATAATAACAAGAAGCAATAATAGAGGGATTCTCTTTTTCTTGTTTATTTCTTATTAGCGAGTGTAAAAAAATCATTCTATATATATTTAACACAACTTTTAACAAAAAATTAGTATGAAACACTAAACTTGTTGCAAAATTAAAATTACGTAACTCGAGCTTACAATTTTGAAAGTTAGACCTCAAATGTGTTACTTAGGCCAAACCCGGGATCACTTGTGTAATTAACTCATATTTTAATAAATTATCGAGTAAACTGCGGTTTTCGTTCCTCTTGTTTATCTAAATATGCGATTTTAGTCAAATATTTTCAAATTTGCAGTTTTTATCCATGTAATTTCATTTCACTTGCAATTAAACTCGATCCTACTAACCCCGTTAAGTCTGGTCGTTAAACTCATCATTGTGCTCCTCACATGAGGAACATTTTTGTCATTTTTCTCCTCAAATAAACCATAGACATAATTCGCAAGCCCCCTCGCATTAGGGGTTGGGGTGTATTTGGGAAAAAGGATTAAACTGCACCTCATGTGAGAGGGGCACGCTGATAGATTTAACGACCAGACTTAATAAGGTTAGCGGGATCGGGTTCCATTGCAAGTGAAATGAAGCCACATGGACGAAAATCACAAATTTAAACCTACTGGACTAAAATCGCAGTTTTGAACAAATCATAAGGACGAAAACCGCGGTTTACTCTAAATTATCTTATCAAAGTATTAACTATTAAGTTTAGAGAGGCCAGGGTTGTTCAAGAGTTACAAACTAAACTTTCTTGGAAACTGCATGTGATTGAAATAGAAACCGAACAGGATCAAATGTTACTTTAGAAATTGATCAAAATCTAACCATTTAACCTTTAGGTGAAACATTGAACAAGGAAATTTAATGATGGATTGATTTCAATATGTGACGGTGATGTGTTAAAGTGTATTATATTGACACATACATAGGTTAGGATATGTAGGTTACTCAACACATATGGCCCTAGACTATGCTTTGATGACGATTGGGTCTTTAGCATTTTAATTTAAAATTATTTATAGCATGGATATAATTATCAAATAAAAAAAAATTTGTAGGAGATACGATTATCATTTTTTTGTATATTACAATGTTGTTAAACCGGACCAAATCGAGTTGGTTGACATGGGTTGAACCCGCAATACCAACCAGCTTTTAACGAGTTGTGGTTGAGTCGTTTAACGGTTGAACCCCTTTTAATATTAGAAAAAAAAATATGAAAATATCTTTTTTGTATATTATAATATTTGAACTTTGGACATGTCACACATAGATTAAAGTGTTTGCAATTAATGTATGAATATCTTAATGTTATATTGTTTAGTATCACTTAGGTGCTGTTTGTTTTTGCAGACATAAACTGTCTGCAAGCTGATTTCATCTGTTTTCATGTCTGCAACTGAAGATGTGGTCTGAAGATCTGCAAGCTGAAAATATAAGACTGTTTGTTTTTATAAGCTGATACTGTCTGCATAACTGTCAAACTTATCTCACAAGATAGAAGTCATTTATTCAAGTTACATCTAGTTTTTAGTCTTTGCTTGCCATGCCGATTTGGTTTTGGTGGGTGGTGGAAGGTGGTGGTGGTGGATGGTGGTAGTGGCGGCGGACGGTGGGTAGTGGCGGTGGATGGTGGTGGTGGACAATGGGTGGTGGTGATGGATGGTTTTGGTTGGTGGTGGACGGTGGTGGTGATGGATGGTGGTGGTGGTGGGTGATGGATGGTGGTGGTGGCGGTGATGGATGGTGGTGGTGGTGATGGATGGTGGTGGTGATGGATGGTGGGTGGTGGACGGTGGTGGTGATGGATGGTGGTGGTGGTGGCGGACGGTGGTGGTGATGGATGGTGGGTGGTGGACGGTGGTGGTGATGGATGGTGGGTGGTGGACGGTGGTGGTGGCGGTGATGGATGGTGGTGGTGGTGGCGGTGATGGATGGTGGTGGTGGTGGGTGATGGATGGTGGTGGTGGCGGTGATGGATGGTGGTGGTGGTGGCGGACGGTGGTGGTGATGGATGGTGGGTGGTGGACGGTGGTGGTGATGGATGGTGGGTGGTGGACGGTGGTGGTGGCGGTGGATGGTGGTGGACGGTGGCGGCGGGGTACGGGGGTGGTGGTGGCGGCGTACGGTGGGTGGTGGTGTTGGCGGACGGTGGTAGGAGCAGTGGATGAGAGGGTGGCTGCAAAGGTTTTTTTGTGAAGATGTTTTAAGCAAGATTTCCTTGCTTTTCTTTTAAGATGAAAGAAGATAACTTCAGATCTGTTTTAAGAAAAAAAACAAACAGTCTTCAAGGGTAATGTCTGCGCGCCTGCAGACATTAGCTCCCTTGAAGATGTTTGAAGAAAAAACAAACACCCCCTTAATTACTAAATCTTATAAAGCAATATATTTCCTTTCGATATTGGTTTTCCAAATATTGGTAAAAAATGAATGTGGCAACATTTGACTAAAAACAACAATTTAGTAAAAAGTTAGTAAATGGATGTAGCAATAAATTTTGCTTATCTGTTTTTAGAAACATGACTTTATGGAGTTTGGCAAGAAATTTCATAGACATTTTATGATTTAAGTTCTATGTGTAGCATATGTTCATTTAATCTTTACTTTATTATATAAAAAAGGTAATATATAGACTTGAATTCTTTATCAATAATGATTGTAACACTTGTAATTTTTTTTAATAAATATTGATAAGCAAGGCATTACAAATTGATAAGATGCGGGTATAAGCGAGTCGAGTTCGAGCTTGGCTCGTTTTATCATATGAGAGCTTGAGCTTTTTTCTAAAGCTTGAGTTCGCCTCGTAAGTCGTTTTTATCAAGCTTGGGTTGAGGTCGTCTATTATTTACTAACTAACTTATATGCATTTTAAATTACTTTTATATATTTAGTGAAAAACCTTAAACGGGCCTCAGCTCGTGCAATACCATAAATGAGCCAAAGCTAGGTTGTAAATAGAGGTGTTTAATAATTACACTAACTAGGGATGATACGAGCCAATCCTTTCACAGACTACTCAAGATTGAATCAATAAAAAACTCAAAATGAAAACTCAAAATGAGCCAAGTTTTTTCATGCTCAGGATTGAGTTGAGCTTAGGCCTCGAATAAAGGTCGTTAAGTCATTAAGTTATTGAGACTAAATTTGAGTCTTTTGTGAGAAGCTCGTTTAGGCTCATCGTTCTTAAACAAACCTTGTCTTATTTAAAGTTTTATATCTTTTGAACTTCTATATACTAATTTATCATCGTGCAACCAAGCATTGACTCATTTAAGGTACTACACAGGCTGAAGCCTAAGCTTGAGAAAGAGAATCACGGGCTCAACACGAGTTTAGAAAAAGAACTCGAAACAAGCCAAACCCCCTAACCGTATAGTTAGATTGTTTATCAAACAAGTATTTTGACCCCGCGTTGCCGGGGCGGTCAATTTGAGCGGTACGATAGGCTAAAATTGGCGAAGCCACCCCTAACGCTACCAAAACCAAGTAATTTTCATTTATAAATCCAAGTATTAGACAACCAGAGTAGTCAAACAACAACACACATTAATTGGCATGTAACAAACAATAGACCATCGCCACCAAGGGTTCCAAATAGGGAATCGGAACCCCACGGACACAACCACGTCAAATAGAATCCAGCCACCACACCGGATTTTCAGTTTATACCAAAAAGATGGAGGTGTCGTACCGGCACTCCGTCATTACGAAGCCAACAACGTCAGATATAGCCGACGACACGCCGTCACCACTGAGCGGCAAATCAGAACGTCCCGACGGCGGTAGTGATTGCCTAAAGATGAAGCAGAGGGAGAGAGAGTGACGCCATCCGCCGCCACATACGGCCGAAAGGATGGTGGGCAACACCGTGCTTTCTTTGTATGAAGAAATAAATCGTAGAGAGAGGGAGAGAGTGCTAGACACAAAAGTCTAGAGAGAGACGAAGAGGTGGAATAACTGGTGGAGAGCAATGAGTCACCGTACGACGTGTGAAGCAGTAATTTCATAAATAGTAGATTGTGAGAGGCTGACAAATCTTCCTTTTTCATATATATATATATATATAATATAAATAATTGTTTGCTTTTAATGAAATAATAGAATAAATTACAAAGAAAAAAAAAGTGCATGATGAAGTTATTATAAAAAATGCCTTTTGTAGTCTTATTTGAAAGTTTACCATCTTCATAAAAACTACTTTCAGTCTGTCTATGGTTTTTACGCTGGACGGCGTAACATATGACTGACCATGACAGAAAATTGGTTGTCTAAGTAATAAACTAACACTCGAAAGTGATTGTTAACCGCCATTACAAAACAAATACCAAGCGGAAGTTGTCTCCTTTGAAATAAAAATGTGATCTCCGATATTGCTTTTAGATATTACCTTAGCTTCCATAACTCGACTTAAAAATCTTCTTACATGTACTCTTGTTTCTTTGCATAGACCACTAACGTTTCTTAGAAGCATGACTCAAAGTCCAATTTTTAGCAATAACTTACGATTTGACAATATGTAAATTTTTAATCCAATTAGATTATAATGGTTCTGTACACAGCTGGAAGCCTACAACCTTGTTTAACCGTTATTAGTTTATTACAAAACAACTTACATTAGATAATGGTTAATTATTTAAATTTGCATTTTTCTGCATTGTAATTTCATAGTATTTCATTTTTAAAATAAATGAATAAAAATATTGAGAAGTAACATTTAAAAAGCTAAATTTCACCACTACTAAAAATATGTACCCAAAAGCAATATAAACATGTACATTAAATCTTTCACATCATGCTTCTCATCAATTTTGTCATCCATTGGTTTTCAATATAACAAAAAACACGGTAAGTTTCCAAATTAAGATCACAAACTTCACATGTGTTCAATAAACATATAGTAGTAATCTTCACAAGATCTTGTATTTCATTAAAAGCGTTATTCAACTTGATAAACGCTTGGTGCCAGAGTGAATGATAAAAGCCAGGCTCCGATATCCGAAACATGTCTAAAACCTTTGAAATCTGAAACAATTAAACATTAAGCTAACGAAACATAATAAAAAGAAAAGGAAAAAAAATCTAAAATGCCTTTTATCATCAATTATAATATTATATGTAACAATTAGTGAAACAATAATCACATGATTGCAACAATGTTGATAAACATTCGCATTTTCTTAATATGCAAGATGCCATATCCATGTTTACTCCAATAACATCATATGGGTTAAAGTTTCTTCAGGTGTTTAAACAAACAAAGCACAAACAGCCCAACGACATCATTTGCGAGTGTTAAATTACTAAAAGACTTGATGTACACAACAAGGCATAAATCAAACAAACTTATAACAAACATGTTTAAACAAACAAAATGGAACTAAAAGTGAGTTTTTTCTAAAAATAAAATGAGAGGAAAAAGTATTTATTTAAATAGGTGATTCTAAAACTATTTTTAAAATGAGTTATTTTAATAGTCTATTGTAACTCATTTTTGTTTTATATTTATTCAACCAACCTATTATATTTTTTAATAGTTTTTTCTTCAGTCATCTAATTATAGCTAATTTGTATGTTTTTTTAGCTAACTATTAAAATGATTCTCTCTTTATATTTTATTTAAGCCATATAGGAAACAATTAAAATCGTCTAAAATTTATAAAATGAGATAAGAAGCATACAAAAAGTTAAACAAATGTTAATAGGGTCGAATCTGATGATAATCTAGCGTCGATCGAGCCCCAATTTTGATTATGTAATCAAGGAGGCACGGAAATCGTTTTTTTCTATACACTGATCGGTATGAAAACTGAATTTTGGTTCATTTAGTGAAAACTTGTTAGATACTTAGATCCATGGATGCATGTGATTGCAGAGGAAGACCAATGAATATGAAAACAAAATTAATTATAGCAAAATTGATTTTAATGATTAATGAACATAAGATTACCAAGTGATCTAATTTGTCCAAATATGGGCCAAGTGGCACAATCTTATTTTTATTTATTATAACAGTAGATAACCGTTACGTATACACTTTTAAAAAATATTTTAACGACAAACTAGTATATAGACTATAGAGTGTCAAAAAAGAATTTTAACATAAAATTATATATTGTTAGTTTTAATTTTTAAAAACATACATAACAAGATATCATACAAAACGCCAAAAGATACATCATGTTTGAAGGCGATTACAACCCACGCACCAATAACACACGTGCTCACCTCCATCCATCAAAATTTACAAACAATATATATTCTTTTTTATCGTTACCTTGTTATGTAAAAGGTTAATATGTAGAAGTAAATTGTTTATCATGGCTATAACTTATGTTTTCTTAATAAATATTAATAAACAAGAAATTACAAAATGATAAATACGGGCTAATAAAAAAAGTGATAAACAGGGATGTAAATGAGCCAAAACTAGCTTAAGATTGGCTCGTTTTGATTTAAGAGAGCTCAAGCTCAGCTTTTTTCGAGCTCTAACTCTCCTCGTGAGGCATTATTTAAGCTCGGGCATGACTCATTTATTATTGTTAACTAATTTATATGCATTTTTAACTATAATTAAATATTTTGTAAGCAGGGCCGGCTCCGAGAAAGCGAAAGAATTTTTGGGCCAAAGGCGAACTTTTTTTTGGGCCTTAAGTAAAAGAAACATTTTGTTGGGTTTAAACAATTTAATTTTAAATGAGCTTACCTGATTATGATTTGAGTTGTGTAAAAAACTTTTTTATAAAAATAAGCTTATAATTGTCTCGAATAAGATTATAACCCACAACATTTTGGTTAGATGTCATACCCCTTTACCACTACACCAAGCTAGTGGTTACGTAATTTTGTTGAAACATTGATTATACATCTTTTTTGATAAAAATACATATAATTTTTTTTTAAAAAAAAAATCGGGCCTAGTAGGGTGTCGGGCATGTGGCCGTCGACTACCGTGCCATGCCTCAAAGACGGCCCTGTTTGTAAGAAAAACTTTAAACGTGCCTAAGCTTGGCTCAAGCTCACCTCGCGAGTCGTTTTTTTTTTCCAACTTGGACTCGGCTCGTTTTTTATGTATAAACTATTTTATATGCGTTTTCTGTTACTTTTATATGTATTGTGAAAAATCTTAAATGAGAATAACCTCAGCTTGAGCTCATGTAGTACTTTAAACAAGCCAAAACTTGGCTTGACCTCGTGTAGTACCTTAAACAAGCTTGACTTGAGCTTAGAAATGAAGTGTGAAATTAATAGATAGAAGTCTAAAAGTTGTAAAACATAGAAACACTCGTGACTCAACGCTCGCTAAGACAAAATGAGTTTCCCATACAAAACTCTTGATGGTCAGACTCAATAACTAAACGACCTTTAACTCATTATTTGAGCAGCCCTAGAACAGCTCAGCTTGTATATGCTATAAGGTGACAAAGAACATTCTAACATAGAAAATTAGATTGTAAACTTATTCAATATACTATTATAAAAGTTTTTAAAAAATTACAAGATGTCATGCAATAAAAACTTAAAATGAGTTGCGCCTTTTCGAACCGAGCCAAGCCCATACCTCATATAAAGCTTTTTAGTTATTGGGCCTAAGCTCGGGCTTTATATGAGGTCTTCTAGTCTTGTCATGCCTTAAAGAACCTTGCGTATTTTTAAGTGTTACATATTCTGGTCTTTTAAGTACTACATGAGATCGAGCCGAGGTTATGCCCATTTAAGGTTTTTCTCAAAATACATAAATTAACAAATAAATAATAAACGAGCCATGCTTAAAGCAAGAACAACTCATGACCCAAGCTCGAGTTTAGAAAAAGAGATTGAATCAAGCCGAATTCACGCTCGAGTGTAAGAAAAAGAGCTTGAATCAAGCCAAATTCAAGCTCCTGTAAATCAAAATGAGCTGCGCTCCTTACACCATAACACTTCTAAGCTTAGTTTAATAATAAATAGACGTAGATGATAGATTGTTTTATCAAATGGCCGTAACTTAAGCATCTTTTTGCAAGACTGACAAATATATAAAGGAGACAACTTTTTATAGTCTATACAAGCCATATAGGTCGTCTTTAACAACTCATATGAACTTGATACAAACCGACCCGACTCAGAGCTATACCACTCGTATAGAGACGAAGAACATTACATAGAAAATTACATCGGAAGCTTTCAATATAATATTATAAAAGTTTTAAAACACATATATTATTATTATACAAAACGCCAAAAGATATATATACCCCACGCACCAATAATACCACACGTACCCACCTCCATCCACCCTTTATAATAATAACCCACATCGTCACCGGAGCAGCTTTCTCTCTCCACCATCATAAACCACCACCCCATCACCTCCACAATAATAATAATAATAATATTAATTAGGGTTTCATCTTTATTAACTCATTATCTTCTTCCTTCCTTATATATTATTACTCTCATCACCTTCCACGTCATCACCATGTCATACTTCTCTGACACGTACGCCACCGTCGCTTCAAAACCTGCTCGTACCAACTACCTTCCACCTCACCAACGCGACACCTACATCCCACGTCACACTTCCGGCGGCCGTGGCCGTGGCCGTAACACCGGCGGTAGGTTCACCGGCCGTGGCGGTGGTGGACAGTTTAATGCTCATGTTCATCCCCATGCTCAAAACCAGTACGACAGAAACCCTAGCCAGTATTATAACGTAAAACAACAGCTTAACGAGCTTAAACTCACTGAAGAAGAAGATAACTCTAGTACGGTGATTAATTTCGAAGCGTATGAAGACATACCGGTCGAGATAACCGGTTCAGACGTGCCTCAACCGGTGAACACATTTGCTGACGTGGATTTAGGTTCGGTGTTGAATGATAATATTAAGAACCGGTGTAAGTACGTGAAGCCGACGCCGATACAACGTCACGCGATTCCGGTGGTGTTGGCTGGACGAGACTTGATGGCGTGTGCGCAGACTGGATCGGGGAAAACGGCGGCGTTTTGTTTTCCGATTATTAGTGGCGTGTTGAAGACGAAAGCGAAGGTGAATGTGTACGGACGACGGGAGACGGTTGCGTTTCCGAAGGCGCTTGTTTTGTCGCCTACTAGAGAACTCTGTTGTCAGGTTGTTTTGAAATATTTGGTTTTTTATTGGTTGTTGATTATTTTATTATTAATTATTATATTATTATTATTATTTTATATTTTATTTATTTGTAGATCTTCTTTGTTTATTGGATTTAGTTATTAGTTGTTTACACACTAGGTTTATTTTAGGGTATAAACGTGTCTAATGGATTTGATTTATGAGATTGAGCCCGAGCTCGGCTTGTTTTGAGTTTTTAACCGCTAGAGGATGGTTAAGGAGTCGTTGTTTTTAACTGATTGAGAACGGTTAGGGGTTGTTTTCTCAAGTTTGGGGTTGGTTGTAGATTGGATTGTTTATTATTTTTTATATTATTTTGTATAATTTTAATTATTTTGAGAAAAACTTTAATGAGCTTTAATAAGTTTGGGTGAAAACGAGCTGAGCTTGAGCTCATCTAGGCTCTAGCTTGGCTGCCGAGTTGGTTTTCTATCTCGAGCTTGAGTTTGGGTCATTTTGGTGTGAACGAGCCTAGCGGTTTTGATTTACGGGAATTAGAGCTCGAGCTAGGCTTGCTTTGAGCTTTTAACTGCTTGAGGACGGTTAGGGGGTTGTTTTTTCAAGTTAGGGTTTGGTTGTAGATTGGATCATTTGTTATTTTTCGATTACTTTGTGTATGTTTTTAATTATTTTGAGCTAAAACTTAATGAGCATGATTAAGTTTGTGTGTAAACGAGCCGAGCTTGAGCTCATCTAGGCTTTAGTTTGGCTCGTATGTTGGTTTTCGATCTTGAGCTTGAGTTCGGCTCATTTTGATTTTTGTTTTTAAAGCTTGGGCTCGAATATTGAGTAGTTTTTCAAGTTCGAGCTTGACTTGTGCTCAACTTTTTTGTTGTTTATTAGTTTTTCTTTACTAATTTTTATACTTATTTTCTTATGTATTTTACTTAATAGTTATTATACATAACGTAATGTGAGTTAATTTCTTATTTTTATCACAAGTTTCATGTATAATAAGAATTATTATAAAAATATATATATTTAGTATATTAAATAAAAGTTAGATAAGTAACAGGGTCGTTTAGACTCGCGAGCAGCTCAAGCTTGAAAAGTGAAGCTTGGGTACTATCTCGTTTATTAAACAAACTTATTTTTAAGCTTGACTTGATTCTAGCTTTCAAAGAGCTGATCTCAAGTAGCTCACGAGCGGCTAGGCTTGTTTACACCCCTTGATTTATTCTAGGGTTTAATCTTGTTTTATGATTATTAATTTATCAGATCTTTGAGGAGGCCAAGAAATTCTGTTTTCAAACCGGTGTGAATGTTGCTGTTGCTTATGGTGGTGCACCAATTTATCATCAGGTTATTATAATATGTTCAAAACCTTATATTTTTATTATGCTTATCATAATTGTGGATATCTTATTCGGGTTATGGTTATGCAGTTGAAAATGCTGGAAAGGGGCGTGGACGTTTTAGTTGCTACTCCAGGAAGATTAACTGACATGATCGAAAGATCAAAGATTTCGCTCAGGAAAATCAAGTATTTGGCGTTGGATGAAGCCGATCGCATGCTGGATATGGGATTTGAGCCACAAATCCGAAAGATTGTGGAGCGTTTGGACATGCCTCCCTCTGGTCCTAGACAAACACTGCTGTTCAGTGCAACTTTTCCCACTGAAATTCAGGTATGTTAAACTTTGATTAATCGTTTAATTCTTTAATACATATAACGTCTGCTAGTTTGATTTAATTATGTTTTAATCGCAGAAGATGGCGTCTGATTTTCTGCAAAATTACATATTTTTGTCTGTGGGTCGAGTTGGCTCGAGCACTGATTTAATCCAACAAAAGATTGTGTTTGTTGAGGATCACGAGAAACGTAATTATTTAAGCAATCTTCTTCATGATCAAAAAGCAAAAGGAAATCTTGGAAAGGTATACAAATGTGATCGAGTTAATATTTTGTTTAATAGTTTTATAATCTGTTTTTTTTAATCTTGCTTTAGAATGCATTGACATTAATCTTTGTGGAAACCAAACGAAGCGCGGATGCACTAGAGAACTGGTTATGCAGCACTGGTTTCCCTGCTACTGCGATTCACGGAGACAAAGTGCAATATGTAAGATTAATTTTCAATTATTATATTACAAAGATTTAATATTTAATATCATACTATGTTAAGTAACTTATATTATTACAGGAAAGGGAGAGAGCATTAAGGTCTTTCAAAAATGGTGTTACTCCAATTTTGGTGGCGACTGATGTGGCGTCGAGGGGGCTGGACATTTCTCGGGTTGCTCACGTGATAAACTTTGATCTGCCACGTGACATTGACAGTTACGTTCACAGGATTGGGAGGACGGGTCGGGCTGGTAAGTCTGGATTAGCAACTGGTTTTTTTAATGCGAAGAATGCTGGCGTTGCTAAACCGATTTCTGAGATAATGAAAGAAGCCAAACAAGAAGCACCGAACTGGCTTGATGAGTATGCTGAAAGTAGTTCGTCTGATTATCGGTATGGTTCTAGCAAGTTTGGTGGTAGGGATTTCAGGAGTGGAAATAATGGTTCTTATGGGAATGCTGATTATGGCGGTAGTAGTTCTTATAATCAGAGTTATGATGATTATTATGCTCAGGCGATGCCTGTGGCCGGTGACTTTTCTGCTTCTTATGGTGGTGTTGGTGGATATGAGTCGGTGGTTGCAGGTGGCTGGGAGTAAAAGCGGTGGCGCCACCCTCTTTTGAGCTATGGTATAATGAAATGGCTATATTTTGGTTTAGGTATTTACACAACTTTTTTTTAACAAAAATGAAGACTGGGGGGTGGTGGTATAGAAGGATATATAAAAGGTTTATTTGCTATATAGTTTACAACTTACAATGATGAGTTGGTTTTTGGATTCAACAAATATATGTAAAGCTTGAACAACAAGCATGATTATGATGATGATGTTATGGATTTGTTTCTTTTGGATGTTATGCAGTATGTTATAATTTATCTTGCATTTTCTTTGTTATGAGATGTTTGTTTCATCTGATTTATATAATATTGTGAACTTATATCTCTCTTTTGCTAGTATAATCATTTCTGGATTACACATGTAAAATTTAGATATTTAAGTATTTAACTACTTGGAAGTTGGAACTTACACTTTATTTCTTTATCTAGTATGGTGGTGAATCAAGCCTTTTTACATGATGATTTATTAATGACTTTTAACATGAAAACTTATAAAATAATCTTTTTTACTTGAATGTGTAATATGCATAGTATTTTATGTGATTTTTATGTTAGTCCAAGTATCATTTATTAACAAAAGTTAAGAAGTATCAATTTCGTTTTTTGGACTTATAAACAATTTTTGTATTTAAACACATAAGTTTTGTCATAAAAACCCATGAAAGTAGTTTTAAGTATAATATACGTGACTACATGAGTATGTGACTCTATAACGTGACGTTGTGATCTAAATGCTCATTGCAACCCAAAATGCTAGTCATATGTGATTCAGAATGGTGCAGCATAAACACAACACGTTCAATGCTAATTAGTTGATAAAAGTCTAATATACATACAACATGGACTCACTTATTATCTATGTTATATATATATACATGTGTGTCATAAAATATTGATTATTGTTTTATGTCTGTTTTCTCTAGGATGGATATCTAACTTTATCAGCTAATTGATACAGATTTTAATGTACAACTTTGTCTAGATGATCATTTAAAAGGCCTAACTAATATGATAAATGCACAAAAATAGTGATTCAAATTATACGGTGTTATTAAAAAAGGCTAATTCTTTATTTTCATTTTAATCATCAAACAATAGTTTAAAGTGAAAAAAAGGTTCAATATAAGTAAGCGGGTAACATTTATTAAGTTATGTACAAATGATAGACATAATACTTGTATATTAATCTCATTCCACACCAAAATACAAATGAATGCTTCAAATTTTTATTAATTTTAAACAAATATTTCATAATTTATTTCATAGAAACATCCAACGATTTACAATGAAGTGGCAGGTAAGCGGGCAACAAGCTGCACCGCAACCCCCTTTTGAATAGCAAACCCAATCCGACTAAAAACAAAGTTTCGATTCTTATGGGCTGATACGTTACTATACACAATTTTCTGAACCCTATTCAAAAGGTCCACGGCATCCGGAGCTAAGAAACCAAAAGTGTCAAAGGCGAAGGGGATAAACACGTGTTGATTCTCCAAACAAGCTCTCTCGTGTTTAGCAACCTTGCCCGATGCCGCCTTCAATGCTGCCTGGCCTGCTACAAATCCAGTGTCCCTAATCCCAACAAGAGGGGACACTCCTGTGAGGTCGACACAAGTGTGTTTTCCCCCTACCCACCCAAAAACAAGTATATCGGTCGGTCGTAATATAGATCTTCCTTCTTGAGGATCCGTAAGAAAGTTTACGGGGGCTTCCTTTTAGCCGAAATTCTGGCTCGTTCCTCACCAAATCATGCCTGTACTTAAACCCAGGCAACTCTTTGCAGTGAACCGCATGCTCGCCAAAAGAATCCAAACAAATCTTACGGCAAACCGGGCATGGCTCATCTACCGGAAACAAAGGGATCATTAACCGATACTTCAGGATGGCCCGATACTCCAAAGTCGACATATGTTGGCCCAATCCTTCAATAGGGAGAACACTTAAGAAATCTTGAGCCCGAGGAGCCCGGAGACACTCAAACACCGCTTTCTGACGAGGGGATACATCAAACTTCATTTCCAAACTCTTGATGATTCCACTATTAAGGGCACTCGCCAAAGCATGTTGGGCTTTAGGGGGGGGGGGGGGGGCGGTGTCTTTATTAGAGAAACCGCTTTAGGGGGGGCACTCGTATTGTCTTTAAAGGACAATACGATTTTTGTCTCAATTGAATCCACATTAAAGGTGCAAGAATCTAACTATACTATTAAAACAAATGAGTTTAACTCAACATGGCATCTTTCTATTGGTGGATTCTCAAACTTTCCATTTTTATCTACCATTTCTCTATTTTTTATGTGAATAAAAAAATTCTAAATTAAATAAAAATACTAGACAATAAATTCTATTAAATGATTATTGATTATTAATATTAATTTATATCATTTATATTATCTCTATTTTTTATGTGAATAAAAAAATTCTAAATTAAATAAAAATACTAGACAATAAATTCTATTAAATGATTATTGATTATTAATATTAATTTATATCATTTATATTATTCCTTTTCATTATTCATTATAACGTATTTTACCCTCTTTCACGCCTCCATCATGTTCTTCCACGGATCTCTACCTTCATTTCATTTATCCAGCAAATTGACCATTCACCGTCGATGAAGCTGTTCACCAGCCTGACGTTTAATCTACAGCAATTCGACCTACCCATAACTGTGTTAACAAACCATCAACGTTTCTACATGTCACTTAAAGCATCAGGTATTATGTTGTGTATGTTGATTCACATGAAATTATATAATTTTTTATTTGTGATTTCATACACTAACTTAGGCTGTCCACCAGGTGTTCGATCAAATGTTAGTTTGTTATTTTTTATTATTATTGCTTAATGTTTAATTGTTTAATTTATTAATTGATAAATAATGATTTTAATTTTAGATTTATGAGATTTGACCGGTTAATTGCAAGTAAATTTGAAATTCGTAATCAATTGCAAGTAAATTTCTCTATATTAAAAATAAACCAACCATAGGTAAGGATTACTATGATTATGGAATTTCAAAATTACAATCAATTATGATATATACGTGGTATGAATGATTTTAACATAATCATCAAATCAACTATATGATTAAGGATCTAATATTATCATAATGATTCTAATTTTAGGGATGGTAATAAATAAAAAATAAAATTCAATATTGACGTAGATGTCGTGCTCTAATCAAAAACAAGTATTTATGAAGCTTAAATACCTATAACTAGTACGGGTAAGTAAGGTCGTCTCCACATGGAATCAGTGAAAAGTGCAAGTAAAGTTCATTACTATTAATTAATTAACTAAGGTGGACAGACGATGTCAAGCGGTTTATAAAGATGATTATAATAACACACGATTACTTTAAACGAACTGTAAACAATTATGAGAGAAAGATTCACTTCAGGTTCAGGTAAAGTGATAACCGACTAATCACAGATTCTTTAAGATTAATTGCGCAATAATTACTAAACCTAACAGTTGGGTTGTGAGGACAAACGATACCCTAACCGAATTGTTGACACAATTGAACTCCGGTTTACCCAATTACCAGTTTAAAATATGAAAATCAGTTATAAGAAATGACTAACGATTATTGGTTCAATAACATAAGAGCTAACCCTACATGTGATGAACACAACCAGATAAGTGATGCAAAGTTTGACAATCAAAATCATAAACTGTTTAAACAATCAATTCGTAATGTAAAACAAGATTAAAAATAATCAATCAAGTTTATAATCATTCAAAACATAGAATCTGATCAAAGTTAGTTTACACAAAACCCTAGCCTAAAGTGAATACAATGGTTTAGTCTGACATCGGCATCACGAAGGATTTGCTTATCTGATGAGATGATGAAAGCATGCGATGAACGAACGAACCGGAGGCTTCGGGATGGTGGTAAATCGTCCTAGGGCTTGTACTTGGTTGAAGGAATGAAGGATAGGTCGAATGGGGGCTGAAAAACTGATTATATCAAAGTTAGGGTTATTTTTCCCATCAGGAGGATCTTAGCGCGTCGCTAACATCCCAGGGGTGTGATTTTCGCTCCGCGCTAAAAACTCAAAATTCTGATGATCTTAGAGATACGCTGACATCACCATCAGGACCTTTTAGCACCGCGCTAAAGGCGTCTGACAGCATTTTCTTTATTTTCTTCATTTATTTTGCATAGGAAAGCGTGCCAATCATCATGAGTCTTCTATATCTTCGTTCCAAGCCCGTAATTCATCCCGATAAGCGTCCTTAACGTCAAGTATCCTGAAACACATAAACACGCTTGAAGTACCAAAGTTCACATAATATTTAAACTAAAATTAAACAAATAATATAATAATATACACGACTTTTGCCCGACCATCAAATATACAAGAAACAATTATCATAGGGATTCTAAAATTATCATAAATCTACAACTTATATCAATTATGCAATTATTCAATTGATGATTAACTTTATTAATGGTAATAAATAAAAAATAAATTAGTTACATATTTTTGTACATTACTATCTTTATGTTGTATGTTGAAATATGGTGTGGATTTAAACATATTAATTTTATATATATTTCAATTATAATATAATAATATAATTTAACAACATTAAATTCAAATATTTCCAATTTCAAAATTCGTAATCAAATACCTCCTAATTTTCACCCATATTTCAAGCTAATTCAAAATCACTAATTTTATGATTTTCAATTAATTACATTTATATATTCCTTCTTTATTCACTTATCCAAAAATTCAAACATCTAATACTTATGTATAAGTACTCTGACCTTCAGACAATCATTCTCACACCATCACACCGGAATTAGCAAAAATGAATTTTTTTATTTATAAGGTATATCGTTTGGTCGTGCTTATATAATTCACTTTGTTGTTTAGTTGTTCGGTTCAAAGTATAATTGTTCAAAAATTAATAGTTTGCTAATTTTTAATTTTTCATCACTAGGAAGAAGGAGCCAACAAACATTACAATGTTGAACTAATTGTTGTGCTTAACAACGACTGTGTCCTCAAGGTTTGTATTTTGAAACTATGGCGTCTCAAAGACAATAACAAACCTGGAGAAGATTGGTCGATAGAGATGATTTTGCAAGACGAAATGGTATTGTTACATACAAATAATTAGCCTATCATAATCCGGACTTTTACTTTTATTTCAAATTACACATTCATTAGTTTTAGTATATTATCACAAAATTTTTTACTGATTATTGGATGGTGAATGTTTTTATATTTATTGGTTAGATTTCAACGACTTTGTACTAATACACATTTATATGTTTCTCCGGTAAGGTTATATCATTTTTCGGTAAGGTTTACATTTGTTCACACAATTCAAATCTTTCATAATTGGTAATTTATATATTATGTGATATTAATATTAATATTTAATTTTATCATTTCAGGTTATTGTCTCCAACTTGATATAATGGATTGATGATTTGTTGACAAAATGTCTTATTTTTTGTTTAATGTTAATGTATATTTTTGTTATTATTCATGTACTTTTTTTCACAAGTTCATGTAATTTAATTGATTATTATATAATCCGGAAATGAAATTTAATTTATCATTCTATAATACATTAAATTAGTTATAGTAAGATACTCAATCTTATATTTTTGTTGTTCAAATTCCAATTAAATCACTAATGTCAACGCAATTTAAAACATTATTATACTTTCCAATATTATCGTATTTAACATTTTAAAATAATACACATTTAATATGACATTTTAGAAACCGATTTTCACCATTCAAATTTGGATTTTCACTATTTATGTGAAGTTTACAAAAATGTGTTATATAGTTTGACTTTCACCAGCTATTCAAAAACCGAAATTTAACGAATTTGATCATTTCATAAATTTTATATATTAATGCCTTAAATAAAAAAATATTTTTAATAACCACTTCTAAATATTTCAAGTTATTATGATTTTAATATCAATTTCCACTATATCTATTAATATATATATATTCCTAAAATATCAAAAATAAAATATTTAATAAAATTTACATTTATTTAATTCAGTTTTTATATAATACATTTAATTTATGGTTAATACTCATAACACATTTAAACCCTTATTTCTATTTTTTATATTTGATCATTTTTTAATTATTTCTAAATTTTATGATTCATACCTTTATTAAAACCCTCATATTTTATATAACCGATTAAATAGGGAATTTACAAATTAAATTCAAACTTTTACAAATTGAATGTCAAAATTAATGTATAAAATAAACCCTCATTTTCATATTACAAAAATACAAAAAAAAATCATTTTTTTAAAGTTTATTTATTACAATACAACTGTACTAAATACTTTTTTGAAGTTTACTAATAATTTTTTTATTCAAAAAAGTGAACTCTAGCATTGGATTTAATATATCTAACAAAAAAAAGTTATTGAATGTTTTTGATACAGTTTTTATATAATTAATGTTTTTGTTCATATACAAAACATGTATTTTTCTTCAATCCAAATCTTATTAACAAACACTATAATTATAATTTGTCAAATTCTAGCAATATAATCTATTTGTAGTCGTATCTCAAACTCAGCAAACATTATTTAACCAATTCTCATTGACATTTAAAAGATTTTGATACTTTACAATCTTAGAAAAGTTTACATTTATTTATTTGACAATTTTATAATTATGTCTAAATGTCAAGATGCATATGCCTAAAAATAGCATCAATTGACTTCCTGAATTTCTGTACCTTAAGCATTTTGTTATTCCATCATTATTATCAAATTAACTCATTTTTTATTGTTACAATGTTTTATAAAATAAAAAACCATTATTGTTAGAGTAAAAAATCAATATTTGTTTTATATCAATAATAATAGTATTACCAAAATTATCGTTATATTAAACACAATTACTTATAAAATTGATTTCGTATTAATTAATTATTTATTTAGTAATTGTTACATTTTTAATTATGGTATCAAAATATATCAATACATTCTTCCTAACTAGAAACAAAAATATTTGTAACTTTCAACTTATATTCGATTAAATAAAATTAATTATAAAGTTTCTTTAATAGCATCAACCATATTCATATACATCATCTACTAATTTATGTTTTAACTCGTATTTTAATCACTATTTTTATTGTACAAATGATAATACTTTTTTGACCTAATATAAATTTTGACTTCAAATCAATTCTTAAGTTGACAAACATTAATTTACATTAAATCTTATATTTTTAAACACCTAAAAATAATGCATAAAATGATTTTAACATAATTGTCAAACAAATGGTTGCTAAAAATAAAACACGTTTTCTCCTTAATTTATACATTTTTATCCGTATATAACCATTAGTGAACATGAAATGTTTTCTTAGTTTATTCATATTGTTCCCATAATGAAAAAACAAATTTTAATTATTTCTATATTTAAGTTTTAACAAAATTAAATTTCTATTTTCATCAACACCAAATTAGCATGGACGAAATATGACGAAAAGTTTAATCTCCCAAGTAGATGCAATTTGTCTAAATGGGTAAAAACAATACAACTACAAAGCACAATATATTAAAACAATATTAGATTGTTATTATATGTATTCAATACAGTGTTGTAAAAGTCAGATTCCAAGGTCTTGGAATCGGCAATTCCAAGGTCCTCGGACATCAACCTTGCCGCATTTTTCCAACTCGGACACTATTACTCGCTAAGGTCCAACTCGGTCAAAAGTTGGAGTACTCGGGATTACTCGGCCTCCAAGGTCAACGTGGCAAAAAAAATTTATTTATTTTTATTTTTTAGTACAAAGTTAAAAATAATAGCAAAACATTAAATTTTTTAATTATGTTTTTTTTTTTCATGTGAATTATGCTTAGTTTGACGTGAATTATGCTTATTTTAAGATATATATAATATCCAGTAATTATTTTATGTTATATTTATCATGTCCGAGTACAAGCCGAGTACTCCCTACAAGGGGGTCGGCCGCCTAGGAACCGCCTAGAGAGTTTTACAACATTGATTCAATAACTATTTAACATAATTTATCCACAAAGGCGTTATAAAAAATGGATTAGAAAGCTTTGCCTAATTTCCTAAATGATTTATATTAGAAATCAACTATATGTCAACTATACTTGAATGAAAATAATATGTTATTGAATATTGATTAAGACTTTATTTTGAAGATCAATTAATTGTAGTATTATGAAAGACTAAATTTAGGTTTTAAATTATCATAACAGTTTGTTTTGTAACATAAATTTAAAATATACAAATAAAAAGAAATGTCTTAGTTATTGTTCATCTTTTAACATTGATGTGCAACAAATATTTAAATTGATGTATAAATAAACACGGATACTATCTAATAGTAATAAACATTACGGTTATTGATGTGTAATAAATGTCTTACATAAAGCTCATCTTTTGAATCAACATTTAGATATAAGTTTTGTTGAATCAAAATTGTAAATTTTTTTTGTTTATTTGGAGACTAATTTCTTTGTTTGCTTATTCTTGTACTCATGATATAAGTTATAAAATATTTTAAATTTTCATTTATCTATGTTAGTCTTTGTATGTTTTTGTATTTGATTCAAATAAATTATTATGTCTTATTATTCATGTAAAGTTATCATTTATTTAAAAATATAACATTTGCATTTCATTATTTATAAATACAACAACGCCATTGGTGATTCATCATATCCTATTTCTGATCTGATTGATTTTGTATATCCAACATTATTGGAAAATTTTAATGATATTTTATCTTTTCAAGAAATGGTCATATTTGCACATTTAAATGAGGTTATCCAATACATTAATGACATATTTTTGTCTTTGTTTCCCAATGAATAAGTTGATTATCTCAGTTCCGATAGTATAGACAAGTCTGATAGTGTTGGTCCTGGTTTCGATCCAGCAGTACACTTACCGGATTTTCTAAATGGTTTAAAGATGTTTGGTATGCCTGATCATAGATTGGTTCTAAAAGTTGGTGTGCCAATAATGTTACTAAGGAATATTGATCAGAATAACGGTTTATGTAACGGAACCATATTACAAGTAATTCACTTGGGGAGGCGTTTTATCGAAGTAAAGGTTATTTCAGGTACTAACATTGGGTTTCGCACTTATATAACTCGTAGTGGTCTAACTCCTTCAGATAAGAAACTGCCATTCATATTGAAACGAAGACAGTTTCCTGTTACGGTTTGTTTTGCAGTGACCATTAATAAAAGTCAAGACCAATCACTAGCAAGAGTTGGCATATACATGCGAGAACCGGTGTCTACACATGGTCAATTATATGTGGCTTTATCACCAGTGAAGAGTAGAAAAGGTGTTTAAATATTTGTATTAGACAATAAAGGTAAAGTTACAAATAAAACTACAAATGTGGTTTATAATGAACTATTTACTAATTTATAATTGTAAAATGGATGTTATTTTAGTTGAATGTTATGGTTTTACATGATTTATATATCAGTTGATGCTAGAAACGTGTGGATGTTACATGATTTATAATTTTCCACCTGTGGCGCCCACGGGTCAATAACCTAGTAAATACTATAAACAAGTTGGTAAACTTATGTTCAACACTAAAAATCTACAACAAGGACTATATGTGTTACAAATGTAGAAAAAGATTTAACTACTTGTTATTGCTTAAAATTTGAAATTAAATTCGTAATTTAAGCAAACCCAAAGGAGTATAAAATCCTCAATTTAGAGATGGAAGACAAAGATACGTAATCATTATTAGTGAAAGTGTTTTGTTATTATTTGTTGACAATTGAATTGAATTTGTGTGTATAATAAGCACGTTTGTCATTCTATAACTCTTTAAAAACAAGAAGAATATATTTAGAATTCACACAAAAGTGTTTTTCAACTTTAAAAATTGTTCCATTGGTATAAAACTTGGGTAAAATTCCTAAAATTTCTTTTTATAGAGAGATTGTGTTTATGTCCCCACAAAAGTACTTCAAAAATGTTTTCTCTAAACACGTCGACGACGTGTTTTTACGTGTTTGTAGGACCAATAAGTAGGCGTCAAATGTTAATGACGACTTATTTGTTCAACAAAACTCGTCCGGCGACGTGTTTGTTCACCAAACTCGTATGGGACGACTTGTTTTGTTCAACAACTTGTCAGGACGACTTGTTTGTTCAACAAACTCGTCTGGATGACTTGTTTACAAAATATTTTGTTTATTATTATACTCATGGTATAAGTTATAAAATATTTTATTCATGGTACAAGTTACAAAATATTTTAACATTTCATTTATCTATGTTAGTATTTATATGTTTTTTTGTATTTGATTCAAATAAGTTATGATATCTTATAATTCATGTAAAATTATCATTTATTTATAAATACAACATTACATTTCATTAAATTTATATGATGTTACATGTACATTATGTTTTTAAATATGTTTCACTCGTGTGTAACACGGATACTACCCTAATAATAACAATAATATGGGAGCCGTAAATGAATGTCATTGAGTCTAATTGTGATATAACTAAAGTTTAGGTTCTCGTATTAGATGAGGATACTTTGATACATTTTGAAATCGAAATTATGTGACATGATTCTTACACTCACGCTTTGACACTTAGTCGCATTATGGCTATGAAAAAAATTCCGTTAACCGTACCGTGTCTGCAATCAAATTAATCGATATGAATTGCCAACTCAGTTTTCGGTTTGATTTGGTTCGGTTATTAACCATGTCCGAATTACAACTTCAGATTTCAAATCAGTTATCGGATATTGGATTTTTTTAGATCAAGTTGCTCGGCTTATTCAGTTGTCTAATGTAACTGTTAGAAGTATTTTAAAAAGAGAGTTAAGGTAAGATAGACGTGAGAAATGAAATACCTAGGATGGGACGGAGTAACAAGTCAGGTCCGTTTTAGTGTTTTACTGTTTTAAAAAAGTGTTTAGCGTTAATTATTGTATCACGTAAAAAAACACAATGTCTTTTTTGAGACTCGAAAAGTGAAGATTTTGTAATTGTGAGGGGGCAAAGTGAGCCGAACAAACCGGGTCGGGTGCATTGATATTGATACATGTATGTGCACACACACACAATCATCTCGCACAAAACCCTAACCTAAATCGGAATGAGTATGTCGTCGTCTCTCGAAGGCGAAGAAGAAGGTATGTATGTATATTAGGCCAACGTATGTCGGGTTTGGAGTATCGGGCTATCCTTAAGTACCGGTTAATGATCCCTATGTTCCCGACGGATGAACCTTGCCCAATTTGTCGCAAGGTCTGTTTGGATTCTTTTGGTGACCATGCGGTGCATTGCAAAGAATTGCCTGGCTTTAAATACAGACATGATCTGGTTAGGGATGTTCTGTGTGATGTTCTTAAACGGGCAGGGATTTCTGCTAAAAAGGAGGCCCCTGTTAACTTTCTCACGGATCCTATTGAAGGGAGGTCTACTTTACGACCAGCTGATATTCTTGTGTTCGGGTGGGCAGGGGGGAAACACGCCTGTGTGGATCTTACAGGAGTGTCTCCTCTTGTTGGGCTCAGGGACCATGGGTTTGTTGTGGCTTAGGCTGCGTTGAAGGCTGAATCGGGCAAAGTTGTTAAACACGAGAAAGCTTGTTTAGATAATCAACATGTCTTTCTACCATTTGCCTTTGATACATTTGGTTTTCTGGCTCCAGAGGCTGTGAAATTTTTGAGTAGGGTTCAGCGCGTCGTACACGGAACCTCTTCAGCTTCTAGGTCCCAAAGCTTCGTTTTTAGCAGGATTGGCTTTGCTGTTCAAAAGGGGGTTGCGGCGCAGCTTGTTGCCTGCCACTTTATTGTAATCGTTTTATAGTAAATTATATAAAACTTCGATTGTGATGTATATTATGTATGTATGTATGTTTTTGTGCATGAGTAATAATAAATAAAAATAATAATAATGAACAGGAGTATGCACGATGGAGGAGGCTCTGAAGCGCCATTGTGTTGTTAAGAATCCAACTGCTGCTGACTCTGGTAACTGTTTGTTTGTTTGTTTGTTTGTTTGGTTGGGTTGTAAAACATATCTACAATGTCATATGCCTGATAGGTACCAGTGCTGAAGTGACAGGAGGATCCATTTTCGAGATTTTGGCTGGTATAGTGAGCAAGTCCCCTTTTGTCTGACCATTAGTCAAGATTTTTGGATTAACTTAAAAATCTTGTCTTGTTAATAAATAGGTAGAAAGGCTCTCAAGTGCCCTTGTGAGGCTGATATTGTTAACTCTGCATCAGCAACTACTGGTAACATATTTGGATTCGGTGGAGGACCTTAGTCTTTAATATTCCTTTTAATAAATCACTTTTATATTTTCATGTCGTGTGAATCCAAGCTCAAGTGAAATGGAAGCGCCCTCGTGTTGAGAATCCAAGCTCTGTATCAGCAACTTCTGGTAGCCACTCGTTCGATTGCTATTATCCTTTGTAAAATATGCTTCTGTTCTTATAGTTATAATAAATAAATAAGCAACTATGTACATAGTAGTTTTTTTATTTTCATCATGTTCTTATTGAACAATTTATTTATTTATTTATACCTAATAGGTACCAATTTCAAGCCTTGCTCTCTGTCTATGGATTCGTCAGATGATGAATATGATCCTTCAGGTAACATTCACCTTTCTGCTTGAGCTTAAGAGGAAATTAATGTAATATTTCCATAAATGTCAGTGGTTCTAGAGTTGAAAAAATAAAACATAAACAAAATTTCTTTTGTCTTGCATAGAAAAGGAAATGTTATAATAATTTTTATTAAAGATTTCATTTCATTTAATTTCTTACATAGAAAAGAAAATATTCATATCATAGTTGTTAATAGCATAGTTATTAAAAGCCCTTGCTTCTTACGCCTATGCCCATTTTTCAAGTGAGGCTCAATAAATGTACTTCTAATTCCTAGGTGAGCGCTTCGGCATTGTCTATGCCAATGACATGAGAACGTAAAATCCGAGAAAAAGAAACGCTAGGGGTGCTATTGAAACTTAGATCTAGGATATCTAGGGTGCTATTGATACGTTTTGTTACTAATCTTGACTATTTTAGAACTTTTGGTACTAATTAGATGATATTAAATGCTATATAATAGCTTTTGTTTATTTTATTTGAAGAATAATATTCTTTTTAACATACATAATATATTTTTAACTTTTTATTTGAGTGCACTTATTTTTCTTTAGCCCCCCGCTTTTTTTGCACCTAGGCCCCAGGCGAGGCCTATGCCTCTTGAGTGCGCCTAATGCATTTGATGACTATGGTTAATCGCTCATAGTTGAAAATCGAGCTCGAGCCGAGCTCTTTTATTTAAATTTTTGTTTATTCTCCTAATCTCCTTACATATAATGATGATATATATAAAAGACACAAAAAAATAACTCTTATCCTAAAAATAAGTTTATAAGGAGGTAGAAATAAGGAATCCCAGACACCCTCTTAGATTTGAGCCACAAACTTTTTGAACAACCCTTGTAGTATGGTGGTCTAATATCATATGTATGTACTAATACTAAAGGTGAATGAAGTGAAACAAGAAATATTGGTTATCTCTTCGCTTGGATGTGTGAATGAATTTACTCTTATAGTCAAGATATATGAATTAACTTAATCTTGACTTTCTAACAATGATTAATTGATGGAGGGGGTCGTCTCTATAGCTATGCATCAAAGATGAAAGCCCAAGGTACGTAATTTGATCGGCAACTACAACTACCGGTAACCACTCGTTTGGTTGGGTAGTAAAACATATTAGTTTTAAGATATTTGAATTGTTTTGTAAAATGGTGTGCGATTCATATGGTTTTGATAACTAACTATGTATATTATATTTTGTTGTAATTTTATCATGTGGTTTCTGTTGAATAGGTACCAAAGCTGGAGGATTCGTTAGGAAGCTCCGCTATAAGGATTATTCAGGATATGCATATGATGCTTCAGGTAACAAGGAAATCCAGTTGATGCATGCTCTCTTTTGTCTGAATGCATATCTGGATTAATTAGTCCTTTGTTATTTAATTACGATAGGCTGTAGAATGCCTCGCAAGCGCCCTCTTGTTGCCTCTGCAGCACTCATTCAAGGTACGTAAATTCGTAATCTATGCTCCTGGAATAGTTTAAATTAATTATACCTGACATATTCTACTCGTTAACCAGCATGTTTATTATTAAACTTAAACTTAACATACTTAATACCTGGTTTAGACATACAAACCATACTTATAACAAGTGACACTGGCAATGCACTTGCACATTCTTAAAAGAATTTACTTAATGTGTAAGAGTGTTATTTGTTTAGTCAAGTTATAGCCTTATAGGCATAGGGATACCATATATGGAGTGTGATCACCATTGATGCTTGTAATAACTTACTATCTTATTAATACAAGTTTAATTATTGTAATTTAGCTTGTTGAGAAGCCTAACCCAATCAAAGTCAAGTCATACTAGGACTGGTTGCTAAACGAGCCAACCGAGTTGGTTCAGTTTGTAAATGAATGGAAACGAGATCAGCTTAGTTTATAAACAACCTGTATTGAGTTGGCTCGGTTTGAAAAAAAGTCGATTCAAGATCATGCGTATAGCAAGTTTCGAGTCACGAGTTATTTAAACCTCTTTAGACTTAGTGTTGACTAGTAGACATCATTTAGTAAGACTAAAACTAGAAAATAATTTAAATATATTATTAAGACGAAGTGTCGAGTAGACTAGCCAAAAGAACCCAACACACACACACAGAGACACGTGCCGTAAATTAAATTTTAAAATAAACTATTTGATCCAAGTCGAGTTAGCATGGTTTGTAAACGAGCTTAGCCGAGCTGACTCAGTTACTAAATGATCTGGCCACACATTATTTGGTTTGTAAACGAGTCGACTTCAAACAAGTTTTTATCTAGCAAGCCTCAAGTTACAAACTATTTGAACAACCATATTGAAATCACATCCAAATATTATTATCTGTTATAACAAGTTTAACTATATTGAAATTTAGTTGGCAAAATGATTGAAAGTTGATATCCAATTATAACTTTTACTACGGGGTATTTTTGTTTCCCAAAGAAGTAAAACCTTACATAACTGTGATGTAGGAATGAGCATGGCACATATTATGGATAACCATCTTGTGATTAAAATAATAACTCAATCATGCGTTGTTGAGTAAAATATGAGATTGAGGGGTCACATACCATTAGAAAAACATATCTTTTCTAAAGATTTGTTAATCACAATTAGATTTTGATATTTTTATCTATAAGAGCATTCATGATTTATGATAAGAATATTAACGTTTGATCATTACTTGATCAAGATCATTTTCAATCTTGATTATCGTGTTAATTTATACACATATAGGTAGAGAGAAGCGCCGCTGGGAGGATCCTGGCCAGTCCTTTGTCGAGAATCCAAGCTCTGCATCAGCAACTGCTGCTGACTCTGGTAACCGTTTGTTTGGTTGGTTGGGTTGTAAAACATATTTTTAATGTCAGTTATGCCTGATAGGTACCAGTGCTGAAGTGACAGGATTCATATGGTTTTGATAACTAATTATGTATATTATATTTTGTTTTAATTTTATCATGTGGTTTCTGTTGAATAGGTACCAAAACTGTAGGGATTCGTTAGGAAGCTCCCCGAGGATTATTCAGGATATGTATATGATGCTTCAGGTAACAAGGAAATTCACTTGATGCATGGTTTGAGTTAATATTTATTCACCTTTTGCTTAATCTAAAAGGAAAATTAAGTAATGTATAAATACAAGAAGTAGTTTTAGAGTTGGTAAGTGTTTTTTTAAAAAGCAGGGAATAAAGTAACGTTTTTTTTTTTAAATTGATTTGGTTATAAAATCTAATAATAAATGTGAATCCCAGAGGTGCGATACCAAATTGCAGTGGTGGGAGGTCGCAGAGTTAAGGAAATCATCGGTTATCATCGACCCTTTATGACACGGCCGGTTGATAAGCAGCAGGGTGGCATCACTAGTAGCTGGCTTATGAAAAGTGGAGTATTCCCCCCCCCCCCCCCCCCCCGAACTTGCCATGGGAAATCCTGAAATACACTCCAATCTATAGAGCAGCAATTGCTGCTGGTAACTACCTACCTACCTTTTTATTAATATTATTATTATTTATCAGTATTATTTTGTAAGTAATTGCCTTGTTTACTTATGATAATTTCTGTTAATTGGTTATTATTAGGTGATGAAGTTATAGTGGAAGGAAATTCCTGGACTATCAAGCCCAAGGGAAACGTGTTTTACACGCATGAGATCTAATCCCCAATCCAGTTTTTTACTTTGACTTGAACTAATTATGTATATATGTTTGGGTTCTAAATCCAGTTACTTTGACTTGTACTTGTGTATAAAGGTTAATTATGATGATGGATGATAAGTAAATAAGTAGCTAGTCTAGTATTTATTTCCCAACTTGCATGTTTATGTTTTACTTTTGGATGTAACTCTTCCTTCCATGTAACCATCTTCTGTACCGGCGGCACTTACAGTAGATAAACCAAAACCAGAGGGAGGTGCTGTCGATGTAAGACCTGCGGATGTATACCTTGTGGGATCTTATTGTCCCGGCCACTTAATAAACTCTGACACCCTACCATCGAACCAACTGCCCATTCGCAAACTCTCAAAGATTGCAATATAATGCTCTCCAAAATCACCATGTAGAATCTAATTGTGTCTCGCACTTGAATTAATTGCGTTTTTTTTAAAGGAAAGCGATTTTGAAATGTACTGTAAGATTTACAGAAATGATATCGTAATTCTATAATGCTCTCCAAAGATTGAAATGATATCGTAATTCAAAGATTGCAATATAATGCTCTCCAAAATCACCATGTAGAATCTAATTGTGTCTCGCACTTGAATTAATTGCATTTTTTTTTAAAGGAAAGCGATTTTGAAATGTACTGTAAAATTTACAGAAATGATATCGTAATTCTATAAACTAGAGAGAGTTCAATAACGATGATGATATTGATGCTAGAGGATGAATCGTGATGATTTTGAGTAGATATAGATGAAAATTATCGTTGGAAGTACGTGAAACTATGAGATAAGGATTTGATTGTAAATGGGTTTGAATCTATCTTTAGGTTGCGCGAGATAAGAAAACGGGTTAAGAGTGCCACCTGAACAAATACAAAGCTGAAAATTCCATGTGGCAATTTAAACGAAATTGGTAAAAATTCCATTGGTTTATTATATGGTAGATGTACTTTGTTTGCATGTCTATATATGTTGCCACCTCAGCTTCAATATGTAGTTCTATGTTTCAGATGTCATGTAGACGTTGCATCGTTTCTACAATTTGGAAATGCTTATACATGTGAGGTAAAACTTGGTGCAAGACCAACTTGAAGGACCTGAATGACTAATACTGAAGTATAAATATGGTATAGAAAATCTCAAGGAGCAGTTATGGTGGGGATCTAAAGTTCAAGGCTGGGTTAATCTAGTTTTTTTTTGAAGTATAAGTTTATTTTATTTTATCTTAATGTCTAAGAAAAAGATGGCTTTATATTTATATTACAGTTAATAAATAACTGCTTCTTAGTTTGAATAGGAGTAGGCTATTGGGTGTTATGTAAACTAATCAATAGTTTTCTGTTTTAGTTGGTATTACATTCTTGTTTATTATTAATAAAATGAGTCGTGCGAGGTTTATGTAAATACTGGGTTTGGTTTCTTGATTCACTTGATCGAATAAGTTCAACATGTGGTACTGACGCACGTTTGTTTTGATTACATGATCACATAATGTTGTATCAGTTTGGCATTGTTTCGTACAATACAATAGACAGATGATGAGGAAAAGGAGATCCTAAATCAAGTAGAAGAATTTAGCTTGCTACCGAGTTGATTATCTACAAAGGAAGAATCTTGAAATGCAACACAATATCGATATATAGACATGTTATGTTTTGAAGTTTTACATGGTTATCGACTTATATTTGGAGCATACAAGTCTCAACCAAACGGGGGCATATGCGAGAATTGTACAACTATGGCCAGAGTGGCACCTAATTTGTAACGTCCGGCACTTTTAGTGTTCTATAAATAAGAAATATAATGTGTCGTCAGTATCACCAGATGTTCGACATTATGAATTAACATTGAGATATAAGTTTTGTTGAATCGACATTATAGAATTGTTTTGTTGATTTGAAGACTAATTTCCTTTGTTTGTTTATTTTTGTACTCATGGTATAAGTTATAAAATATTTTAACTTTTCATTTATATCTGTTAGTCTTTATATGTGTTTTTTTTTTGTATTTGATTTAAATAAGTTATGATGTCTTATAACTCATATAAAATTATCATTTATTTATAAAAACAACATTTGCATTTCATTAAAATTATATTATATTACATATATATTATGTTTTTAAATTTGTTTCACCCGTGTGTAACATGGATACTGTCCTAGTAACAACATTATTAAAGAGAGCCACTATTGGATTTCACTGAGTCTAATTGTGATACAACTAAAGTTTAGGTTCTCGTACTAGATGAGGATACTTTGATACATTTTGAATTAATATTTAATTTTGAATTCGATTATGTTGTATGATTTACACTCACGCTTCGACACTTAGTCGTATTAGTGTTATGAAAAAATCACGTTAACTTAACCGTACCCGCAACCAAAATAGCCGATCTTAACTACCAACTCAGTTTTCTGTTTGATTTGTTTCGCTTATTAACTGTGTCCGAATTAAAAATTCGGATTTCATATCGGATATTGGATTTTTCTAGATCAGTTTATTCGGTTGTCTGATCACTGATGTAACTGTTAAAAGTATAAGTTGGGAACTGTTTTAAAAAAGAGAAAATGAAATACCAGACGGTCCGTTTTAGAAGTGTTTGACGTTAATTATAGTATCACGTAAAAAAACACAATGTCGTATTGGGGACTAAAAAGTGAAATTTTGTAATTGTTAGAGGGGGCAAAGTGAAAAGAGGTTGAAAAGACCCGAACAAACCGGGTCGGGTGCATTGATATTCATACATATATATATATACATATACATACACACACAACAACAACCCCTAAATCGGAATGAGTATGTCGTCGTCCATCGTAGGCGAAGAAGAAGAAGGTATGTATGTATATTATGTATGTATGCATTGAATTCTTATTAATTAGTATCATTCATGGTCAATTGAATTGAATCGCTGCAGCTGCTGTTTTTGTGCATGAGCAACAATTTATTATTTACTTTTGCATCTTTATAATCATAATAATACTAATGATAATAATAATAATAATTAACAGGATAATATATTAATTAGTTGTTGACAGTTGCCTCCTGGAGTAGTTTGATCCGAACGAATTGCTATGTGGCATCTCATCCGATATTAATTAGTTGTTGACAGTTGAGTTGAATTGCTGTTCTTGTGTGCTTGGTTTTAAAAAGGCCGAGGCGCGGTATGTGAGGCTCTCTAAATTAAATATATAATAATTTGTATTCTACTCGTTAACCAATAATAAAGACAAAGCATGCTTATTATAAAACTTAAACTTAACATACTTAATAGTTAATACCTGGTTTAAACATACAAACCATGCTTAAAAGAAATGGCACTGTGCAACACACTTGCACATTCTTAAAAAACATAAATAAATAGTCTAGAATCAACAACAGTTAAAAACATAAACACATGAAGCCTCCAATGCCTCTGTTGTAAAAACTGGTTTAACTCTTTAGGATGGATGGTTAGCATGTTTATTCGTGATTAAACTCACATTTACACAAAGTGGTTTTGTTTGATTGTTTGAGCATCACTTGATCAAGATCACTTGCAATCATGATTATCTTGTTAATTTATACGCATATAGGCAGAAAGAAGCGGCGTCATCCGAGCTCTGCATCAGCAACTGCTGCTGCTTCTGGTAAGTTTGCTTGGTTTGGGTTGGGTTGTAAAACATATTATTAATGTTAAGAAGATATTTGACTTGCTTTGATATTTTATTTATGATTATGATAAGAAACTACAAAATATCTTTATTTTTTATAATGTTTCCGTTGGAAATTTATTTTTATCTAATAGGCACCAGTGCTCAAGTGACTGGAGAATCCATTTTCGAGATTTTGGCTGGTATAGTGAGCAAGTTCACTTTTCTATGACCATTAGTCAAGATATTTGGAATAACTTATAAGCTTGTTTTGTTAATTAATAGCTAGAAAGGCTCTCAAGTGCCCTTGTGAGGCTGATATTGTTAACTCTGCATCAGCAACTACCGGTAATTTGATCTGAACACAGTTGAATGCTATGTGGTATTGCGTCGGATATTAGTCGTGGACAATTGACCTGAATTCATACACGTCTAGGTAAAAAGATGCGCCATTCTGAGGATCTTTGCCAATCCTTTGTTGAGAATCCACGCTATGCGTCAGAGTGGCGGTACCAATCTCCAAGATATCAAAGATTCCTTATGAAGCGGCGGCAGCAGCAGCAGGGTGGTATTACTAGAAGCTGGCCCAAGAAAAGTGGAATAATGGCCCCCGAGGACTTGCCAACGGAAATTCTGCCAAACCATCCATTCTATTGTTATGTTGCTGCTGGTAACAACCAACCAACCTACCTTTTTACTATTATTATTTGTTAGTAATTGCCTTGATTACTTATGATAATTTCTGGTGGTTATTATTAGGGGTGGAAGTTATGATAATAGAAGGTTGCTATGCTACCAAGCCCGTGAAAAACCCGTTTGACCCGTAGGTTCTAAATCCAGTCTTTACTTTGACTTAATTGTAAAGTAACTAATGGTTAATTATGATGATGGATGATTAATAACCAAGTAGCTAGTATTTATTTCCCAACATGCATGTTTGTGTTTTACTTTTGGATGCAACTCTTCCTTCTATGTGAAAAGTGATAGTAACCGTCTTGTGTGCCGGCACTTACAGTAAATAAACCAAAACCAGAGGGAGGTGTTGTCGATGTAAGACATGCGGATGAATACCTTGTGGGATCTTATTGACCCGGCCGCTTCATAAACAATGCCACCCCACCGTCGAGCCAACTGCCCATACGTAAACTCTAGATTGTAATCTAATGCCCCGCCCCGCCCCCCCCCCCCAAAAAAAAAAATCACCACACGGGATTTTATTAGACGTGCACAAAAAAACCGGATCGTGCTCGACCCGGAACCGGTTCTGGTTCGTACCCAGTGTGGGATATTTTATACCCGGAAAACCCTACCCGGTCCTCACTTTTCATTCAAAAACCTTAAAAAATCATTTCTTTTACATTTCGTCTTGACATACGCATTTGAGACAAATTTGTACCAAGGAGACGATAGGGACGGAGGGAGTATTAAGCATTTATACTTTTAATTTTAACAAACCTTATTGTCACACCCTTAAAATCCACTAACGGATTTTTACCGTCAGAGGGTGTGAACTAACAGGATCGGAATCATCAGTTATAATCAAACCATAAAAACGTTTAAATGAAAATAAGTGCGGAAGCGTAAAACCATAGAAACAATGTTACGTCACGCAGGACGATTTAAAACCAATGATAACAGTTAACAGTAAGTTTGCATAGTTAAAAGTTTTTCAAGCAATGCATGTTCCTAAACCGCGCGCCCGCCTCGGCTACCTGAGAATAACATACTAAAAGTGTCAACACAGGGTTGGTGAGTTCACAAGTTATATAAAAATAAATCGTTTAGCGTTTGCGTTCAGCGTTTTGCGTTACAGCGTTTTGCGTTACAGCGTTTTACGTTACCAGATAGTGTTATGTCAATTATATATCGATAGGTAGCTAGTCTATACAACAAGTATTACTAAGTGTTCGACACCGAAGCTGACTCGTTTATTAAGTGCCTTGTCACCAGGTCCTCCAGACCATGGTACGTGTTAGCCAAAATTACACCCGCTCGACCTCCAGTCGAGTTTAGCGTTGGGTGGGGTTTGTCAAACCCAGTAGTACTACTCAACAGTGACTCGCTGTTCAAAATATTAACCGGTTCGATGTGTAGGACTTCAAATGTTTCGTTTGCCACTTAGCCTTTACAATTGATATATAATTTATAACAAAATCTTAAATGCGTTGTGGAGTATGTTATCTCCCCCAAGTGAAAAGCGTTTGAAAACAGTTTAAAGAGGGGAAAGTGAAACTCACTGTTTGCGAAGAATTTCCCAAATTAAATCACCAAGATGCGCGTCACCGAAAAACTCTCTATAGCGTTCTAAAACAATAAAGAGATTTTTCTAAGTGTCGGAATATTATCGAGTCTCTAGACCCGGCACATAATACCTATGCACATAACATGTTTCGTGTTTCGTTTGTGAATCGTGTGTGACTTAAACAAGTGTTTTTGTGACACATTACATGTGTAAGCAATCATATACGTGTCATGTGTTCATAAAGTACATCACTATCAATTATTCCCCGTAAGGGCATTTTGGTCAACAAATAACAATTAACTAGCCATTATTCCCCATGAGGGCAATTTGGTCAAATCATGGCAATCAATTAGCAATTATTCCCCGCAAGGGTATTTTGGTCAAAACAAAACAATTATATAGCAAGTATCATGTTTCATGCATTTTTACACAACTCAGCAGCTAGTTTCACCGAGACAGAAATCCTACTAGAAAGATTATACTATTTCACCGATCATTGCATCTCAATTAATTTACCAAAAATCATCACAGAAGAACATATGTCTTAGGTTTCCAGAACATATTTAATTATATTTTTATTCCACATAGTTTTCTCACAATCATCAAATCATTACAGCAAACTCATAACAGTCAAATTCATGCGCAACAGAATGTTATTTGCAATTCCCGTTAAACGAAAAATCCAATAAATGCAAGACCACTTGGGTTAGGTTCCTAACTCAATAAGTCAACTTCCAGAAGTGGAACCAACCCAATTGGTCTCGTAGTTCATGAGATATAACATTTACAAAACAACCTAACAGCAGGTCTAACAGCTCAGCTTTGCACAACGTTTTTGTAAAATCATAAAAGTTAACTTATACTTGTCCAAAAATTACAAATTTATACTTTATAGAAACTAGACTCAACCTAGTTTACTGTAGTACCAATAATCTCAATCAATTTTCACGTTTACACTTCGTTACAGTCAATTAAACATCATATACATATTCTGTCCAGAAACTGTTTGCATCCAAACTCAACATATTAACAATCTATGAACTATCATGCATTCATATAACCCTCTAGACTCCATAAACACCATCCATGCACATCAATTACACATTACATACAAGATTAGGGTTTTTGTTTGAACTCAAATCAAAGACACAACAATCAACATGTTACAATATCAATTCTACTTATCAAATCATTACTCAATCAACAACAATCATATTGATTACATGTATACATGAAATCGGCTGCTAGGGTTTGTTATTAACCCAACAAACATCAAAATCAAGTAGTAAAGATGTATAGGATGCTCAATTATACCTTCCTAGCACCTAGTTCTTCAATCACAAGCTTGATTTCTTGATGTATGTGTGTGTGAAAATCGACGGCAGCCAAGGGTTTGGGGTGGGAGAGTTCCGATCGGGGTTGTGTGTGTGGGGAGAGAATAAGTTAGGGTTAAGTTATTAAGGCTATATTTATAAACATACAAGTTACACTCAAGTCCCTCTACTTTCAATTGTTGTTTTTCTAACTTAACTAACTAGTTTACATCTTGAGTTAATGTTCATAACCATGTTATCACGTAACACATAAGTCTAACACATAATTATCACATAGTTACTGTTTTGACGTTTTTCGTTTATTCATCAATCGTTTGCGTCAACTCGTTTGCGTTTCGGTGCAAATCCCGAAAGACTACACATGTAGTAAGTGTTAAGCGTCATTTAAACCCTAGTTTAAATGTAATGAAGTGTGCGTTATAGATCTAGTGATCTTAAGTTTGAATTGACGGAGTTGAGTTAACGGAGTTAACCTGAAATTGACGATTGTCACACTTATACTTTATAAATTCATTTAATTTTTGCTTATAAATTTAATTGATTCGGTATGATGATTCTTAAATTTTTTGTTTCAGCCAATGAATTTTAACAATCATCTACATAATTTGCCATCTCAAATAAATAAATAAAACCCACATTAATATATTGAATGATAAGAACATGCGGGGAGGCTTAGAGAGGTGCGTGCCGCATCATCAGGCGAGACACATAAGTTTCCAGGGCACAAACTGTTTTTTATACATATTACATATATATGTTTTTGGTGTGTAAAATAAGGTTATTTACAATGGTTTATGAGATAATGACATGCTCAGAATGGTTTCTGCTTATAATAAATATGCCGATAAAAGTTTTATCCATGTACGCTAGCAAATAAAAAATTTCCGTTAAGGTTTATGGGCCTTTTTATTTTGACTCGGCCGAGATATTTAAATTTTGGATATAGCCCTAAGAATATGTTATTATTAACACATAAAACAAAAACTAAGGGATTCTTCGTACCGATCCTGATTTTCCCAATCTCAAATTCCCTCCTAGGTATCGGTATCAGTATCGAAAATATTCGGTCTGAAACCTTAGACAAAAATTCTATAAATACCCGAACCAAACTGTACCGATCATGAAACCTCACGTTTGCTTGCTACCGGCTCAACACTAAGTATACTTGTTCCCTACTTCCTTACACAAAACTACAAAATTTCACTACAAAACGAAAGACTTGACATGAAAAAAGCACCTTTAACTTTGTCTTTTAAACTGCAAGCAAAAAGACCAGTCACCTTCATTGAAGTAATGTACAACCATATATTCAATTCTTCATTTATTTATACTAACAAACAACCTATTACTCCTCTCATTCTCTCAATAAATACTCACCATCTTCTGCTATTATAATTCCGGCGAACCGAAACCATCTCCGGCCGCCACAACCACCACCACCGTGGACTGCAACATCACCTTAGCAGGTAGCTTTATTGTTTGCACAAATGTTATTAGGTCTAAAATTATATACAAACGTTTGAATCTCAATCTCCTTTTAAAAATCACCAAACTATATATGTTTTGATAAAGTACTTACAATAAGTCAATAATATGAGCTTCATATTTAAGTATAAAAAATGAGCATATAACTTTGCTTTGATACATTACGATTTAATGTTTAATAATTTTTAATTCGGAGTTATGTAACTTATGTTATATGATTTTTAGTTTTTTTCACACATGTTTTGACACTTTGTCGTATTAGGATTATGAAAAAAGTTCGTTAACCGAACCGTGTCTGCAACCAAAATAGCCGATCTGAATTTCCAACTCGGTTTTCGGTTCGGTTTGATTCGGTTATTAACCATGTCCGAATAACAAATTTGGATTTCAGATAAGTTATCGGATATTGGAAATTTTGAGATCGGGTTGTTCGGTTTATTTGGTTATCCGATTTAACTAGGGGTGTGCCGTGTGTGGGGTGCGGTTTTTGGCTAAAACCAAACCAAAAACCAAAACTTTGGTTTTTTGAGTTTTTGAAACCGTTCGGCTTCGGTTTTTCAGTTTTTGTTTTGGTTTCGGTTTTTGCGGTTTTTGCTATTTGAGGTTGAAAATTTTAAGCCGAAAAAAAAGTTGTCAAAAAATAATGAATTTATGTATAAATAATTTTGTTGATTGTAAAATAATAGACTGTTATACATTTCATAAAAAAATATTGGAGTTACATATTTATTAAATTCTTATAAATTACTTAATATAATATAAAAAACAAAAACTTAAGAATTCGGTTTGGTTCGGTTTTTTCGTTTTTTAACATGCAAAACCAAAACCGAACCGTTAGTGCGGTTTTTACAAAACCATAAAACCAAACCGTCGGTTTTTGTTTCGGTTCTGTTTTTTCGGTTTGGGCTTTTATGGTTTTGGATCGGTTTTTTTTTGTTTCTTGCACAAAAAATATTCAAGTGTATTTGAAGTAGAAATAGTAGTTGAAGTAATGCAATAATTTCTTTTGTTAATTAATTTTCTAATTGTTTAAGTGATAGAAAGTAGAAACTTGATTAAAACATCCAATTTTGGTTTTTTTGGTTTTCAATCGGAACAGATCCTAACTGAATTCGGTTCTATAACTCTGTTAACAGTCTCCAAATTTGGATCGGTTCGGATTTTGAATATGGAAAGAAAATTTTAAATCCAATAAACCGTATATCTAATATCTGAACCTATGAACACTCCTAAGTCGTATAATAGTCTCATTGTACATGTAATCATTATTTCATATATCATAGACTATGGGCTAATGGACTTTTATGTTATACTGTTTCAAATATTTGTAGGTGGTTAGCTAGATCATCATGGTTTATTTTTACCTAAGGATGTTAGTGTGCCACAAACACGATACTACAACAAAAATGGTGTGGCACCATCCGTAACCATGAACGACAATCATGATGTGTTTCTAAGTTTCAATATTAAGGTAATAATTTACAGCTTCCCGGTATGCTTACTTATTCAATTTTATCTTTATAAATGGCTTTGAATGCATGTGCAATGATTTTATTTACTCAAACATTAGAAATACGAATTCCTAAAGTCATTTTCTATTTTGTGCATGTACAATGATTTATTTCTTAAAGTCATTGTGTTGTTTGTTTATTTCCGGCATTGTGTCATTTTCTCTACATTGTGTTTTTTGTCGTTTTTTTGAACGGGAATGACGGGGAAAACATTTTTGTTTTTTTAACTTTACCCTATTAATATAATACAAAATCAACGGTACACTAGTATATATAGTATATTTAGTAGGGTATTGTCACTCCCTTAAATACATTCTTTATATTTTATAATTCGGTGAAATGTTGAAAAAAGTTGTTTGTTGAATGTGAACTAGTTGTGTTTCATATACACCTAGTTAATACTTACTATTGATAAATATATTTGATGATTTAGATGGCTTATGTAGTTGTAAGTTTTTTCTATAGTGATATTTTATATGTTACAAATAAAGGCCTAACCCTTAACCGTTTGTAATTGTTCGGTTTAGTTCGGTACAAATTTCCAATGGCCAGTTTCGATTAGGCAGATGGTGTGACCTAGTAATTGAGAAAACAAGTTGTTAACTTTATTTTATGATTAGCTATGTTGTTTGTAAATCTAACAGCTTTTTTTGTTTTTTTGTGTGTTTAAAACTTAGATTTTCACAATGGATCGGTTGAATGATGATTTTCTCTGACACTTATTTTTGAGACTTGATTTTCTAGAACTGGCTAATATAAGAGAGACAAGCCCTCAGTTTGAAGGGTTAGTTCAAGAAGAAGCGTTTCTAAGAGCCTACAATCAAGAGGCAAGAGGTTCCGTATGGAACTTCGTGCATTTTTACAATATAGATGTCCCACACGAGCACCAAATTGTGGGACAACGAGAGGGAGACGGGACAGTGGTTAGGCAAAACCTTGAAGCTGATTTTGGCATAAATCTCAATGACAAAGAGGGTGCCATCGAGTTAATTGGTGCTTTTAGAAACCTCCTCATTTTCATGAATCCTGGTAACGGGTTTTTAATATGTAACCTGCTAACAATGACATCAAGAGTAATCCACGAGTACACTAGTATATTTAGTAGGGTAGTATATCTACATTTATTGTCACTCCCTTGTTTTTGAGGCTTAACTTTTTACAACTGAATACTATAAGGCGAACAAGCCCTCAGTTTGAAGCCTTGGTCCGAGAAGTTACATTTTTAAGAGCCTACAACAGGGAAAGCAGAGGTTATGTATGGAACTTCATGCATTTTTACAATCCAACGGTCCGCCATGTCAACCGAATCGTGGGACAAAAAGAAGAAGATGAAACACTCGTTAACTACAACCTTGAATATTTTGGCATAAATCTTGATCAAGAAGGTGATGACATTGAGTTAATAGGTGATTTCGAAACATTCTTCTGTTTGTGTCGTTGCATTCTAGGCATTGGTTTAAACATGCAATTTGGTTACAATGACTGCAAAAGTAATTCATTTGTCATACTAATATGATTTGTACCTAGCTGAATTTGAACAATAGCGGGTATTTGATGCTAGTTGAAGGTTTGCAAGCACAAATAGACGGGATAAGAAGGTTTAGGTTCGAAAGGCTTCGTTTATTTGGAATCGATCGCGACTCATATGCTTATTTTTTTGTCGAGGGAGCCAAATGAAAAAATCCCGGATGGAATGTTTACGTTGACGAAACCTATGCTGACAACAACATATGAAGGGCATGTGGAATTAAGATATAGAGTGGTCAATCCGCAGCAACCACATATGTGACAAAGGTATATTTTTAGGTATAACATCTCTAGTCGAATTTGGACCGGAAGGCATCTAGTATTGACACTGGGTAATGTTTATGTTGGCCGAACCTATGTTGACAACAACAAATGAAGGGCATGTGGAGTTAAGCTATAGAGTGGTCAATCTGCAGCAACCACAGATGTGGCAAATGTATATTTTTAGGTATAACATCTCTAGTCGAATCTGGACCGGAAAACATCTAGTATTGACACTTGGTAATGTAATTAAGGGTGGTTGCAGCTTTACTGTATGAGTGAGAATAATATCACACGTTTAAGTAGGAGAAAAGAAAAGGAAATGAAAATGAAGAGGTTGATTAACTTGGTTATTCAGCTATGTATGTATTTTCTTTTATTAAATAGTTTCTCCTAGTTCCAAGAAGTTTTACATTGACCAAAGATTGAAGAATAGTTTTGTATTTGTTCTAAAAAGATTTTATATGTTTAATACTTTATTATTATTAGTTTATATTTGGTTTGACTTCAAATATCTTGAATCGGATGGTTTTAGTTATTTTCTTAATAGCAGAAAATCTCAGGTGATTCGGTTATTCATCACTCAGATATCTGTCAAACTGACCCGGTTAGAAATCGAACTTGCGCTTCTATTCAGGGAGGACCGGTCTTTTTCTACTCAACCCAAACCAAAGAGCATGCATAAATACCATAATAAATTAATAATATAATCACCACAACACTTATTTCATTTTGCTCATATTTAGAAAACTTGGTTATAATCATTTTATTGGGCCGATTATTGATACGTTGGTTAACAAATAGTTAGGTTACAAGTTTAGTGAGAAAATAGAAGGTTTTTTTTAACCATAGTCAAAGTTTTATGAAAAACTTTAGCAAAGTATTAGAAACCACCAATTACAATCGTCTACATACATATAGTATGTTAGCCATAGTAGCCCTAGCCCACGCCCACCACCCAAGAACTAGAAAAAAAAAACAACAAACTACCACATACGAAAACTACGTGATCAATCTAGCTTCCCACGAAAGCCTCTTTTTAAAACTTTTTTATTCAAAGGAAACAGAGCACTTTTATTTCTTCCAAAAAAAAGTTCAATTGCATCGGAACCCCTTTATGGTAGCCCCGCATGAAACGCTTTGGCCTTGTCTTTAGGAAACGCGAACACTTATGCAACTCGACCAAATCCCGAACGCTAAAAGCATAGAGGGTACCTTGCACCATTGGGAGATCAAACTTCAAATCGCTTGAGCTAACGCACATGATCAATCAATTCCTCATCACCATCACAAACCGAACAATTAGTCCACCTAATCAGGATATTTCAACACAAGGTATTACTTTTTCGTAGTTTTATTTTTACTATAATAATAGTGAAAATTATTAATTATTTAAAGCGAGGGTGTATACATATCATCTGTTAATATGTGTGAAAAAAGATATTGGTAAACTTTATTATGATTCTCATCAAATAAGTCAATGTATAGAATGAAAACCCCATATAACATCGTTTTTTTTACATATGTAATATATGTTGTTACATTTAATACAAAACATCAAAGCATAAAAAACTTGTTTTGCTATTTTTTATACATTTTTTTACTAACTTTTACATATATTTTTAAAAGAGAGAAAAAGTTAAATTTACTTTTTACATCTTTTATTAATTTTAATTGTGAACCAAAAGATTCAAATTTTCATTAAAAGGAAAATTGGTTTTAAATAATCCAAACTATGCATTATTGGTAAATATCAGTCCCAACTTTACACTTGTCTGCTGGCAATATCAACCATTTGTATATTTGTTTTTAACGGGCCGCGACTAACGGATGTTTAACTTCGTTAGTCTTTGTCTGACGTGGCCATCCCAGTTGGCAAAAACTTGATTACGTGGAACGTTACGTGGAGGCTGACTATGTCCATCCCACCACTAAACCCATCATCTTCAACCTATTACCCTTTACAACCCCAGCCACCACAACACCAGCCGGAACCCGGAGCACCGCCATGCCTATCCACAGTAGCCACCACTGGAACCCACCACCTGCAACTGGCCATCTTCCGGTCATCTTCTCCGACCCCCAACTAGCCGGATTTCTGCCCTAATCTTGCCAGATTTCACAAACCCAGATCCACCATTGGAACCCACCACCTGCAACTGGCCATCTCAATTCACCACAACCAGTTCTAACAACGCCACCGCCGGAGACGACCTTTATCCGGCGATTGCGAACAAGATCTCGCCGTCTCATCCTTCACTGCCTCCACACACAGTCCACATATCCACCTGTCGTGGATATTTCCCCTCACCGTCGTGATGTACGCCACCGTACACTCTTCCGTCACCACTATCTCCGCTGCAAAATAATCAAGTCTGATCCCCAATTCTCGAGCCATATAAACCCTAACCCTAGAAAAAGAAGTAGATGATGAAGATTAATATGATTAGGGCTTGATGGTAGGTGCTGGCAGGTTGTGGTGCTGGTGGCGGCAGGTGATATGTGGTGTTGGAGGGCCGGTGGTGGTGGTGGAGTTACTGGAGTAGAGAGGGAGAAGAGAAGAGAGAGTTATTAGAGAGTGGTGATGGTGGTGGTAATGGTAATGGTAATGGTAATGGTGATTGTGTAATCTGTCACGTAAACTCGATCTTGCCACTTATTTGCCATATAAGCACGTTTTTGACACGTATGCATGCCACATCATCATCGGACTAACGGGGTTAGTCATTCGTTAGTCGCGGACCGTTAGAAACAAATACATATTTAGTTCGGACTGCCACCAGATAAGTGTGAAGTTGGGACTGTTATTTACCAATAGGGCATAGTTGAGATTATTTAAAACCAATTTAAATTGGGACTGTTATTTACCAATAGGGCATAGTTGGGATTATTTAAAACCAAATTTCTAATTAAAAACATGTGGTTGAGAATGAATTTCTAAATTTTTATCAACTCAAGCGGGTTTTTATTTATTTCTAACCATACTAATGAAAATTGTAAATAATGTTAGACCCTTACCCGCACCTAGCAAGTATATTAACAGGTTGACACTAACCGTTACTATGAATAAACTTTAGCTATAATGAACATTATGTTTGCCTAGAGTTTATTCATAGATATAATTTTTTTTCTTTGAACGACCAACTAAGTAACGTCGGGTACTTCGTACGCGGCCCCTATAGGCCAAATGTAGCCCGAGCCGGCTATTATTCCGGACGGACGAAGCCCAGCGGTCCACCCTATTGAGGGATTTACCGGATAAAACTCGACCCCCACACCCGCCTAATGGCACGACAGCGAGGAGTCGGTAAAACCTGGTGTGACATCTGCCCTGATCCGACCCGACCCAAGTACCCGTTTCTCTGACCCGATCTCTCTTTTATTATTTAATATTTATACTTATATTTTACTTTTAATAATAATATATATTTTCCTTCCCGCCTCTTTCTCTCTTTTCCTTTCCGCCGTCCCGTCCCTCTCCTTCTCTCTTTCCGCCTTCTTTTCCCTCTTGTCGCCGTCCCGCCCTTAAGCCTTGTTTCCCTCCTCTTTGCTTGTCCTTTGGTTCTTCCCGCCTAAGGATGTCTGCAGCTCCACGCGCCAGACTCCTTACATGGAAGCCTGCGTGAAGACATCTTGTTCCTGCGATGCGTGAAGAGAACTCTTCTCGCAGCGCGCTAAGAATGTATGTTCTTCCCGCAATGCGCTAAGAATGTATGTTCTTCCCGCGATGCGCTTAGAATTCTTGTTCTTCACGCAGCGCGCTAAGGAATTGTGATTCTTCCCGCAGCACGCTAAGGATTGTTGTGCCAGCCTTCGCGCTCGCGCACTCAGCCTTCTCGCGCTTAACCCTTGTATCTTCTGTTTATTCCAGCCTGTATGCTTTTGTGTTGTCTTATCTTCTGTGCTGTTGACCTAACCTATCTAATGTCTGAATAGTTACTTTCGGCGCAGCATGCGTACCAACCCCCATTGGTTGGTAGAAAAAGTGACTGACATTATCTTTTGAGATCTGCTTTTGCCATGCTTGACCAGTACCTTTATCTGATCCGCCCATGCTTTTTACTGTTTCCCTGACAGCTTTATCTTGCCCCCTGCAGCTGCCATATCTTTTGATATCTTTTACTTGCTTTTGATATCTTTTGTTATCTTTTGTTTTGTCTTGTTCTGTTTGTCTTGAGATCCTTTCCTCTTTTCTAGGGATTATGTCTCCTAGGGTTTTCCTATAAATAATAATAATATTTTCATAACACTACACACACAAAACACTTAATCTCTCCTGTTCTCTTGCTCCTTGCTCTCTCTGCCGTCTTCCTCTCTGCCTCCGTCTTCCTCCCTGTTCTGCCCTGCTTTTCCGGTAATATATATATATTATATAATAATTTACTTATTAATTATGCTAACTTATTATCAAGACTTAAAACAGATCGTTAAAACAATAATCTTAATTATAGGTTAACTTTGCTTGTTTAAGAGTTGATTCTTGCATATCTTTCACCGCATCGTTTATCAAGTGAGTTATCTCGTATCTAATCCCTTTTTATTTTAAATGCTTTGGGATGTTCATGTGTTCATACAAAACTTGAGTCTTAAACTGTTTATGAACTTTAGTCGCGCAGTATCCCATGTGTTGAGGACGTAGACTTGGCTGTTTATTTGTATGTGTGGATCATTAACCGTCTTGTCGGTCTATTCCGCAGTTTTCATGGTACCATTAGATGAACACGGGAGAACATTCGTTTATGATTTTCTCTTTTGTTACACTTGCACAGTTAGTCTTGTTTGTGAGCTCAATTGTGAGCACTGGCAGTCTTGTCTCTTAGAGTTGGTCCCGATCAGATTACACCCTTGTTGAAAACCAGACATACACATGTTGCGCGCAGATTTATTGTTATCTATGTATTGTATTAAACTTGATTTCTCACCAACACGCAAGTGTTTGACGTTTATTTTAACACATGTTCAGGTTTGCAGTAGCTGTTTTGGAGCTTGTGGACACGTAGGACGTTTTTACTTTTGGACCTAGAATTAAAATGTATCAAGACAAGTTAATGTTGTTTGAATGTTATAATTTATAATATATTGATTTATGTTTGATTTATGTTTGATTTATGTTCTTTATTTTCCCCGCTGCGCGTGCGCGATAAAATGTGTATTAATAAATATTGACACCAATAGTGTCGCGAGTAATGAAGCAATATGTGGCGCCCCGATGTATAATCCGCCTTTGGTCGGGGTGTTACAGATTGGTATCAGAGCTCGTTGACTTTAGGATAGGTGGTTAGACGTAACGGCCTAGAATACCTAAGAGTCCCTTCTCGCGCATGAGAGAAATCTCATGTTTGCGCGCTTATTGTTAATTACTCGTTATTTATGAATATGCTCGCGCTTGCGCAGTATATGGTTTTATGTTTTATTCCGCGATATTTCGATTTTTGTGAATTTCGATTTTTATTGATTTTACTTACATATTCGTTTGTTGGGATTGAAAATCCGAAAAGTCATGGTGATACATGAATAGTTGATTTTCAATTTCCATTTACGATTATGTTCTGAGGTTGGAGACTTGAAAAGTCATGGTGATACATGAATTGTCAACCTCCAATACTCATTTTCTTGTATATTTTATATTGAAGATTGGAAAGTCATGGTGATACATGAATCGTCAATCTCCAATACTCGTTTACTCGTATATTTTAAATTGGGAATTCGGAAAGTCATGGTGATACATGAATTGTCGATTTCTGATTCGAATTTGTTACCTTTATTAAGTCTGCATTTAGGGTCATTTAATCTACTTTAACTTTTGATAGCATCTAACTCCGTGAAACCAAGCTTTATAAGATTAAAACTTTGCGATAAAAACCAAGATATTAACTAAAATTAAAATTCTTATAGAATGCCTCCGCTATCTCGCCGATTTCAGAGAAGAGAAGCCTCGCGCATGCGTAGACAGCAACGTTCCCAGGAAATGGCCGCCGCAATAGCCCAAGCTTTGAGCCAAAACAATACCAACACCTCGAGTTATAACATTAAGTCCTTTAATGCGGGTAACCCTCCGAAGTTCACAGGTCTTGAAGGAGCCACCGTGATGCTCCAATGGCTTGAGAAGATTGAAAACACTTTCCTCCATACCCAATGCCCCTCAGAAAGACGAACCCTATATGCTTCCAGTGTCCTGGAATCCAGAGCGCTTACATGGTGGAATGGAGTAGCTCATGCGCGTGGCGCAGAGGCTGCTTCTAGCATGACATGGGAGGAATTCAAGGAAATTCTTACGCGAGAATTCTGCCCTCCCAACGAAGTTAAGCGCCTGGAGGAAGAATTCTGGAACTTGAAGCAATACAGCGGTGAAGCGCGCGAGTACGCGACGCGCTTCCATGAACTAAGCCTGCTTGTCCCTCACCTTGTTACCCCTTCACGCCGAGCAATCGAGAAATTCCTTGGGGGTCTCCCCATGGAAATTCAAGATTCTGTATGGGCCAGAAACCCAGTTACCCTCTCTGACGCCATTGAGTTGGCCGCTGTGCTCAGCGACAACCATGTCAGAGCAGGAACTCTGTTCCTGCGGGGAACTGAGAAGACCAAAACCACCAAAACTGTCCCTGAACCCGCAGAAACCAAACCAGAACCCTCAAACCGTAACAACCTCAAGCGCAGGCGCAAGGCCTATGCGCTTACCAACCCGCCCATTGTCCAGCAACCCGTTTACCAACCCCCAGTTTACGCGCCTAACCCACTGTCAACCTACCCAGCACCTCCTGCAGTCCATAACTATGCCTTAACCAATCCAGCACTCCCTGCCCCGCCTCCTAAGAAACCTTACACAGGAAACCATCCCTTTTGCCCAACCTGTAGATTTCACCACCCAACCCAAACCCCGTGTCGACTTTGTACCCGATGTGGCCGTACTGGTCACACTGCTGAAAACTGTAGAGTCCTTCCCGCCAATCCAATTGCGCCAACACCACCAGTCTACCCGCAGAACCCACAACCAACCTACCAAAACCCACGACCCAGATCGTGCTTTAACTGCGGTGATCCCAGTCATTTCCGGAACGCGTGCCCAAGACTACAAGTTCAGATTACGCAAGCGAATCCGGTGAACCAGATTTCGAACCAAGTGACGCGTGGACGAGCTTTTAACATAACCGCGCACCAAGCGCAAGCGAATAATGACGTAGTTAATGGTACATTTTTACTTAACGGATTTTATGCTTCTGTACTTTTTGATACTGGCGCCGATCGAAGCTTTATCTCTCGCGCCTTCGAGCAGAAGCTTGCGCGACCGCGCAACGATTTAAAAGAAGATTTTTCAGTTGAATTGGCTAACGGTGAAACTGTTTTAATTAACTCGGTGATTAAAGATTGTACGCTTAACCTTAACGAAAACGATTTTCTGATCGACCTCATCCCTATGCCTCTTGGAAGCTTTGATGTTATCATTGGTATGGACTGGCTCTCGCATAATCGCGCCGAAGTTATTTGCGCCAAGAAATTGGTTCGCCTACCTCGAGAAAATGGTGATCTTTACATTTACGGCGAAAAACCCTCCAGTGGTCTTAAACTTATGTCTTGCGCCGAAGCCCAAAGACTCATGCGGAAGAAGTGTATTGCATTTCTAGCCCATGTGGTTAAACCCGATGAAGGAAAGAAGCTTCGCGATATCCCTGTTGTGCGTGATTTTCCTGAAGTTTTTCCTGATGATCTTCCTGGTATCCCTCCCGCTCGTGAAGTCGAGTTCCGTATTGATCTTGTCCCTGGTGCTTCCCCCGTGGCTAAATCTCCTTACCGTCTTGCACCCGCTGAGATGCAAGAATTGGCAAGCCAACTTCAAGAGTTGACTGCTAAAGGATTCATTCGCCCTAGCTCTTCGCCCTGGGGTGCTCCGGTGTTGTTCGTTAAAAAGAAAGATGGATCGTTTCGCATGTGTATTGATTACCGCGAGTTGAACAAACTCACCATTAAAAACCGGTATCCCTTACCGCGTATTGACGACCTCTTTGATCAACTCCAAGGTGCCTCTTGTTTCTCGAAGATTGATCTCCGCTCTGGTTATCATCAGTTGCGCATCCGCGATGAAGATGTTCCGAAAACTGCTTTTCGAACTCGTTATGGCCATTTTGAATTCTTGGTCATGTCCTTCGGTCTAACCAACGCACCCGCCGTTTTCATGGATCTTATGAATCGGGTGTGTAGGCCTTTCTTGGATAAATTCGTGATCGTGTTTATCGATGATGTTCTGGTGTATTCTAAGACCAAGGCCGAGCATGAGCAACATCTTCGGTTAGTGTTGCAGAAGCTTCGAACCGAGCAGCTCTATGCTAAGCTTTCCAAGTGTGAATTCTGGTCTGATGAAGTACAGTTTCTTGGTCATGTTGTAAACAAGATGGGTATTCATGTCGACCCATCCAAGATTGAAGCAATCAAGAACTGGATTACGCCATCCTCTCCTTCTGAGATCCGTTCCTTTCTAGGCTTAGCTGGTTATTACCGGCGCTTTATTTCGAACTTCTCGAAGATCGCTTTGCCTTTAACAGCTCTGACGCACAAAGGTAAACCGTATATTTGGGGCTCGAAGCAAGAAGAAGCCTTTCTAACGCTCAAGCGTTTGTTGTGTGAAGCTCCTGTTCTTGCGCTACCTGAGGGTAATGATGATTTTGTCGTGTATTGAGACGCATCCAACCAAGGTCTCGGTTGTGTTCTTATGCAACGAGGCAAGGTTATCGCTTATGCATCGAGGCAACTTAAGATTCACGAAAAGAATTATACAACTCACGACCTCGAACTTGGTGCAGTTGTTTTTGCCTTGAAGATCTGGAGACACTACCTTTATGGTACTAAGTGTATCCTCTACACTGACCATAAAAGCCTTCAGCACATCTTTGATCAGAAGGAACTTAACATGAGGCAACGCCGATGGAACGAACTCATCAGCGATTACGATTGTGAGATCCGGTATCATCCTGGTAAGGCTAATGTGGTAGCCGATGCGCTCAGCCGAAAACCCTGCCAACTTAACTGTATCTTGCCGCGCACGCATCTTCACTTTGCGCCGATTCAAAGCAACCTTGAATCGCGTATTCGTGACGCGCAGCGCGCATCCATCAGTAACGGTAACCTTCGCGCCGAGTTAGCGTGTGGCGCGGAAGCACACTTTGTCCCTAATCTGAGTGGAATTCTCTGCTATCTTAATCGCATCTGGATCCCCTTTGATGAGAATCTTCGCGCTGATATCCTGAGTGAAGCGCACAAATCTCGGTATTCTATTCATCCTGGCGCTGATAAGATGTACAAGGATTTGCGCATAACTTATTGGTGGCCCGGTATGAAAAAGGATATTGCTGTGTTCGTAGCTAAGTGCCTGACTTGTTCTAAAGTTAAAGCTGAACACCAACGCCCATCTGGTTTGCTCGAACAACCAGAAATTCCTACGTGGAAATGGGAATGTGTAGCGATGGACTTTATTACCAAGTTACCTTTGACTGCAAGCAAACATGATAGCATTTGGGTAGTAGTGGATCGATTGACTAAATCTGCTCACTTTCTGCCCATTCGTGAAAACTACCGTGTTGAGCAACTCGCGCAGCTTTATGTCAAGGAAATTGTCTGCCGCCATGGTACTCCTTTGAGCATCATATCCGATCGCGATGGCCGTTTTATATCTCGCTTTTGGAAATCTCTCCAATCTGCGCTAGGAACTCGCTTGGACATGAGTACGGCATATCATCCCCAGACTGACGGTCAGTCTGAGCGAACTATTCAAACTCTCGAGGATATGCTCCGATCTTGTGTTCTTGATTTTGGAGGTAATTGGGATTCACACCTGCCTTTGATTGAGTTCTCTTATAATAACAGCTATCATTCCAGTATCGGTATGGCCCCATTTGAAGCACTTTACGGTCGTAAATGCCGCTCCCCGATTTGTTGGAGCGAAGTGGGTGAAGCTCAAATCACAGGACCCGAACTTGTTCAAGAGACAACCGATAAAATCGCCAAGATCCGTGATCATTTGCTGACTGCCAGAAGCCGACAGAAGAGTTACGCAGATCGTAGGCGAAAGCCTCTCGAATTTCAAGTTGGTGATCTTGTTCTCCTCAAAGTGTCGCCTTGGAAAGGTGTTGTCCGCTTTGGGAAGAAGGGTAAGCTTGCTCCTCGTTATGTTGGTCCATTCAAGATTCTCGCGCGTGTGGGAAAAGTTGCCTACAGACTTGACCTGCCGCCCGCGCTCAGTAATGTGCATCCAACGTTCCATGTATCCAATCTCAAGAAGTGTTTAGCTGACGAGAACCTTCACATTTCACTCGATGAAGTTCAAGTTGATGAATCTATGCATTTCGTTGAGAAGCCTGTTGAGATTATGGATCGCGAGGTTAAGCAAACCAAGCGCAGTCGTATCCCTATCGTGAAAGTTCGTTGGGAGTCCAAGCGCGGAGCCGAGTTTACATGGGAAAGGGAAGATCAAATGAAGATCAAGTACCCGCACCTGTTCTCTGCGCAACCTACTTCGAGATAAATTTCGGGACGAAATTTCTTAAAGTAGGGGAGACTGTGACATCTGCCCTGATCCGACCCGACCCAGGTACCCGTTTCTCTGACCCGATCTCTCTTTTATTATTTAATATTTATACTTATATTTTACTTTTAATAATAATATATATTTTCCTTCCCGCCTCTTTCTCTCTTTTCCTTTCCGCCGTCCCGTCCCTCTCCTTCTCTCTTTCCGCCTTCTTTTCCCTCTTGTCGCCGTCCCGCCCTTAAGCCTTGTTTCCCTCCTCTTTGCTTGTCCTTTGGTTCTTCCCGCCTAAGGATGTCTGCAGCTCCACGCGCCAGACTCCTTACATGGAAGCCTGCGTGAAGACATCTTGTTCCTGCGATGCGTGAAGAGAACTCTTCTCGCAGCGCGCTAAGAATGTATGTTCTTCCCGCAATGCGCTAAGAATGTATGTTCTTCCCGCGATGCGCTTAGAATTCTTGTTCTTCACGCAGCGCGCTAAGGAATTGTGATTCTTCCCGCAGCACGCTAAGGATTGTTGTGCCAGCCTTCGCGCTCGCGCACTCAGCCTTCTCGCGCTTAACCCTTGTATCTTCTGTTTATTCCAGCCTGTATGCTTTTGTGTTGTCTTATCTTCTGTGCTGTTGACCTAACCTATCTAATGTCTGAATAGTTACTTTCGGCGCAGCATGCGTACCAACCCCCATTGGTTGGTAGAAAAAGTGACTGACATTATCTTTTGAGATCTGCTTTTGCCATGCTTGACCAGTACCTTTATCTGATCCGCCCATGCTTTTTACTGTTTCCCTGACAGCTTTATCTTGCCCCCTGCAGCTGCCATATCTTTTGATATCTTTTACTTGCTTTTGATATCTTTTGTTATCTTTTGTTTTGTCTTGTTCTGTTTGTCTTGAGATCCTTTCCTCTTTTCTAGGGATTATGTCTCCTAGGGTTTTCCTATAAATAATAATAATATTTTCATAACACTACACACACAAAACACTTAATCTCTCCTGTTCTCTTGCTCCTTGCTCTCTCTGCCGTCTTCCTCTCTGCCTCCGTCTTCCTCCCTGTTCTGCCCTGCTTTTCCGGTAATATATATATATTATATAATAATTTACTTATTAATTATGCTAACTTATTATCAAGACTTAAAACAGATCGTTAAAACAATAATCTTAATTATAGGTTAACTTTGCTTGTTTAAGAGTTGATTCTTGCATATCTTTCACCGCATCGTTTATCAAGTGAGTTATCTCGTATCTAATCCCTTTTTATTTTAAATGCTTTGGGATGTTCATGTGTTCATACAAAACTTGAGTCTTAAACTGTTTATGAACTTTAGTCGCGCAGTATCCCATGTGTTGAGGACGTAGACTTGGCTGTTTATTTGTATGTGTGGATCATTAACCGTCTTGTCGGTCTATTCCGCAGTTTTCATGGTACCATTAGATGAACACGGGAGAACATTCGTTTATGATTTTCTCTTTTGTTACACTTGCACAGTTAGTCTTGTTTGTGAGCTCAATTGTGAGCACTGGCAGTCTTGTCTCTTAGAGTTGGTCCCGATCAGATTACACCCTTGTTGAAAACCAGACATACACATGTTGCGCGCAGATTTATTGTTATCTATGTATTGTATTAAACTTGATTTCTCACCAACACGCAAGTGTTTGACGTTTATTTTAACACATGTTCAGGTTTGCAGTAGCTGTTTTGGAGCTTGTGGACACGTAGGACGTTTTTACTTTTGGACCTAGAATTAAAATGTATCAAGACAAGTTAATGTTGTTTGAATGTTATAATTTATAATATATTGATTTATGTTTGATTTATGTTTGATTTATGTTCTTTATTTTCCCCGCTGCGCGTGCGCGATAAAATGTGTATTAATAAATATTGACACCAATAGTGTCGCGAGTAATGAAGCAATATGTGGCGCCCCGATGTATAATCCGCCTTTGGTCGGGGTGTTACACCTGGTGAGATCAGGACTCGAACCCTGGCAAACCAGGGTCATCCCTCATATCTCCCATATAAGTTGGTGATAGTAAGGTTTGAACCCCCTACCTCTCACTAGTAAAATGAGTGCTCTACCATTGAGCCATCTCCAACTTATTATTCATAGATATAAAATAGTTCCTTTTTTCGGATTACACCCACCTACAAATATAATTTATGTTTTATTCCTTTTTAGCATCGATTTTTTGTTATATGGAAGACTGAACCCAAAGACCTTCCAATCTTTTGGTGTTTTATAAGATTCTGTTTTTGTTGATCATCAACCCATTGGTTAAGTTATGATTTATCATGATAATCATAATAAATTTTAACAAGTTTTTTTAATACATGATGGTACATATGCAACAATAAATAATTTAAAGTAAAATATTCAAACAAAAACAATAACTTAGAGACACATAATTTAAATGACTTTCTTTAAACCCTCTAGTTTATTGAATTATGATATCATTTTCGTAAATCTTTAACGGTACATTTAAAAAATGGTTTTCTTTTTTCTTTAAAAACGCAAATAAGTTTTCAAAATAAAAATATTTACAAATGCAAAAATAAAAAGGGACACAAAAATTAAAGTTGAAAATAACTACTAATTATATTGGATCCAGCTAATAATATCCATTGTGGTGCAGTGGTAATAGGCTCGGATTTCTCAATTCAGACCCAACTTCAAACCTCACTGACAACACTTTCGAAATGGTATGAGTGGCTCGAAGAAAAACTGGGACTTTTGTGATTTCTAGTGGGGCTTCGACGGATGGGTTTCCTATAGAACTAGAGATTACTTTGAGGCGCTTAACGGCTGTGTTGGGCCAGCTGACGATGACATTTTATTGTTGATCACCCCATACGAAGTATCTAAACAATTATCTGTTTATTGACCATTAAAAAATGTTAGATACAATTAAAAATTTAAAACATGAGAGAGAGAGAGAGAAGTTTTTAAAAAGTTTCCATTTTGTTAATAATAGTTAGTTTTTAACTATATATCAATTTGATAAATAAGTTTTCAACTACACTTTTAATGCTGATCACAATTGTGCTAAAACTTAGCTGGGTTGCTTCGTTTAACTTTAAAATCGTGCTAAACCTTAGCTAAGCGGCTTCGTTAAGTTTCAAGCTCGAATCCACCCTAGCATAACTCTGACTCGACTAATGAGTAACACTAAAAATATTAAAATAATAATTGTGAAAATTATGCCAAAAAAAATAAAAATTAATAATATATTTACAACAAAGAAAAAGACCAAAAAAGCCCTTAGCAGCCGAAGACCTAATATCCACCTGCTTTAACCCCTTCCCGCCGTTGTCTTTTTATATAGCTTAAAGTGTAAAACCCTAGCCTCCCTGCTTCATCTTCATCTTCTCTTTAGCCGAAAACATGGTAATCCATATTATTATTATTATTATTATTATTTAATAATACTTTATCATCATGTTTCTTGAATCTTGATTTGTTGTTGCAGACAGGAGAAGCTGTGAATCCAAAAGCATACCCTTTGGCTGATGCTCAGCTTACTATAACAATCTTGGATCTTGTTCAACAAGCTGCTAATTACAAGCAGCTTAAGAAGGGTGCCAATGAAGGTATAATAATCCTTTTTTTATTAAAGTTTTGATTTTTAGATCTTTGTAAGGGTGTTTTAGATATGTGTTAAGTGGTTTTGGTTATATGGGTATTTACATATGTGTTTTTTTACATAATTATTAAAGGGTTTGAATAGTTACAAGTAGCTTAATAAGGGTGCTGATGAAAGTATAATCTTTATATGAAAGTTTTGATTTTTTTATTATTTATTTTTATATGGTTTCTTTTGGTTTTGGAAGTTGATTTGTGTAAGAGAGTGTTTTTTTACATAATTGTTGAAGGGTTTGATTAATTACAAGTAGCTTAATAAGCGTGCTAATAAAAGTATAATCTTCATATGAAAGTTTTGATTTTTTTATCTTTATAAGGATGTTTAGATATGTCTAGTGGTTGTGGTTATGTGGGTATTTACATATGTGTTTTTTTACGTAATTATTAAAGGGTTTGATTAGTTTCAAGTAGCTTAATAAGGGTGCTGATGAAAGTGTAGTCTTTATATGACAGTTTTGATTTTTTTGATCTTTATATGGTTTCTTTTGGTTTTGGAAGTTGATTTGTGTAATGGTGTGTTTTTTACATAATTATTTAAGGGTTTGATTACTTACAAGCAGCTTAATAAGGGTGCTAATGAAAGTGGAATGTTTATATGAAAGTTTTGATTTTTAGATCTTTATAGGGGTGTTTGCATATGCCTTAGTGGTTGAGGTTACGTGGGTATGATTTTTTTGGTTTTGGAAGTTGATTTGTGTGTGTGTGTGTTTTTTTTAAAATAATTATATAAGGGTTTGATTTATTACAAACAACTTAATAAGGGTGCTAATGAAAGTATTATATTTTTATGAAAGTTTTGATTTTTGGATCTTTATATGGTTGTTTACATGTGTATTAGTGGCTGTGGTCACATGGGTATGAGCCTTTTGGGTTTCGAAGTTTATTTGTGTGAGTGTTTCCGGATTGTGTGTCGGTCAAATGTTAGTAGTTTTTTGGTCACAAGTTTTGTTTTTTTACATAATTAACAAAGGGTTTGATTAATTGTGTTTACGAACATTTTTATTTAAGATGTATATGTTTGTTGATGCTGTGAATTGACTTATTTTCTACAGAAAATTGGTTGTGTGTTGATTGGAGAGTTATGCTTTAGCCGTTCATAGTTGTATGAATTAATGTCCATTTAGTTGTAAAAATGTTTGGATCTTTATCTTTGTTGTTTATGACTATAATATTTTGTTTCAATATGTTGATTTGCAGCTACAAAGACTCTTAACAGGGGTATATCCGAGTTTGTAGTCATGGCAGCGGATGCTGAGCCTCTTGAAATTATTCTCCATCTTCCCCTTCTTGCTGAAGATAAGGTACATAACAATTTTATATGTATTCAATTGTTGCATATATAGATTTAAATCATTTCATATGCTTTCATCGTATTAACTTTTTTAATAAGTGGGTACTTTATATGTGTTTAGAACTATTAGTGTTTGATTAAAATGATGACAAAATCATGATTCTTAGATTATAATAATGATGTAAAAGTCAAGAACTTTTGTTGGTGATTAACAACTGTCTTAAATTTGTAGCGTTAGATTAAAATGATGGAAGTAAATAAAATATTTTGATGCTATATTTCTATTATATAAAAGTAATAAAGTAATGAAAAAGATCAAGAATTTTTAATCATTTTTAGCATTGTATTCTAATAATGAATAAAAGCACAAATTTTGATTTTGTTAAAGTTTTAGCGGGCATCATTCTATTGTCGGTTAGTATTTATTCTATTGTCAATAAATTATCTTAAAAATTTAGTATTTGATAAATATGATGTAAAAATTCACCGAATCTGATGCTTTTAGATTAAAATGATGAAAAATCAAGAATCTTGAATTATAATCTCAATAATTGGTTCTTGAATTTTACTTCTTTGTTTTATATTTTATCTTTATTAATCATTTATCGTTTACACATGTTTTTGCAGAACGTACCATACGTGTTTGTTCCTTCAAAGCAAGCACTAGGGCGCGCATGCGGGGTCACAAGGGCTGTCATTGCATGTTCTGTGACTAGTAATGAAGGCAGTCAATTGAGATCCCAAATACAGCAACTCAAGGTTCATGTTTTGCCATCACCGTTCTGATTATGTGACCGTTTGACCCGAATTTGCTAACGTATTTTTATATGGTTTTGCAGGATGCGATTGAGAAACTTTTGATTTAAAACGACGAAACATGGAAATTCGGTGTGATGGGTCTTTGTTGATCAAAGGCTTTGATCTTTCTTTTCCTAAAAAAACTATCTTTATTGTACTCTATGCATTATGCATTTTTGCACTGTCAACACAATGACTTCTAGTTTATTATGTAACAGTGTAGTGTTATGTGATGTTTTTGTTTACTTTTAAGGATACTTTTGTTATTCAAATATATTGGTTTGGATAGTTTAAATTTTTAATTCAAATCATGAACACTAATGATAATTTACAGCATTTTTCACCAACTCTTTTAACTGATTAATTGCTATAATAAAAGATTTTTGTACTGACTTTTTTAACATTACTTGACTAATTGTTTCTCAAGTTCCTTTCAAATAAAGTACTAATATAATGTTAATATTATTATTGTATACTATTTGTATATTTATAAAAGAGAAGTCTGGTGTCGCTAACCAGGTGGTGGCACCAAACTTGTCCATACCGTTTTGATTTTCTTTCTTAGTATTGGTAGCATAACGAACGTAATGAGACCGAGCTAACGTCAATTTTTGTTTACGTAACGGAAACAGACCGAATTCGTGTAATTCACTGCATCAACGTCCGGGACTGGCAATGCTATGGTTTTGATGCCATTTGTTAGTTCGGGTACCATAACGAACGTAACAAAAACCGACCGAATGTCAATTTTCTTTTTTATTTTTGTTTTAGTTCCAGGTTTGTAACGAACGAGAAAAAAACCGACCAAATGTGCGTAAAGTCACTGCCTTTTGTTTTAGTTCCAGTACCAGTGTAACGAAAACCGACCAACTGTCATTTTTGTTTTAGTTTTGGTTTCGTAAGAAACGACTGAATTCACGTCAACATATCATCTCAAAACTCAAGACCAACAACGCTTGAGTTTTACCACCATCTAGATTTTATCAACCTGCCTGGCGCAACGCGCTAGGTAAATTCCTAGTTAAGTATAAATGAAGATGCAAACAAAAAGATCAAAATGTAATTAATCATATTCTATGATATGAAGATATTAGATACTTTGATTTCAAAAACGACATAGATCAGTTTATAAATGTATAATAAGATGCGTGTCGAGTACCATCACTAAAAGAACGTTTAAAGCGAAAAAGCAATTATCATTAACTAAGAAATATATAACTTTTTTATAAATTGAACAAGCCAGACTCATTTGTAATCAGCTTGTTTATAACTTTATTAAATCTGAATTTGTGCGTCTCAGTTGTCTTATGATTTTGTGCGTCTTGTTAAAGTTTCTCTGTCTTTTCTTACAACACAGATAGCTTGATACGGTGTTATCAAAATTTTGCTTTGAGTTTGTTAAAACGTTATTACAAACTTGGACAAAATCATCAAGTTAAATATTAGCAGTCTAGTATAGAAGTAATATGCAAAGTATATGAATAAAGTAAAACACAACCATCTGTAATAGTTGTAGTAAACGAGTATGTAATAAACTTCTAACCAAGTGGACGTGCCGGAGTGGTTATCGGGCATGACTAGAAATCATGTGGGCTCTGCCCGCGCAGGTTCGAATCCTGCCGTCCACGGTTTTTTACTTCCATTTTTTATTCTAATTTACATTGTAATGAACATTAGCCCAAATATACAACACTTGTTTATTCTTTCTTATGTTAACTTTATTAATGTTCTTGTTAAAATTGTTGTATAAGTGTTTGCTTATATTCAGTCGTGTCAAACAATGATGTCCAAACTATTAAATATATCCACGTAACTATATTCCCATTTATTAAGCACTAGTTGGGAAGACGTCCGCTTTGAATATGAATGTCGCAGGTGTGGTTAAAGATTGGTTGTTGATTGCGTTTTCAATTTTTCATGGTGGTGATGAAAGATACGGTTGCTCTGGTTAATTTGTTTGGTTATGGGATTGCTTTCTTGAGTTTTCAATTGAGTTTTTAGATTTGATGCAATTTTTTTTGTGTTTTGATTTCTTTTGTCACTTGCTTTCCAAGTTACATTTTAAATCTTTTAGTAGTCCAGAATGTTTGTCAAGTTGTTAGCCATAATATAAAATGAGAGTTTACATGTTAAACATCGATGATGTTTTTCCGAATTTAGCAAAAGAGAACGGGATTTTTATGTACATATTTCAAATGGAGAAAATATAGAAGTGTTACCAACACCTTTTTCATTTACCTCCTACACCACTCACATATGTCACCCGCTCACCATCTTTTTTAATATATGTTTTAGTCTTTCCTTCACGTGTATTGTTATTTGTTTCTAGATTTATTATTATCTGTTTCTTAATTTTTGGTTTAATCTCACTCATAAAAGCACTTTTTTTTTTTTTGCTATTTGTGTATTTTCTTCATGATGATCTTCATCTTCATGTGTAAGTTAGATTATATTGTTAAAAATTTTGATTGTTCATAAAATCACTTTTTATCTTGTTGTTATTTTTGTCTTTTCTTCATAACCATCTTCATGTGTTGTTTTTAGATGCTATTTCTATATCTTCATGATGTTTCATTTATAAATAAATTGTCCCGAAAAATTTAAACTATTGTTGTCAGGGTCGTCTTCAATAATCCTTTTAAAATTTTGGGTCTCTTTTTCGAAAAAAAGAAGCCCCTAAAATCACGTTTTTATAACGTGTGAAGAGTATTAATGTCCACGGTCAAGCAAGTGGAGTGACTCTTCTAACTCTTCATACCGTATGCCAACCTCTTAAAACAAATTTTTTTAATTATACAAGACATCAAAGTCAAAGATATTGGATGTCTTGGCAACATGAGTTGATAGAACGTGTCGTGTTATGTTAAACGGGACAAACATAAGACGTTTAATTAACATAACTATTGAGCCACAACACAACACGTATTAGTAACTAATTAACATAACTATTGAGCCTAGCTTGGGACGAGTTTGGATCGATTACAAATCAGAGCCAACTCTGCTTAGGATGTTTTAAATTAAGTTTTTCTTAGCTAATTATATTCGAGCTTTTATTAAACAAACCACGAGCCCGAACCACCAACACGAAACCCTCACAGTGTTAGCGAAACCCTCACTTCGTCTTCTCTCTGAAACCAAATTAATTAGGGCAATTTTCCCGCCATTGGAACACACGGCGATGGTGCCAGCTAAGCAACTGTTATCCACCATTGAGCTGACGTTATTAGGCTCCACTCCGTCGCCGTCGCAGAGGATTGAGCTCATTCATGCTATTCTTCACGCGCTTCCATCGTTACGGTCACTCCTCTCGTTTCCGGTACCGGTTTCTGATATTATTATTATTATTATTATTATTATTATCTGTATTGCCTAATGCCTCATATGTTCTGATTTTAGCTTTATGTAAGATTAGGTCAAGTTATATGCTACAGTTTTAGAAGTTGTTGTGTGTGTTCTAATTGATTAAGTGAAGAATATGCTGCAAGTATGTTAAAATTAGGTCTACTTCAGTTTCTGATATTAGTAGCTGACTAGCTGTATTGTCTCATATGTGTTCTGATTGTAGGTTTATATAGAGTTAGGTTAAGTTATGTTACAGTTTTAGAAGTTGTTGTGCGTGTTCTAATTGATTAAGAGATGAATATGCGAAAAGTATGTTAAAATTAGGTTTACTTCAGTTTCTGTTCTGTTTCTGATATTAGTATCTGTGTTGCTTCGTATTTTTTCTGTTTGTAGGATTATATAGAATTAGATCAAGTTATGTTACAGTTTTAGAAACTGTTGTATGTGTTGTAAATGAGTAAGAGAAGAATATGCTAAAAGTACATTAAAATTAGGTCTACTTCTGTTTCTGATATTAGTATCTGTATTGTCTCATATGTGTTCCGAATCTAGCATTATATAGAATTAGGCCAAGTTATATTACAGTTTTAGAATTTTTTTTATGTGTTTTAAGCGATTAAGAGAAGATTATGCTGCAAATAAGTTAAAATTAGGTCTGATTTTGTAAACAAATTTGTATCAATTTTTCATGTGATGATGATGACTGGAACATCATATAAAAATTAGGTTAGGTTACTATGAAGAGGTGTTTATAGATCTGAGAGGACATTGCATAAGTGAACTGTTGTTTTGGAAACAATTAGCAAATAGAGAAGCTCTTAGTAGTATCTGTATTGTCTCATGTGTATTCTGATTCTAGCATTATGTAAAATTAGGTCAAGTTAACTTACACTTTAGAAGTTGTTGCATGTGTTTTAAGTGATTAATAGAAGAATATGCTACAAGTATGTTAAAATTAAGTCTACTTTTGATGAGTTTGTACAAAAAAAGTTTTATCAATTTTGATAATGACCGGAACATCATAAAAAGTCAGGTCAAGTTATCTTGAAGAGGTATTTATATATTTGACTGAACATTGCATAAGTGAACTGTTAGTTTGGAAGCACTTAGCAAACAGAGAAACTTTTATTAGTATCTGCATTGTCTCATTTGTGTTCTTATTCTAACATCATGTAAAATTAGGCTAAGTTAAGTTACACTTTTAGAAATTGTTCTATGTGTTCTTATTGATTAAGAGAAGAATATGATGCAAGTATTAAAATTAGGTCTAATTTTGATGGAGTCATATATATGATGTATTTGTAACAGATTTTGTATGAATTTTGCTTGTGGTAATGACTGCAACATCATATAAAATTAGGTCAAGTTATAGATCTATAGATCTGAGATAACATTGCATAGGTGAACTGTTAGAAAACAATTAGCAAACATAGAAACACTTATTTGTTATTGTATGTTTTTAGACAGAAGTTATAGTGAAAAAAATGGAAATAGAAAGAGAGAAGTTTTCTTTTTCAATTTATTGTGTTTTAAGTGCTTGTAATGTGCGTTTATCTTAAATTTAGGAAGGCTGTATCTTGTATGTTTTTTGATTCATACCATGTTAGTCTTATAATTTGCAACTTAATTACATTTGTAGCCTCCGAAAGCCTCTGACAGAGCACAAGTTGAGTCTAAAGAAGTCAGGCTTCCTGATTCAGGGCTAATCCCACTTGATGACCAGGATGTTCAAATTGTAAGTTCACCTGCTTCACCTGTTGCTCCCTTTTAGCTTTTCTCTTATAGCTTTCTTGTAGAGAAGAAAATCAACTTTTATGGTCAAATTGACAAAGTTAGGATGGTCTGGACCCTATAAATTATTTGTATACGTTTCAGTAGCATGTCGGTTTCTATCATCTCACATTATTCTCATCACTTGTAATTTAGGCCCTCAAGCTGAGTGATGATCTTCATCTTAATGAAATAGACTGTGTAAGGCTGCTTGTTTCTGCTAATCAAGAGGTAGACTTTCTCTTATAATATAGACTCTTATAATATATTCATTCAGTGTTGTTTGAGTTGCATTATCATATCTGACCGATGTAACTGTATTAAATCCATTTAGTGGGGGTTACAAGGACGGGGGCCATTAGATATTTTACGCCTTACATCAGGTCTTTGGTATACAGAGAGAAGAGATTTAATAACCGCACTTTATACGCTGTTACGGGTATCTTTCCATCTTCCATCACACTCCAGTTAATTCTTTTTCTTCTTTCTGACATGTTATTAATGCTGTTATTTGCATATTGCAGGCAATTGTGCTTGATCAGGGGCTTGAGGCCGATCTTCAAGCTGACATTCTAAAATATGTTGAAGATCTTATCAATACTGGGCTTCGCCAGCGGCTAATTTCTCTTATAAAGGTATTGTTTTTGTTATCTTATATTGTACTTTTTTAATTTTTATTATGCCTTGAATTTTGCCTCCAGGTTATATGTGAGTCAAATTATATGTTTTTTTAGGACCTCAATCGAGAAGAACCAGCTGGTTTGGGTGGGCCCAACTCTGAGCGATATATTCTTGACTCAAGAGGGGCTCTTGTGGAAAGACGGGCTGTTGTTTGTAGGGAAAGACTCATTCTTGGTCATTGCCTTGTTCTATCACTGTTGGTTGTACGCCCAAGTAAGCTATTTAATAATACTGTTATTCTTTTCGTTTTCTATCTTTCTTCTATTTCAATTGTTTAAATTTTTCAGTCTCGAATTGTGATAATAGGGTCCTTGGTATCACCATGTTGTATTTTAACCTGAAAATACTTTTAATTTTGCTTTCAGGCTCAAAAGATGTAAAAGATATTTTCACAGTTTTGAAAGATAGTGCAGGGGACATCAGTGGTAGTACCGACATTGTAAAGAATCAGGTATATTTTTAGCTTTAATATTTTTTTTGTTTCTGCCATAGTAACTGATAAAATTTTTATTTTTTGCAGATCGCATTTAGCCTTCTGTTTTCTCTTATAATTTCTCTGATATCAGACGCTCTTAGTGCATCACCAGATAAAATGTCTATCTTGTCGCAAGATGCTTCATTTAGGCGTGATTTTCATGAAACTGTAAGTGCAAAACCTATTTGTACTTTATTGTTAGTATTTATTTAGCTTTAATTCGAAACTGTTATCACTTTTTTCAATAGGTGATGGCTATCGGGAATGATCAGATAATTGAGGGGTGTATGCATTGTGTTAGACTTGCATGGGCTGTGCATTTGATGATTATACAAGATGTCACTGATGCAAGTGATATAAATAATGATGGAAGAAATATCAATTCATGCCTGGAAATTGTTTTCTCAAACAACGTTTTTCAGTTTCTGATTGATAAAGTTCTTCGAACGCCAGCTTATCAGGTATTTTTTTTGTTAGTTTTTGATACTTAAGTTATGGAACCCAAGTTAAATGTTAAAGTAGGGCTTATATTAGTTGTTGGTTACATTTTTACAGAATGATGATGAAGATATGATCTACATTTATAACGCATACTTACACAAGCTGATAACATCTTTTTTATCGCACCCACTTGCAAGAGACAAGGTTAGTCATGTTCATGCTTCTCCATAACTCATAATTCATTAATTTTGAGCTTTAGTGAATAAATTATCATTTATGCTCTTGAAATGATGTTTTTCTCTTGGTTTGTAGGTGAAAGAAACAAAGGAGAAGGCCATGACTTCTCTTAGTTCATACAAAATGTCTGGCTCACTTGATTATGTACTTAATGGTAGCACAAATTCTTCGCAAAATGCCGAATATGCCCCTCAAACTTTTGTTTCACTTCTGGAGTTTGTTAGTGAAATCTATGAGGTCAGTATACATTGTATGGATTTAGGCGTCCATCTGTTCATATATATACTCATTAGTTTGATTTTTACTACAGAAAGAACCTGAACTTTTATCTGGCAATGATGTCTTATGGACATTTGTTACATTTTCTGGAGAGGATCACACTAATTTTCAGACACTCGTGGCATTCTTGAAGATGCTTAGTACACTGGTAGTTAAATTTTCTAAATCGTAACCTGTTTTTTTAATAAATTTACAATGTTCTTGTGGTCAATGTAGTTTCCACGTTTGACTTTTCAACTTTCAGGCTTCCAGCGAGGAAGACGCTTCCAAAGTATATGAACTATTGCAAGGCAGAACGTTTCGGAATATTTCATGGAACACTTTGTTTGAGTGTTTGTCTATTTATGAAGAGAAATTTAAGCAATCCCTTCAAAATGCGGGCCCCGTATTGCCAGAGATTCAAGAGGGAGATGCAAAAGCTCTTGTTGCTTATCTATGTGTTCTTCGCAAGGTGTTTTAGCTTACTTATGTTATATAGATATTTATACATATGTGTGTGTGTCAATAATAGCTCGTCAATATTTTGTTACTTGACTAACCTTTATGCAATGTTCTTTTCTTATGGTTGATAGGTGGTGGAAAATGGGAACCCTATTGAAAGAAAGGCATGGTTTCCTGATATTGAACCGTTATTTAAACTTCTTAGTTATGAAAATGTACCTCCTTATCTGAAGGTATGATGTTCCTCTCTGCTGCTACAGTTTTTAGTTTTCTTTTTGATTTTTATATGTTGTTTATTGCATTGTAGGGTGCTTTACGTACTTCAATATCAACTTTTATTGATGTTTCCCCAAACTTGAAAGATATCATTTGGGGATTTCTTGAGCAGTATGATTTACCCGTTGTGGTTGGACCTCAAGTTGGCCAAATGATGGGTTCCCAGGTTGGTCTCATCTGTTAATATTTTATTAAATATTAAAAAAATATGAACACTATATTTAATAGAAAGATTTACAATGATTTGATTCTGGCAGGTTTATGACATGCGATTTGAGTTAAACGAAGTAGAAGCAAGAAGTGAATATTATCCCTCTACAATCTCATTTCTTAATCTGCTAAAGGCTTTAATGGCTGATGAAAGGGACACAACTGATAGGGGGCGTAGATTTATAGGTATCTTTAGGTTCGTGTATGATCATGTGTTTGGGCCATTTTCCCAACGGGCCTATGCTGACCCATCTGAGAAATGGCAGTTGGGTGTTGCATGCTTCCAACATTTTAAAATGTAAGCTGTTTCATATGTTAAGTTATTTAGTTTGATTTTTAGTTATTCTACTAAAACTGGAGTAATATATCCTATATGCAGGATATTGAGTATGTATGACATAAAGGATGAAGATATTGACATTGTGGTCAATCAGTCTCAGCTCATGGCACCACAGTCAACTCCACTTCAGATGCAGCTTCCTGTCATAGAATTGCTCAAGGTAAGCTGATTAGTTTTTTTTTATATATGTTTATACAGTTTATTGATTTGTGATGTTTGCAGGACTTCATGAGTGGGAAGACTGTATTTAGAAATATAATGGGTATTCTTTTGCCTGGAGTGGATGCCATAATAGCTGACCGGACCAATCATACTTACGGTTTACTTCTTGAAAAAGCTGTGCTTTTATCTTTGGAAATTGTTATTCTGGTTTTGGAGAAGGATTTATCAGTTTCTGAGTTTTGGCGCCCGATTTACCAGGTTACTGCGCATTGTTAAAAAGTTGTTTATTATCATTTCTGTTATCCCTTTTCAGAGCTTCATGAATATGAAATCAAAGTCTGCTTTTTTACTTGTATGTTTTCATTGCTTGTTTCTGTGCAGCCGTTTGATGTTATACTTTCTCAAGATCATAATCAGATTGTAGCATTGTTGGAATACATCAGATATGATTTTAGCCCACAAATTCAACAATGCTCTATTAAAATCATGACAATTTTAAGGTATTCTCTGCTATTCATTAACTCTGTTTTTTTTATTTTACTATCTTCTTTATGCGTCTTAAATTCACTCGTGTCTTGCCCATGTATCTGGTGCATTTGTGACCAGAAGTCGCAGTTTCGAGTTTCGACTTGGGTTTCACTAATTTTCTAGCTGGTCAATTTTAAATATTTGCTATAACTGAAACATGTCAAATGGGCCGAAATTGCCCCATTTGTAAAAATCTTCAGCCTTTGTTATCATAATACAATAATCATTTTGTAAAAAGTTTAAACGAGGGCAATGTTTTTGAGGGTCCACCTAAGCCAATCTACCTGTTCTGACCAAACATGTTTTGTGTGACAGTTCTCGCATGGTTGGGCTTGTACCGTTACTACTAAAATCGAACTCAGCTGGTCTTCTAGTTGAGGATTATGCTGCTTGTCTTGAGCTAAGTTCAGAAGGGAATCAAGTTATAGAAAACAGCTCTGAAGATTCGGGCGTGCTTATAATGCAAGTTAGTATTTTTGCTCTTGTTTCTTTTTTCTGTTGACATCATTTAAACTTGAATTTTTATTTATTTTTTTCTCCACATTGCAGCTTCTCATCGACAACATTAGTCGCCCAGCCCCCAACATAACACACTTTCTTTTGAGGTTTGATATTGATTCTTCTGTAGAGAGGACAGTGTTACAGCCAAAGTTTAACTACAGGTAACTTTAATATAAATAAATAATTTGTTTATTTGTTTGATTTCAATTTCTGTATATCGTCATTTCAGTTGTTTGAAGGTTATTCTTGATATCCTGGAAACACTACCAAAGCCTGATGTTAATTATCTGCTTCATGAGTTTGGATTTCAGGTAACGTAGTCTTGTTTTATTTTTGATATCTTGATAGTCTTTGTATTTTCTTCCTTAAAAGTTCAAGTTTTGATTTTTTGCAGCTACTTTATGAATTATGTTCAGATCCACTTACAAGTGGTCCTACAATTGATCTACTTAGTACCAAAAAGTATCAGTTTTTTGTCAAGGTACAATCTGTCATCCTATATAGTGGAGTTGTATTTAGTTAACCGTGCAATTGTCTAATTGAAATTATTATAACAGCATCTGGATACCATTGGTGTTGCACCATTACCAAAAAGAAATAACACACAGCCACTTCGAATCAGTTCTCTGCATCAGGTTTTGCCAACTTCTTTGTGCTTATTGCTGTCAATGAATAAAAACTTATATAGAACTTTAATTTGATTCAAATTAAAGTATTTTTTCATTGGTTCAGAGAGCATGGCTGCTGAAGCTTTTGGCACTTGAATTACATATAGGCAACATGACATCATCCAGTCATCGAGAAGCGTGTCTCAGCATTATTCGTCATTTGTTTGGTCAAGGTGAAACTGAGTATTACAATGAGAATAATTTACTTTTACTTCAAAGTAATGCTGAAGATACTGGAAACCAAGCCATCAGCAGGAGTAAGGTATATATCTTTTTATTTTCATTTACTCTTATTACACCTGTTAGCTTTTTTATGAAAATTATTTTAAATAGTTCATTTTGACTATTTTCAGGTTTTAGAATTGCTTGAGATAATCCAGTTTAGGTCTCCAGATACAACAATGAAGCATTCTGAGATTCTTTCTCATGCAAAGTTTGGACAAATTGTAATCATTAATCACCAAATTATTGCTATTTCATTTAATTAGGTTAGGTTTTAATATAATTAAATTCTTTTTGACAGGCTGATGATATACTTGCTAATCCAACAACTAATGAAAAAGGTGGGGTTTATTACTACTCAGAACGAGATGATCGGTTGATTGATCTAAATTCATTTCGAGATGCACTTTGGCAGGTATCTAATTTCATTTCCATTTCTGTTGACTTTGACTACTTTTGCTTCTTGATACCTAATATTTTCTTTCTTTTTCTTTTTCATCTTCAGAAGTGCAATTTTGACAATCCACAACTGACTACTTTTGGTAGTGAAGTCGAACTCAATGAAGTTAAGAATACGGTTCAACAATTACTTCGATGGGCATATAAACACAACAAAAACCTTGAAGAACAGGCTGCTCAACTTCATATGTTAACAGGATGGTCACAAATTGTTGAGGTAAAAATGTAAAATAATTAACTTCATTTCTTTTTGTTCATTTGAAATTTGCTGACACTTTAATCTAAACTAATAATGAATGAAATCATCTGTTCAGATTTCAACTTCAAGAAGACTGTTCTTCATGGAAAACCGATCTGAATTATTGTTTCAATTGCTTGATGCATCTTTAAACGCTTCTGGTTCTCCAGATTGTTCATTAAAGATGGCACTAGTGTTAACCCGAGTAAGTGAAATTATCAATTAAATTATCACTTGGTGGTATATATTTCAGTAATTTTAAACTTTGAATTTCATGAATTTCAAGGTTTCAATTACATGCATGGCGAAATTACGCGACGAGAGATTTATTAACTCGAGTGCGTTAAGCTCTGACACTGTAACATGCCTTGATGTTATTATGACAAAACGACTGTCAAACGGTGCATGTCACTCTATCTTGTATAAGATCATGATGGCAATATTGAGACATGATACATCAGAAGCATTAAGGAGACGGTATAATTTTAATTTAAAAAGTTATGCTCTACCTGCTAATAATATGTTCTTTAATATAATGTTTTCTGATTCTTGTTAATGTTCAATTTTTAGCCAATACACTTTACTTCTAAGCTACTTCCAGTACTGTCAGCACGTACTTGATCCAGATGTCCCTACTTCTATTCTTCAGTCTTTGTTAGTTGATGAACAAGAAAATGGAGATTTAGATCTTGAGAAGGTGACAAGTGTCTAATTTAAATCATAATGAAAATGTAAGTTTATATCAACTTTCACTAATTTGCTTCCTTTTTCAGATTGATCAAGATCAGGCTGAGCTGGCACATGCAAACTTATCTATAATAAGAAAAGAAGCTCAATCAGTCTTAGATTTGGTTCGCTTCTTTCTATAATTAGTATTACTATCATTAATAATGGGGTCTATTTGGCATTAAAATTCCACTGATATGTAGGTCATCAAGGATGCAACTCAAGCAAGTGAATCTGGAAAGATAATGGCACTCTTTGTTCTGGATGCGTTAATTTGTATTGATCGTGAGAAGTTTTTCTTAAATCAACTTCAAAGTAGAGGATTTTTAAGGTCTTGTCTCATGAGTATTAGCAATGCTTCATATAAGGTTTGTTATTAACTTGTTATTCAATTCAGTCTTTAAAGCTGCGTTATTACCTTTTTTTGATAAAATTTAATATTGTTTACATGAAATAGGATAGCATACATTCTATGGATCCATTACAGCGGTTGTGCGCTCTCGAGGCACAGCTTGCATTATTATTAAGAATTAGCCACAAGTATGGTAAAGCCGGGGCTCAGATTCTTTCTTCCATGGGTTCCTTTGAGCATATTTCTTCATGCATGACACAAAACATGCAAGTTAAGGTCGGTATTGTATTCTTTCTATGAGTTGATTGCTTAAAAATGATAATAAAGTTAAAAACTAACGTCAAGTCTTTATAACACAGAGAAATATAAGGCGTTTTGACACTAGTTTTGAGAAAGATTCATTTGCTGATAGTCACAGACAAAGAATGGTGGTTACTCCATCACTTCGTTTGGTGTTCTCTTTGACCTCATTGGTTGAAACATCCGATTTTTTTGAGGTAAATTTATGGTATTTTGGTTTCGTTTGTTAGAAGTACTGAATTAGTAATTTTTACTACATTTCATATATTATGACATTAACTCCTTTATATTTTGGTAGGTAAAGAATAAAATCGTACGTGAAGTTGTTGACTTTGTCAAAGGTCATCAGTTACTTTTTGATCAAGTACTTCGCCAAGATATCACAGATGCAGACGAATTGGCAATGGAACAAATGAATATTGTTGTTGGAATTCTTAGCAAGGTTTGCAATAAGTAGTTTGTCAAATATAATTTTAGAATGATATTTCTACCCTTATTTCAAAAGGATATCACAGATGCAGACGAATTCAATATTAATCTAGTTTTTGTAATTTCTATATAATATTTCTCCCCGTTTTTACTCATTTTTCTTTGTTTTTTTTACCTTTAAGGTTTGGCCATATGAGGAGGGAGCCGAGTATGGTTTCGTTCAAGGACTCTTTGGATTGATGCACACTCTATTTTCACGTGATTCTACATTTCTTACGTCGGCTCACTCCGTAAGTTGTATTTTCTAATTTCTTACTTAGACTCACGTGACTTTATTTTCATGTGTTATAACTTGTAACTTAATTTCATCTAATTTTTCTTTTACAGAAACAGAAGAAGCCAGAATTAAGTGCATTTCGTCTATGCTTTAGCCTGAGCTCTTATCTCTATTTTCTTGTAAAAAACAAATCATTGAGACTTCAGGTGTGTACAAAACAACTATTGTAATATAAAACCGCCTTTCTTGACAATATTTGACTAAAGTTTCATGTACCAGGTTTCCAACAATTCCACTGATTATAGTGCTCCAGCTGGACAACATCAGCCCACATTAAGCTTACTAGGATTTCTTCTGAACTCGGTGACCACTGCCCTTGAAAATGCTTCTGAGGAAAAATCACTATTGCTTAACAAGGTCAGTAGTCGTGAGCCATGAGTCGTCTACATATTTGGTTTATCTGTAATTGCCATGTCAGCATACAGCTGAATATGTATATTCCGTGTTCCAGATTCAAGACATAAATGAACTACCGAGACAAGAGGTAGACGAAATCATCAAAATGTGTGTTCTTGAAGATCAAGCTGCATCATCGGATAATATTCAGAAAAGGTACTACTAAGTACTAATAATTAATGATTAAATTTTATAATGATTGAATCGTGTTTTTTTAAATAGTTTTAATTTTAAATGATCATTGATGATGCATGCAGGAGGTACATAGCAATGGTGGAAATGTGTCGTGTGGCTGGAAACAGAGATCGGCTTATAACTCTGTTGCTTCTGCTTTCCGAGAACTTGCTCAACATTTTTCTCATCCATTTTCAGAACAGGTTTGCTCGAAGAAAATATTTTACGATTGATTGTAGTTTTTAATTTTGTAAGTATTGACTTTTGTTGTTGCGTTCTAGTCAAATCGGAGAAGACCTGGATTCATTTTGTGCAAAGCTTCTTCCAGTTTTGGAAAGACTTGAAATGCTTAGAGAGGTATTGATATCTTTCATTGTTTCTCTCGTTATAATCTTATAAAATAATATATAAAAAGTAATAAGTTTGTTGAAAGTATAACTGGTTTCCGTGTGTTATACAGGATAAAGTGGGTCATAACCTCAAGGTGTTCCAGAGATTAGCGAATTCGCTCAAGGAACTCACAATTCAAAAGTTAGGAGTGTGATAGTTTCCTCAAACTCGATCGTGTTGAATTGTAGTGTTGTGTATGGTATATTTATTCTTTGCACTTAAATTTTGAAATGATGCAGACATATGACACTGTAGCAGTGTGTAACGAAACCAACTATAATTTACGTAGGAGCGTTTTTACTCAAGTGTCTATACCTTATGTATTTTGAGAATCGAAATTAGTGGGAGGGACATGCAATTGTCACTTTTGAAGGAATTCTTTTAAGTATTTGTGATTCTTAAACATTAGAGAACTACTGTATTGTAGTCCGATCTACTTGATGGCAATTTTTTACGTGATAAATTGTTTTCGTAATTGGAGTTGTAACTTGTAAGTTCCTTTGCGGTTTTGGTAAACATCGAACATACCCATATCATAGCATTTTGGTTGTTAATAGTAATGTAAGCATGCTTGAAAAAGAAGTTTTATGCTTGCCATAACTCTATACAAGTCTTAACATGTGATATATTTATGAGCTTGCTATAATTCATCAAATAACAAATAAATGCTCGTCAATTGTTATGAACAGCATACTCGAATAGTCGAATTCATTGCAACTTTATTCAAGGCCTGCAAATAAATGGATCTCTTTTGTGGGTACTAATTCGGGCCACTTGTCTTTGACGGTCCAGCCCGTTCCACCATAACGTCGTATAACTGTTTCCCGTTCTGACAATAACAATACACAAAATAAAACAAATATTTAAGAATCAAGTTCATGTAAAAAGCAAGTAAAATCTGAAATGGACTGAAAACTCACAAAAATGACAGGGAAAAAGTGAACTTGTCCTTCTGGTTTTGTTTGTGTTTCTTTGAAGTAAACCAAAATTGGGAAATTTGGCCACCAGAGCTCCCAATTTACAAATGAAGTATATCTGTTATAAGGTTAGTTGTTTTAGCAACTGATAATTTTATAAAATTTAGACCAAAACATAAAAAAAGACGCATAATCAAAATACTCACTTCCAACGGTTTTTACCTCCAACAAACACATTTTCACCCGACTCCTCGAGCTCTTTTCCTACTTTCACCTCCTTTCACATGTGAATACACAAATTTTTAAAAAGTTCTATTGATTATAACCGAATTAACAGTATCAAGTAAAGAGGGTTTAAAGGACAAACCAGGGCTTCATCATCGAAGACGAACCTCACTCTAGTTGTCTGCATACATAAAATATACACTTTCTTTATTTGCAATATTGAGATGAATAAAAAATATGAAAAAAACCAGTAAAAATTTAGTAAATAAAAGATTAAAATATAATATGTGGAAACTGTACTTGGAAAAGTAGAAATAATCCTAGAAGACCAACAGGAGCAGCTACTAATAGATTATCTTCATACGCAAAACCGCCAGCTAAACCTGTTTAAATTAATTTAAATTTCATGGATTTAGGTCTAGTCTAAACTGGCAAGATCAGTTTCAGGTCGAACCCGTGGACACGTTTAGCTAAACAGGCGGGTTGACCCTTATATATATTTTTAATCTTTGAAATGTATTTAATGTTATAACTTAAATTATTTGGGTATTTTTGTGGCAATATTTCAAAGTTAAAAAATAAATTGGCATAGTTTAAACATAATTGCTTTAAGAACATAACCATATTTTTTTGTTTTCAGGTTAAACGGGCCGCGTTTGTGTCTACTTGTAGTGAATACACGCGACCTGTCCGAGCTCATGCGTGACATGATTTTTGAGTAAGTATAAAATTTTCGGGTCCATGTCGGGTTCAACCCGCCAAGCTTCTAACACGACCCGTTTAGCAGCCCAAAATTTAGCTTAAAAAACTTTTTATCAAGATAAATGTCAAATTACCATGCTACCCATAACTTTATTATCTTCTTCACATCCAATAATCACTTTGAAAACAACTGAAAACATGCATTATGAATTATGAAAAGATTACAAACCAAGAAGAACAACAGGTATTCTGTAATCCGGATCCGGAACAACAGTCTCTCTCTTGATTTCCTTCACCTTCTTCTTGCCAAGTGAAAACTTAAAAACACACAAAAACAGCAAATATAAATACATAAAAATTAAAAAAAAAAAAAAAAATTAGTTCTTCAAGAAACCAACCAAAATAATAAAATATCTGAAATTCCCAGTTTCACATACATGTGAAAAAAATAATAAAAAAATAATAATAATAAAAATAAAGTAATCTTACAAAAGAAGTGATCTTGAAGCTACTTCTATGGTGGCTTATATATGCATCATTTCTTCTAGCAAATTGAGTGTTACCATTTCCAATCAATTGCCTCACATTGCTGCTAAATTCTATGCCTAATTGGAACACAACTTAATTAATAATAATATTAATAACCAAACAAATTTTCATACTTTACACATAAACACAATTTCAAGATACAATTTTGAAGCTCAAAATCTGATATTTAAAGCTTATGAAAGCAAAACTGAAAGAACCCAGATTGGTTTTATGATTTTGAAGGTTAAAAAAGACTTACTTTGAGTTGAAAGAAACCTGGGTGATAATAAGAGGGTGGATTCCATGGTTTCTTGAATTTGTGTGTTGAAATTCAAGATTTTGTAAAGATGAAATGGGTGGTTGATGATGGGTTCTGTCTTCCTTGGATTAGTTTTTTAGTGTTAACTGACAGAAATACCCTTGCGAGTTTTGACTTCTTCTGTTCAGCATGATCAAGATTTTAACTTTCCAGGGGTATTTTTGGCAAAGTACTAACATTTATATTTTGATAGTTACGGTTGTGGTTAGGGGTAGGTATTATTTGAAGGGAGAATTCTGAAAATAGTCTAAAAATTTTTGAATTTTCAAAATAGTTTTTCGAAATCTATCTGCCATGTGAGATTGGGATTCGTGACGTGAGTTTTGGTTGACGAATCACAAAAGGACACGTGTAAAGTTGAAGATAAACTTTAAGCGAAATCTGTCTCGGCCGATAGTTTTGTAGTCAAAATATCTTCTGGAAAACCATAGGTTTGGAATGAAAGTTGTCCGTCACGTGAGGTTTCAAAGTCATCGTTATCGACGTTTTTTTGAAATTCATCTCCTCGGACGCATTTTAAATGAATTTCGTCTACTACGTGAAATTTCAAAAAAGATGGAAAAAAACAATACTTTTTCAGTGAACTTAGTTTTGTTAGATGATTTTCAAAAAAATTTAAAAAAACGATAATTTTCCAACGAATTTAATTTCCTTAGATGATTTTTATAAAAATTTTAAAAATATGGCAAGTGTTAAGAATATGATGGGTGGTGGTGGTGGATGATGGCGGTGCATGGTGGTGGTTGATGATGGCGGTGGGTGGTGGTGGTTGATGATGGTGGTGGGTGGTGGATGATGACGGTGGGTGGTGGTGGTTATGATGGTGGTGGGTGGTGAATGATGGCCGTGGGTGGATAAATTTACTTTTTCTAATATCTATTCTTTTTATGCAAAAACAGATAAGTTTCATTAAAAAACCATCGAATTAAAATACTTTGTAACAAAATCTATCTTTTTTGACAACACGTCTTTTTATGCAAAAATAGACGAAATTCATTTGAAATGCATCCGAGGAGATGCATTTAAAAAAAACGCGAAAATCATCTTTTTTGAAACCTCACGTGACGGACAACTTTCATTCCAAACCTATGGTTTTCCAGAAGATAATTTTGACTACAAAACTATCGGCCGAGACAGATTTCGCTTAAAGTTTATCTTCAACTTTACACGTGTCCTTTTGTGATTCGTCAACCAAAACTCACGTCACGAATCGCAATCTCACGTGGGAGATAGATTTCGGAGGACTATTTTGGGAATTCAAAACTTTTTGGACTATTTTCAAAATCTCTATCTTAAAAAGGACTATTTTCAGAATTCTCCCTTATTTGAATCGGACTCGAAAATCTAAAAAGATTGTATTCAGTTTTGGTATTTCAGTACAAGTTGGCGTCTAAATTCGAATATATGATTTTCGAATTGAAGCTACTCGAATATAATTTATACTAGTTTTTGAACCCGTGTATTATACGGTTTTTGTCATATAACCAAAATTTAGGTATTTAATCATACGTAATTTAGGGATTTTGTTTTGAATTTATTGATTAATAATTAAATATTATCACACACACTTCAAATGTTATGTATTTAAATTTTACATTTTTTTATGATTGAAATAATGTTTTAAGATAACATGAAATCTATTATTGGTACCTAAATATATTAAAGATGTTTTGTATATTAAATACAAATGTAATTTAAATAGTGTTTTATATAGTGTCGCCCCTATAGTATGATGGGGTGAAGCTTGGGCTTAGGGCCACCCGAAAAATTAGGGCCACATTTTACTAAATATTTATGATATAAATATCCAATTAAACCGTTGGGATCTTGCAAAATTAAAGAAAACACCGTAGAGAATGAAAAAAAAAATAGTGTCGTTAATTTAGCAAATCAAAGCGTCAATACAAATTAGAATGGTAGTAGACTCATGAATCTGTGCTTAATGATTAAATAAACTAATTGATTAGCGAAAGACACCAATTGGTATAGTGATATTTATTTATCAGGATATGTTTATTTATATTTTTTTACTTTAATATTTTTGTTTATGAACATATATAATGTTATCTTGATTATAATTTTGCATGTCTTGGTGTAGCTAAATAAACTAAACACACTAATGTTAGCCATCCTTTAATCTACCTATTTTTCTTCTTGATCCAATGCAAAACAACATTTTTACAAACATATTTCAACATTAAAAAGATTGTGTTTACATTGAAACAGGTGGGCGACAACTTATTATTATTATTATTATTATTATTATTATTTTTGAAAAGGCCCCAAATTTATCATCCGCTTTAGGCCTCCAAAAAACTTGGGTCGGCCTTGGTTTTATAAATTATAAGATTATAACGAAATTTGAAGTACACACATAACTGAATATTTGTTATAAACAAACGTCACTAATAACTATACGATAATGGTTCGTAAATCATTATTTAACTAATTTATTAACTCACTATTTGATTTTAAAATTATTATAGATATTCAATGGTTTATATGTTTCTTTTTTAAATTATGGTCAAACTTTCTATAGCTAATAGTAATATTACATGTAATGAGTTTGTAAAAGTTATTATAATTTAAATAACATTAAATACATTTTTTATGGGTTACAACTAATGGGTCATACCAATTAAACCCATGACCCATGGATATCATGAATTAAGGAGAATGGAGATTAGAAAATAGAAAGGAAATTAAAGTTAATATTGAATGTGGTTATGACACATCATCATGATTATTTTTGTTTCATCATTATTTTTGTTTATTAGTATAGGTAGATTTATTTTATTTATTTTATTTTTATTATAAATAAATACATAAGATGTTATTTATCACATAGTAATTTTTACTTCATTTCTCAATTCAGTTTACCGGAGTCAACTGAATCGAGTTTTACAGTAAAATATCAATATTCAAATAACACGAATATTAAAATTATTCGTTCGGATTTTATTGATATATAAACATGTAATTACTTAAAAAACTATATTTTTTAAGTTATTTTTTATGAAGTTTAAAGTTTTAATCATAAAAAATGTTTTTTGTTCAGAATAAATCCAATTAATTTATTTAATCATGAAAAAATATAGTCTAGGAATTTATTTACATTTTCAACAATTTTCAATACAAACACACAAAATAGTTGATCAAAACAAAAGATACAACATCCAAGCTATAATAAGTAATAACTTTTAAGTACAATACACAAGAATACAAGATACAATAACCAAATTTATTATCTTATGATACAATAAACACTTTAGCCTTTAGAAATTATATGTCACAAACAAGATGTTCAATATTATTTAGTTGATCTTGGAACAAATCTTTCTAATTTCTCCTTGTGTGCCAGTTTTCACATCAATGCTACTCATTTGAATCATTGATTTCTTGAACTCAAAATCAAATCTCAATCCCAACAACCCTCTAAATGTTCCTGCTTAATTTTTCACCATGTCACGAGTCGTCGGGTCTTCCCATAACCTCTGATCCGACTCCAAAACCCATATCCGTCGCGCACGTTCTTGAAATAGCTCACATCAAACTTCATCTGGCTGTCTTTATCCAATGCCACTCGCTCCGTGCCATCAGTGTTCTTTGGACATGTGGTTTGGAACTCGGTTAGAGCGGATTGGCTCAAGCTCGGGTCTGAATTCCCTGTTGTTGTGAAGTTGTATAGATGGTATCTAAAGAATCGGCACTCGGTTTGGCCTATTGTATGTGCACCTAGATCACAAATTTGATCATCAATACATGTATTTGTTGTAAAGTGAGAGTATGATATTAAGTTATGATGAATATATAATTAATTATAAATAGTGTTTGGATGTGTTTTTGTTGTTTGAAGTTGTAAATTATAATAATCTAAAGTAGAGGTGTGCGTGGTTCGGTTCGGTGCGGTTTTTGGCAAAAACCAAACCGAAAACCTAAACTTCGGTTTTTGGAGTTTTTGAAACCGTTCGGTTTCGGTTTTTTTCGAATTTTGTTTTGTTTTCGGTTCGGTTTCGGTTTTTTTCGGATTTTGCCATTTGAGCTTGAAAAATTTAGGCCAAAAAAAGTTGACAAAAAATAATGAATTTAGGTATAAATAATTTAGTTAATCGTAAAATAATAGACTATTACACATTTGATCAAAATTATTGGAGTTACGTATTTATTATATTCTTATAACTTACTTAATATAAAATATAAAAAAACAAAAATTTAGGAATTCGGTCCGGTTCGGTTTTTTCGATTTTTTTAACATGCAAAACCAAAACCGAACCGTTAGTGCGATTTTTACAAAACACATAAAACCAAACTGTTGGTTTTTGTTTCGGTTCGGTTTTTTGGGTTTGTATTTTTCTGTTTTTTCAATTTCGGATCGGTTTTTTCGGTTTCTTGCTCACCCCTAATCAAAAGTAGGGTTATATATGGTAGGTTTGATTTAATATCCGTTCCCCATACCAACAAGTATTATTCGTTTTGCCTACAAGGAGCTCGGGACTTGGTTTTTTTGCCTGTATGAGTGGAGACTTTCCAGGATGGGACCCATCCTTGGATTGTTGTCACTCATTCACAGTCAGTGACTTAGTGCGTCCAAAACGCGTTGGTATATTTGAGGCGGGATATTTCATATGGCCAATATTTTTTTTTGTGTGGACATAACATAACGATGTGAGACTCATCTAAGGGTTCAAACATACTAACATACCAGATAGTGTGACTAAATCTTTGTCGTCGAGGCCTTTAGCAGCAAACTTGCTTCGTTGGGTGTCAACCGAATCTAAGGGTGATGGTAAGCTTGATGCTCTAGAAGCCAATGAGACTCTGCCATCTCGTCTCCCGGTTGGTACCGTCCAACTTGGACCGTCACTCTAAAACATGACACGTCACATAATCATAATCATAATCATAATCATAATCATAATCACTTTATTCACACACTAAAAGCTCGTTATTTTGTATTATATTAATCAACTATTAATAGGAACACAAGGAAAACTAATAAAATCGTATCTTACATAATTACTGTAAGAGAAAAAAAAAGGTTACCAAATCAACTGAATCCGTCAGATAACTGATCATAATGAGAATCACTTTATTCACACGCTAAAAGTTCGTTATTATTACATAATAATGAAAACCCTGTAAGTTATTTATGTATTATATTAATAAACTACTTATAAGAACACGACGAAAACAAATAAAATCATATCTCGTAATTATGCTAAACATATATGGAAAAAAGGTTACCAAATCGACTGAATCACGTGCAGCCAACGCAAGAATATCCGCACAAGAAACAACACCCGGGCACAAAGCTTCAAGTTGTGCCTTGGCATCATCAATGACTTCAAATCCTCTTAATCCAAGATTAGGCAATGCATTAATCTCAGCATTACTACCCTTAATCAAGATTGACCCATCACACCCCTAAAAATGAAAACTAATTAATAAAGTTCAAAACTTTTTTTAATTCCAAAAATACCCTTTTAAGTAAACAAGTACCTCAACAAAACAATCATGAAAATGAAGCCTGAGAAGTCCAGCCGCAACCGTCGGATCATTCTTGAAGTGCGCTTCAACCGTTGATCTCACCGTCGCTTCTGCTTTGGGACATGTAGAAGAGTAAAACCCTGATTTTAATCCTCCTTGAGGTTTTACAACTGGGATTAATATATTTAATATTAAACTCAAACTAATAACTATTAACACATTAGTCTTCATTTTTATATCCAAGATGGCTCTATGCATGCCTCTGTATATAGTGGTTGCATGTATACTTGTAGCTCACTAGTTTAAGTACATTTTACTCGTGTTAAAGCGTAGATATCTTGTTTAATATTAGTGGTGCTTGATCAACTGACTCATCGAACCAATAAAAAGGAAAAGACAACGCGGTTTTAGTATCTTTTGGTGATTGTTGTATTAATATCTACAATTGTCAATGGGTTCACATTAGCTTTTAAACATGTTAGTGAGTTAATGGATCAGCATGCATGATGAATTGATGATTTAGATTAGTGTTCTTGATTAATATATGATTTGCATGCATAATGCATTGTGTTCAGACCAAGATTAATGACAGTTTTCTAACTAATGTTACTATATTATTATGGTTGTATGACCATGAATGTAGTTTATATTATCAAAAGAGAGATGTGTTAGTGGTGGGGTATAAAGGGTCACAATGGTTGTTTAAAGTTTAAACTTTAAAGCATGACTTATGAATATTGTCTTTTAAAAAATGCATGTCATAGATGATTGTACCTAATAATGCAGTCGCGAATAATCGTTTAGATATAGCGTAGAGTTACGGGTGCTTTAGAGTAAGGAATACGCTTAAACTTGACATGACACGAGAGAAAACTTAAAGAGCACCAGAAGATGGCTAGAAGGACCATAGATATATTTTGTTATTTTAGTTTGAGATCTCTTTTAGTTTTGTGATTCGGATTTAGCGTTATTTAGAGTTATACATGACTCCACGTGTGTTGTAATAAAACGTCACATAGAATTTACGAGGCGACACAAGAAGTATGTATATATGTATGTTGAATGCCGAACTAGAGATATGTAACATATGTTATATTAGTTAGATTCTTGTGAGTTGTGAACTTGTGATACAGATATAGTATTATGTAGGTGGTTTATATATAGAGGGTGGATTAAGGTTATTTCCAAATTATTGATTGTTTTTTAAAGTTTATGTCAAAGGGACTTGTGATATGGAGGTATGGTCTGTAATTAAAGCCCACAATTCTGATACTTTTTTTTGGTGTTTATAAACCGGACCGAACTGACGTGACCAGACTCTATATGGAACTTGGAACCTGAAAATTCATATGGGCCAACCCCATAATTCTGATACTTTTTTGTTTACGTAGTGTTGGGCCAATGAATGTAAATTTCCGAATAACACGAGAACACAGCATGAATCTTACACAAAATTTACGAGGTTCGGTTCTAGCTTAAATGGGCTCAATTTAGCTTTGGAACGATCCTGCGAACACGTTTGGTTAAAAGGATCGTGTTTGGCTCATTCTTACGGGATGGCGCATTTATTGTATGAAAAAAATTCACACACAATATCATAGCTTAACTTGGTTATGTCAAAACCTAAACTTGTTGTATCGTATGTCAAAACTTAAAAGTTGACGTGCATTTTGTGACATAACTTAAAAAAATGTAACAGAAATCGAAATCATGTTTTATGTAGTTCATACACGATTATTATATAGACATATGTATCTGTGTCAACCCACGGATAACTAAGTCATCTTCGGATTTGTGCGCCTAGTATGATTCCCAGGTTCGTGTAAAATTTTCAAGTTCGTATGTGGTTCATCTAGCCAACCCATGAACCGATGAAATTTTAAAATTTATTGAGCATGAAAGTTAGGTGGTTGTATTGTTAACTTACTGGGTTCGGTTGTTGTTGTATACTTGTATTGTTAAAAACTTGGAATCGTATAAGACCACACGAAAGTAAAATAATACTTTTGTTGACCGAACTCAAAACCGATTCCGGTTCTTAAAAAACCCAGTTTGCCTAACTCTATAATCTTTGTAAAATATTAACAAACACATTAACCACCCCAAAACCCATTTTAAGTCATTTATGTGATTGGATCCATTTGACACCATTGCTTTAACATGGGCTGACCCAAGTGAGAATGAAACGCAAAGCACACACATACAAATATACAATGACAACAAGGGTAGAAATAGAAAAGAATGTAATCCAAAGGTACATAATCTATTTAAGGTTAATTATCATCATCATCAACTATGCATCTATGTAATGAATGCATGAATGTATTTCACAACCATGGTTAGCATCTAACCCAAATCACCATATGTAACAAACCAAATATAACATCATTTTGCTAGTTGCTCATGAAGAGGAAGCTTACTCCAACTCTCCTCGATCCCGCTTACTTGCAAAGGAGGCAACGAAAAAACACTAACCGTCGAGCTTTTGCTTCTTATTTCTTTCAATGCCCTCAAAGCCGAAATGGTACTTTTTGTGTACAAACCCTTCATATGCTCCAACACAGCAACTTCATTAACCTTTAATGGTATTTCACCAGTATCAACACTGGCGGCAGGTCCTTCACCGCCTTCACCACCGCTAGTTTCACTACATGGAGGTGGTGGTGGTTCGCTTAGCGGGAAGTGGAGGTCCAGCATCGCCTCACACTCCTTCACTAGCTTGTAAAGTAAGTCGGTGGTGAAAAACGGTTGTTGAAGGACTTTTTGAATGAATGGTAAACGAAGGAGGGCTCCGGTTCGTTTGTCGTATTTCTTTAGTATTTTAACTATTCCTGTTTAAAAGTAAAAAAATATATATGTTAATAACAAGGATATAACTTTCGAAACTGATATAAAAGCTTTAAAATTTACAGGAAAGATTAATGACCTGTGTAGTTAAGCGCGCTATAATTCTCTAATAAAACCATCTCGCCATGAAACTCGACTATTTCTTTTCGTATTTTGATCATTTCTTCGTTTGAATCTTTAGCTTTCATAACACTGTCTTGAAACTCCTGTAAAACCAAGAAACAGGTTTGAATGTTTGATTATACTAAAATCTTGACCAAGCATGATTACATACCAGATATTGACCTCAAGTGATGGTTTGACTTTTAACATTGACTAAAGTATCTTATATTCATAATATTAATACACCACTTCAAGCTACTGAAGGGCTGCTTTACGTTAATTTAAAACAAAATAGAATCTTTGCACAAGACAAAAATCACTAGTCTATACTGAAGTCCTCTTTTCAAACTATATGGAAAATTATAATATTCCACCTGTCAATTTACTATTCCTTTTAGATATCTTTAAATAGTGCCAAAATAACAGAATCTTGATATCCATATTTTCAATTCTGCAGTCCATTTCTAATATTTTATAACACTGGCAAATATGAATGCTTTAGTGACAGTAGTTAATATGAACACTATTATGTAAAAACATCATGATATATTTTTAGTTTTAAGATGTGTAATATGTTCACTTTTTAACACTGATTTGGTGTATACTTGTTTCTATGCAGTCTGTATATAGACTGAATTCATCACTTTTTAATATGTTCACTTTTTAACATTGATTTGATTGCATATTTGTGAAACTGAAATAACCAATCCAAAACCAAACCGAAACAAAAACCGACACCCAACAGTTTGGTTTTGGTTTAGCATGCAACAAAAACCGAAAAAAACAAACAAACTGAATTTACAGATTTCCATTTTTTATTCTAAGCAAATTTGAATAATTTAATAAACACGTAACTCAAATCTTTTAGCTGAAATGTATAACAATCAGTTAGTTATTGATTAACAAAATGATTCAAGCCCAAATTCACTATTTTTTGCCAACTTTTCGTCGCAGACTTTTCAAGCTCAAATGACAAAACCGAAACAAAAAAGGAACGGTTTTCAAAAATTCAAAAACCGAAGCTGGTTCGGTTTTTAGCCGAAAACTGAACCGTGATATGTAACAGAAAATATTCCTATGAATTCAACCTCTTGTAATGCATTCTCATGCTAATTAATTATTATCTAATTAAAACATAACCTAATCAATCACATAACACAATTTAGGCAAAATTAAACCTAATTCATCATCAAGCAGCTACAATCAATCAATAACACACACACACATATATATATATATATATATATACCTTCAATTTGATAATATACTCTTCTTCTTTCTCAACAAAGAACGAATTAAACTTCTCCACTTCCTCTTCCAGCAATGACACGAAATCAACTTCTTCCTTTGATAACTCTTCGCCGGAGATCCGAATCCTCTTCGCCGGCCGGTGACCGTCGTGTTCTCCGGCGAGTGGCTTAATAGGCTTCAACCGTTTCTTCAGTTCCTTGTATGATAAAAATTTGTTCCGGTAACGTTTCTTGGATCTGATTACTCAAACTCTTACCAAATTTCATTATTATTATTATTGTGAATGAATTTGTGATCGGTGAGGGAGGAAGAGGGGGAATAATAAATAATATTATTATTATACGGAAGGGATATATTTAGTTTTATTCTCCATTGACCTGAAGCTGCGTAGTTTGATTAGATAAGAAGATCTACATCCACATCTACACACACTCTGGAAACTATAATGAGATCTACAGTGTCCCTTCCCAATTACCCGATATTTTATTTTCCCTTATTTAGGATTTATTTTCCATTCCTATTCTTCAGCAAAGGCTTCATCAGCTCAGTATTCATATCCAATATATATATATATATCACGCAGTACAGCTCCTCTGATCCATTGCACACTGAATTAACTTTCCCAATTCTTGGTTCTGTATCCTGACAAAGCAAAATTAGGGTTTCCAGATATACAATCACAGGTATGTGTTATACTTCTCAAGGTAAGTTATATCTGTGATTGTGATTACTGTTTATCTTCTTTGTTTTCTTATAATTATGTGTATATGTTTGTAGCGAAATTTGTATGTTTAGGGTTTATGTTTGAATATTTGTGTTTTATTCTGTATTCTCAGTTTGGATTTATAATTTCGAAATTATATATTGTTTTTACAATTTTCTTTGTCGAATGATATCTAGATAGATTATTTACATATTCGGAATCCAGTATATTAGTGGTTAGGGCTTACAATTCTGTTTTATCGAATGATTTGTCTTCCAGAATTGGGAAAATTTAGTGATAATGAAACCATTTTTTATTTTTGTTTTAATCAACTGATTTGTTTTCAGGTATTAACTTTCTCCATGTATTAAATATTATAAGAGCTTTATTAATGCAAAATTTTAGTTCATATGCAATACTTAACCATGTAACAGGATGATAGATTCCAAATACTCAAAATTGTTGTGTTTTTATTTATTAGAAAAGATTTCACATTTTTTTGTTGCCAATCTAATGTTTGAAGGCATAGAACAATTATCATCTGTTAGAGACAATAACTTTTTACTATTGATAAAATTACACATTTTGTGTAATAATGATTTGTAATGACACAAATCTCTCCCTAACTGAACCATACCTACAAGAAATGTTTGGTTGGCTTCCATGTTATGCCATTTGGATAAGCTAATAGATCGATTCCTTCATATATATCGATTTATATGGTTAGCCACAGTATTGAATTTTGTTATTGATTCATAGGTGCTTTATTTTTCATATTTGACCTCTAATCCAATATTTTCTTTCATGGTTGGGTATACACACAAGGAATCGGTCTATTAGCTGATCCAAATGTCTATCAATGGTGCAGGTTAGTATCTTCTGTTGTGCATGACAATAGTTTTTAAGCTGGCCTTTTAATGGTTGTTCATATTGTAGTGGATCTTCAAATACAAGGGCTACAATTTTCGGTGAGGCTTTCCTTCTTTCAGAAGATCATTAGCATGTGATTCGTTTTCAGACATACGAAAATGATCTTCCTATATGGTTTGAGTCAAAATGGAGTCGACTTTTGAACATGCAGTATGATAATTGTACCGGTTCATTCTGTGTAAAACATGATATAATTATAGTGTTTTATTCATAGCATCTATTTCCCTTATTTTTATCTTATATGATCAATCAAAATTTGTCATAACATTTTTTTTCCAGTTTTTTAGGGTGTCGAGTTGGCTTCTTTAGCAAAGGTTATGAATCCTAATATTAAAGAAAAAGAAAACAAATGGAATTCAAGATTTTGATAGGCGTGTTTTGGCACTTCGGTAACCAGGGACCAGCTCGTGTTATTAACACTTAAGAGTACTCCTTTTATATTATACTAATCTTAAACGTGTTATAACTTTGTTTTGAAACGGGTCAAACATGGTGCTTTAAGTTTGAGTATAGGTTTAAAGACAATCAACATATGAAGTTATCTTCTTTTTTTTTAGTATTTTGTGCATTATGCATATTTAGAGTCCGCATTTTTTTTATCGTAGTATTAGTAGCTGGCGGCCAGTCAAAGCAGGTAACATTGTGGTACTAGCCACCCACGTTAGTGATGCAACTGTTTTTATTTACCTTAGACGATTAGCTACATGATTGAGTGTAAACGGGGAAAAATTTTAAGTTTCATTGTCTGTAAAATTTAACCCGGAATGGGTATTCTTTTAGTGTTTCATTAACTGGATAAAGTTTAAGTTGTATTAGTACCGGATCAAAATTAACCCGTAAATGGGTTCAAATTTAAGTTTCATTAACAGGTCAAAGTTGTCTTAGTTAACGGCTTTTTATTAGTAACTCCATAATATTTTTTTTCTCAAGATTGAGCAAAAATTGAGGTAATTTGTTCATACAGAAGCTATAGATAGGGGGAAAGTTTATGTAATTTTTGTTTTTAGTCTATTTTCACTATTTCCAGGTCAAAGTTAACTTTTGGGTTGTTTTACTTTTGTTTTTCAACATCTATCAAAAGGACAAAGGCTTGAAAGATGATACCCAACGTGAAGATCAGCTGCCGTCTAATAGTGTGTGTTGTGATCGGTTGGATATATAAGATGGAATTGGATTTAGTTTATACGAGCTAATTTGATTAGGAATCATTAAAGACACAATTTTTGGAATATCAGTTATAGTGTGGTTTGGAAATTCAGTTGTGTTATGGTTCATTGTTGTTTTAATACAAATGGATATGGTTTTAACATGAAGTATTGTAACACTTACAATAATTTACATAGAACTGTGATATAAAGGGCAATTTGCTCAATGGAAGAAACTTATTCATTTACCTTATTTGATCATTGTTTACTTCTTACGGTAGAAATCGTTTACCTAAGTTGGCTGAGTTAGTTTGTTGGTCATGTTCGACTAAAATGTCAAAAGTATGTATACTCATGGCCGTGAAATTTCTTGCTTAAAGTTGGCTGTGAGTACAAATTTTTTTCTTAAAGTTGAATGTGAGTACAAAATTTTTGCTTAAAGTTATAGCTATGAGCTATGAGTACAAAGAAGTATTTTTGACAGGTAATGGGATTAAAGCTAATACATGTTGAAAATATATTTTTGGTAAATTTCAAAACTATTGTTTAATGTTATAAATTTGTTTTCAAACAAGTTAAACTTGGTGGTAGTTCAAGTTTTTGAGTATAGGTTTCAAGACAATCTGAAAATTTGAAAAAAAAAGCGCATTACATTTTGTAATAAGTTTATAACGACTATTATTATTAAAACAAAACAAAATAGATTTTAAATATATTATTTCAGATATATAATCATATACCTTTACTTGAAGAATTTACTAATCCCCGCCCGTGTAGCACACAGGTTCTAACCTAGTTTGTTAATATAAACATGTTTTTAGCACGTTGGAAGTGTTTTCACTACCCGAATGACTGTCGTGTATTTTTAATACGAGATGTCAACTGTTTATACTGATTTTGATGCTTTTAGACTTGACTCACTTAAGAGTATGAGCTTGACTTGTTTAACCTGCATAGAGTTCAAGTTCGAGCTCGGCTCGTTTCAATCTCTATTTCTAAAGCTCGAGCTCAGCTCGTTTACTATCGTTAATTAATTTTTGTATATTTATAATTATTTTATATATTTTTCTCAATTATAGTTTTATATATAACGTAATTATTATTATTTAGCTATTTTTTCATAAAATAATAATAATGTAAGTTTAAAACCAAACGACGTGCTCGCTTAGGCTCGTAGCCTAGCTTAGTTGGATTGAGTTTTTCGACAAGCCAATCTTTAGTAGCTTGCAAGCAAGTCGGCTCGTTTGCACCTCAGTGGGAAGCCACTTTGAGTCAGGTTTCAAACCTAAGAACATAATTAACTTCACCACTATGTATTGGATCAGAAAGCCAACTATAATTAACTTTGATAGATTGGGTTTTAGTTGTAAACTAATTATATAGATTTAAATAATCGTGTTAAGTATCTTAGTGGTAACACTGGACACGTAGGAGTACCGACCAATGAATGATTATCACCTACTATTTAACCAAATTTATGAAGAACTAACCAAATTGGTAGGGGTGGAAACCAGTGGAGTGTTTTTGAAGGTTTGATATGAAGAATAGGACTCAAATCACATGATGTTCCATCACACATTATTTATTATTCTTTAACCAGTTTGGGTTGTTGAAACCGATTTCCCATGGAGTTTTGGATATTGAAACCGGATAAACAAAATGAAACCAAAGGGTGCTCCTAACACCTTTAGATTTATAACTTTATAAATGCCTAAGGGCCTGTTCGTTTCAAGGATTTGTAAGGAATTCTAAGGAATGTGATTTTAAATCCCATGAATTGATATGTTCGTTTCATTAAATGAAAACTAAATCCCATCAAATCCCACATTTCATGGGATTTTAAAATCCCATCTATTTGAAAGGATTGTTAAGGATTTTCTTATTAACAATAAAAACCTCTCCAAAAAAATTCAAAAAAATTAATAAAAAAATCATAACTCAAAATATAAATCAAAAACGAAAAATGTAAAAAAACTAAAACGTTTCCGCCTTTGCCCTCGTTCTTAAAAAAAATGAAGAAGATTCCAATTCCAATACATATTAACCAACCAAACACATTATAGGGATTCTCAAACATTCCATTCCAATTCCTATTCCAATTCCAAATCATTTAAAAAAAGTCCGTGAAGCGAACGCGCCCTAAGTATATTATAATTAATTAATTTCCCGCTCTTTACCCCTTAATATAGTTGGTTAAGGATTTTACGTAATGTAGTCTTTGTTAACTTTTAACTTATCGTGTTATTTGTGTCAATTCATAGAAATGCGCTTGTCTTTGTATAGTTAAATAAATAGAAAATTATCTTCTTTTGAAACCGGAATTAAAGTAATATACATGTTTGCCCCTTATCGTCGTTAAGGGCAAAACAAACTACTCAGGGAGCTGGTGTGGGTAAATGGGTACGAAGTACCATATATGAAATTGATTAGCAATATTACCAAAGCTCACGTAGTTGTGTATGCATTTGAAGAGTCGATAAATGACTTATGAGACGATCCGTCCATGGAAACAAAAGAAGCTAGAGTAATTTACAAACTAAATATAGCAAAAGTAAACATGACTAGTTTATTGTCAAAAGCATGAACAGACTGTAGTTGCATATGAGTTGGTTTGACTGCTTTAGCTATGGCGGATGATTTCCGGTGTTAATATGTTTATATTTAATTATGCTAAATATGTTATATTATATTTAGGTAATGGTTATTCATACACCCTTTTTAGATATTCATACACCCTTTTAATACATATATTATCTCTATATACACCCTATAAAGAGTGTATGAATAACAAATCCCTATATTTAATCAAGGGTGATGGGATAAAAGAGCATATTATGAAAGATCCCATCAATTTTTAAAGTGATACGACTTTTAGAAGGGCATATTCTAAGGTATGGTCCTTTTGTGCTCTTGGGTAACCCCACCCCCCATAAATCCACTTGTTTCTTTTAGTTACTATTATCTACTTATATTTTATTTCTTTTTTTTTTTTAACATATATTTTACATTATTTTTTCTTAAGAGATATCACAACTCCTACGAGAGGAACCTCTTCACCCCACCCAGGCCAGACTATATTGTCTTAATCACGCCTCCACAATGGCATCCGAGTTTGGCTTGGGCATTCCCGGTAAAACGTGACAGCCCCAACCCGCCCGAAGGTACGACAGTCGAGTTAACCACCAAAAGTTGGAAATAAAAGGTAAAATCCAGGTGGAATCAAGACTCGAACCCATGCCAAAGCCTGGGTCATCCATCATTTTCCATGTAAAATGACCACCCTGATGGAATGACACCCTCTATTTTACATCTTTTAAATCATGTTTTATATTTATATTTTAGAATTTCGTTCAACATGATCGTTTTTCTTTCAACAATATTAAAGGCATGTTGATTGTTAAAATATTAAAATACAATGTTTTTGTTTCACTAGATATTAATAAAGGTTTAATAGAAGAGAAGTTTGTTGGTTCAATTGTTGTATTGTTTGAGAATATGGTTCAACCCAAGAATTGAAAGGGGTTTTCAAAGGGTTGCTTTAGGGTTATTTGGTCTCTTATTAGCTAAGTTAGAGTTAATATCATAAATAAGGGCAACCAAGTTAGGGATTATCAACACTAAGAAAAGTCAAACCGAGTTAGAGTTAGGCGTTTACTTTGTGTTTAATTATCGATCGGGACTTGAAAGTTTGTATTTCTCAACCACTTTTACATAACTAATAGACTGTGATAAACACTTAAGTCAATTGTTTTTTGTTTGACTCTCGATTATACTGTCTCAAAGTTTATTTGAAAATTGGATTCAGTTTATCGATCGGGACTTGTTTATGTTTTATCTTTTTAACGACAAATTTACATTACTCCAACTCCAAACTAATATGCTTCATGTCGGATTTGAACACGAGACCTCTCGTCTAAGACTCAACTAAAAGGAGTTAGATTAGTTGAGTGTAACAAATCAGCTCAAAAGTCAAAAGTCATTAGGCCCATTCGTATTTATTTAAATGCCCTTATAAAGCCAAGCCCAATCTCTCTAGGTCTAACCCAATCTAGTAATGGACTCATCAATGTTCAATATCGTGTCATAGACTCATAATTTTAAAATAGGATCACGCACATAATTTTAAATTTACAGAAAATAATATTAATAATGATGATAAAAATACGGCAAGTTATAATTATATTCAGAAAAAGTAATAATAAAATGTTACGGTGTCTTTAAATTTTCATGCTTTTAGGATTTTATATTCAAACAAAAATGTGGGTTTGTTGTTCTTTCGGACATATTGGATTCACTAAAGAAAAACCATACAAACTTATAAACCTCATCTCAATACTCATAGAAATAAATAAACTAGATAACAAGTTAACTCAAAACACACCTTGTCACGTTTTACATTTTCCACAAAATTTCATAAACTTTAATAACATAAACATGATATTCAAAAATGGTTGTAAACTTTTAACTAGGCACGTAAACGAGCCGAACGAATACGAACAAGAGAATATTCATGTTCTTTCATTTAATTTTAAACGAACATGAATATCGGAGAAATTTTTGTGTTCAAATTCGTTCGTTTGAAAAATGAACATGTTTTTGTTCGTTTATGTTCGTTCATTTAAAATCTAAACGAATACAAATGAGCATAATTTAGAAAAATAAAATAAACGAACACAAAGAACATGAATTAACATACTTAAACGACAACACAAACAAACAAAAATGAGCATAAACGAACGTTCACGTAAATGAACAAGCAAAACATGTGTTTATTTTCATTCATTTAATAAAATGAACACAAAATTTTAGTTCATGTTCGTTCGCTTATTAAATGAACGAACATAAATGAACTTTTCATTGAACGTGATTAAAATCATACCAATCATCATCTTTGCATGAACATATATCATGAACCTCCTTGCTTCTTGAGCACGGCTGTAATTACTACCATCCTCCGGGCTTCTCTGACGGTATATACTCGCCGGAGTTCTTCATTTCCCTGTTGCCAAGACAAAAGAATGACAAATAGTCTTTTGGGTTGGCCACAATATTCTTAGACTTCAATTTACCTAAATAATTGAACATATAACACAAAATTTACAAAGTTTGGTATTTATAATAACATATATAGTTCTAGTAATCATACCCTAACATATTAATTATTTATATTCCTTATAAAATATTAACATAACTGTTCATAATTGCCAATTATCCCCAGTCAAAATGGTTGGGGGCGAGACACCCAAATAATTTATATTAAAACAGAGAGGTCTTGGCGTTAGGGATTCCACGTTTGGACAAATTATTTTTTTATATAAGGTGGGTTTCCTCCCGATGGTGGTCTCCGAGTCGAGACTAATGAGTGGATTATGTACAATGGGTGGTCTCCTAGCACTCCATGGTTCCGTACTTGAGGAATAGAGATAATTAGGTGGGTTAGTGGTCCGTCAATGATTCAAAAAGTTTAAGAACAAATGAACAATAAGGTTAGAAAAGAATCTAATCCAAAGGTACCAAATATTTATGGTTAATTATCATCATCAGATATATCATCTATGCCTAAATGCAATGCATGAATGCATTATATAACCATGGTTAGCATCTAATCCAAATCGCCACAACGTAACACGACATAACATAACATTATTAATTTGTTGGTTGCTCATGAAGTGGAAGCTTATTTTTAAATATAACATATTTTCTACTCAATTTTATAATCCTTGTTTTTTGACTTCTCTTATTCGTCTTTTCGTTGGTTCGAACATTTGCTCATATTATTTTATTCGAAGCCGCGCCTTTCCTAACTTAATTTGACAAAAAGAAAACTAAATGAGAGATGAAATGCAAAATCCACTCATCATCAACCCTAAGAAGGTGTGCACTACTAATTGGACAGTGGGGCACAATGTTCTGCTCATGTTAGTTATCTCATACTAAATATGGGTATTAAGTTTTGTCACATTTAGTCTAATTTTACTTATTTATATGTTTAGTGTAATGCTAGTGGAAATACTTTCTATGTCTATAATTTTGCTTGTTTGAGTTAATTGTAGGATCATAGAACTTTGCAGCTAACTAAAGATAACAATTTGAAGATGAAGGACATGTAATCAGACGTGTTAAGTTGATCACACATGTTTGATCAACAATAAAAACAAGAGCATACACACATGAATTAAAAATAGTTGCAGTGTGAATATTTATAATCATATCGATCAACCAGTATGCAAATATGTAGTCATGATAGAGTTTAACGGTGTAATTTGTTGGTTATCATATATATAACCGTAACACCTACGTACATAGTAACCATGTAATGGTGTTTAGGTAACGAAATAAAACCTACGGTCATATATAGTGCGTCGTGACCTACTACATAATGTACAGCATAACACATAATAATACTTCATCATGGACATGATAATGTTGCCTAAGGCACTACTAACAACCATGTAAGACACTAAGACAATACTATACTTAAATCCATTAAGAGGGTATTACTCGGTCCTCTTGATATGTAAACGCGTATAATTGTAATAAAATTTATAACGTTAATAAATAAAAAAACATATAGTAACAATACAATTTTTGTAAACGTATTGTAGTAATACATATATAGATTATCCTACTGTTGAACTATTATTTCAATAAAAACAAAAAATATTCTTGGTGATAATTTTGCACAAAAACTTGTTGCGTGTGTTGAAATAAACCTAATGAAGAAACACTAACCGGACCCCGGACAGATTACTGGTAACCTGGGGGTTGGATAGCTGTTTCCCACGAGGGGTTAGACCCTTGGAAGATGGTTCTTCTGATAACCTGCAAAACAGACACCGTGAGCTCGTCACTGAGAAGGGGGGGGGGGGGTTCCTCCTTGTGACCACCCTCCGGCGTGAGAATCAGACTAGATTGCTCTTTAAATATAAAAGTATATTAAGAGATTGCTAGAGCAGATATCAGGTATATTATGATGATATAAGATAATGTAATGTGTTTAGATGATCATACCATTTGGGGTATTTATAGCCGAAGGTAGGTTTTCAAGGAGGTATGGCCAGCTGCAACAGTGTTCCTGTTCATCAACAGTAGCCTACGCACGTGCCTTGCTGGTAGTTGGTGGGTAGGCAGCGGCTGATAGTGACCAGGCCTGCTGTATACTATTCCCTTTCCACCAACTGCCGGCTACGCACGTGGTATGACAGTAGTTGGTGAGTAGGCAGCGGCTAATAGTGATACAGTACAGGAGCATGCTGCTCGCCATACTGTATCAGTGAGCTGTCGTCTCTGATCAGATCTTTCGCCCATACCTCGTCAGGTACAGTAAAAGATCCTTCAGTATACAGACTGGCTTATTTGGGCGGGAGTATTCCCCCTCCCGCCTCTGTGCGGGATTGCTCCCGGCTTTGCTCATTCCTTCAGGTGACACTGAATGATCGAGAGCTAAGTGCCTTGTGCGTGTAGCCATGCTGCGCGGGTGGCCTTCCCTAATGGCTTGTATCCGAGGCTGCGGGGACAGGCGGAGTCCTTAACCATTGGGAGGCTTTTCCTGCGGGACCAGGTTGCGTACTGCGCGTAAGGACGTCACGTCTCTGAGCATGGTTGGTCCTGCGGATCCAGTTGGTCTCTGCGCAGACGTCCCTGTTTAAGGTGAGTCTTGCGGGTCCAACCGGGCTCTGCTGGGACCTACCTCTTCAAGTCCCCCCAGTCCAATGTTCTTCTCATGCGTGTTTAATAAAGTGAGGTGAACTTTTGGACTTAAGCAAAGGGTTTTGTAAGGTTTTCCATGGGGATTCTTTCCGCGGAAGTCCTTGTCACTTGCAGAAATGCCCGAGTTTCCTGCTTGGTCTTTGGGTATGATGCGGGTAGGTCTGTAACCTCCTCGCAAGTCAGGAGCATTGAGTCCCAGTTGTATGGATTTTCCATGAGGTTTTGGTAGTTTTGAACACAGTGATCAATTATGTTAAAACCACTAATTCCATTATGGTGTTTCAAACAACGTAGTTCTCGACGTTCCTGCTATGCGGGGATGTTATTTCCGTTTCCGCAAGCATTGCCCAGAAGATCCTTCCTGGTTTCAATTCCCAGCGGAGCGCTAGGTATGTGAAGGGTTTTGCCTTAACACTGTACCAGCGCTCGTCTTACGGTTACTTTACTTCCAAGGTATTCCTGGCGTCAATTCCCTGCGGGTGCTAGGTATGTGAAGGGTTTTGCCTTAACACTGTGCCCGCAGCCGTCTTATAGTTACTTGGTTGCCGAGGTACTTGGCTTCAATTCCCTGCGGGTGCTAGGTATGTGAAGGGTTTTGCCTTAACACTGTACCCGCATCCGTCTTACGGTTACTTATTTGCCAAGGTTCTTGACTTCAATTCCCTGCGGGTGCTAGGTATGTGAAGGGTTTTGCCTTTACACTGTACCCGCATCCGTCTTACGGTTACTTGTTTGCCAAGGGGTAAGGGGTATTTTCCCGCTTACTTTTTAATATTTTCGAATTTTGAATTTTGAAATTCGAAGAGTTGGTGAAAAGATAAGAACAGTCCAAACCTCTGAAACGTCGTGCGACGGTTTCTTCTGACTGTCAGGACGTGCAGGAAGTTATGGTGACGTGACAGAACATGGTCATTCCAGTCGCTTTTTCTGGCGCGTGGGCACGATTTTTCGGGCGCGTGGCCGCGAAATTACTGGCACGCGTCCTGTCAACAGCTGTTGCCAGCTTGCTTTTTGCCACGTGTCATAGTTTCATTGCACCTTCGATTTCTCTCTCCTCCGCATTAAATTTACCGCATTAATTGCGATTACTATATAAAGGGGGAGAGGGTTATTTGTAATCCATACTTTTCAATCTTCTCTTCATCTTTAAGGTGATTTCCGGCGAATACTCCTTTATTCAATCGAGCATTCTCTCGAAATCGTTCTTTTCTTCCTCTGCAAGATGTCTTCTCGTGATGCTGAAGCTATAGCTGACGACAGGGGTACTGCTGGCGAGTGCCAGTGTGCTCTGCCCGGCGATCAGTACCGGTATGTTGTCAGGAAGTTCATGCTCGATCATCTCGAGCCTGAGTTTCCTGAATCCCACCAGACCGTGTACGATGCCCCCAGAGGCAAGATCGGGGTTTATGCTGCATTTTTTGTCTATGGGAATCTTAGATTCCCATTGACAAAATTTGTTTACCGTGTCCTTGAGAGGCACGGTGTTCATTTGACCGAGCTGCACCCCATGGCGATCGCCAAGATTCGCCATTTTGAGTGGGTGTGCCGGATTTTGGGCATCGAGCCCCATGTGGACCGCCTGATGACCTTCTATACCTGGAGGTGCATCCAGGGGTGGTACACCCTGACGACCCGTATTAAGGGTCTGAAGATTTGCGACACCGAGCGCAGTCTTCGCGCGTGGAAGCAGGAATTCTTCTACATTTCTGCCCGCGCCATCCCCCTTGCCATGAAGTTTAAAAATGGCCAAGCGATACCGAGCCTTCACGCCCCCAATTACCAGGAGGCGGAATGGTTTTCGAAGATATCCCGGGTCCAATCTCCGGTTTACCGGTTTGCGGAGTCCGGGATGGTCATGTTAGGGATGAGCCGGGTGTGGAAGGATGCGTCTCAGGTTCCCATCCTTCTCGAATACGGTTTGAACTCTATTCCCTATGGTATGTCTTGTCTTTTCTTTTTGATACGAGTTTGTCTTCTAACTGTTTCTTTTCTTTCAGAGGGAAATGATTTAGAGTCGCTTCTGTACCCGCGGGAAACCGACGGTCCCGCGCGGATGGGTACTCGTGCTCTGGACGAGGGCGAGTTGCCCATCTTGGAGCAAACGGCGGATCGGTTTGTGGAGGTCTATCCGCTGGGCCACGAGATCCTGAGCCACCGGCGGCCAGGTAAGGCGATATTCTTTCCTCAATCCCTCAATGCTGTACCCGCTGCTGGAATTCCTGACCTGTCTTCTTCTGAGGAATCCTCAGATGCTCCTCCGTTGGTGCGGAAGAAGAGGGTTGCCGGCGGGAAAGGGAAGGAGAAGGCCTCCACAGCTGATCCGGTGGTTCTATCTGACTCCGAGTCAGATAATGAAGATGTGGCGGGGAACCCCGGTGGTGAGAAGACCACTGCTCCGGAGGCTACGACTGTTACCTCCGGAGAACCAGCGACGACGACGGTGACCGGTACCAAGAGGCCGGCTCCATCGGGTTCCTCCCCGCCCGTCCGTACGTTCAGGGTCAAGAAAACCCGTAAGTACAATCATAATGTCTTTGTAAATTTATCACTTCATAAATTTAACACTCTTTGTGCAGGCGTGGATGTTGACGCATTCCGGGGTGAAGCGCAGAGGGGTACCCTTCCGCCAATGACGATAGGCTTGGTCAGCCTACCTGAGGCGTCGACCCAGGTGCCTGCGCCTGCTTCCGCTGGTTCAGTTGCTCCCTCTGAGCAGACTGTTCCAGCCGAGATGACGTCATCGCCGGCCGTGAGTGCGATATTTACGGCATCCTTCACGGAGCCGGCGGTTACTGCTGCTGCTGACGAGGCGGCGACCGCGGCGGCGACCACAACGGCGACCACGGCGGCTGCCACCATGCCCGCGCCACCGGCACCGACGGCCGGACCATCAGGTACGCGCAGGGCTTCCCGCCGATCTTTGCCACCTTCCCGTCTGCCTGACCTGTTGGATGGATTTCCTTTAGGTTCAGGTGATGGGTTTGGCGGCTATCGGCCTGTCATTGACCCTACAGGTGCGTAGGGTTCCTTTCTTTTTCCCTTATGTTTTTTTATTATCTTTTCCTTACTGCTTTTGTTTCTTTTGCAGTGTCGGATTCCAATGAAGTGTATGTTCCACGATGGAACATCCGCCGAGGAACAACCCTTCGCACACCTGTGGAGTACGTGGATTGGGCTCGCCACGCTGCTCCCCCGGGTGCGTTGGGGGAAGCCATGGTTAGCTACCAGGAGGGTAGGCTAACCAATGAGCTTCGGGTTCTCCAGGCCCGGATGCAGCCGCGCGTCGAGCTGCTTTGTCGTGAAAACGACAAGTTGAAAGCAGCTCGCGCCAAGGACGTATCTGAGGCGCGTGCTCTTCGGGAGGAGAACCAACAGCTGGCGGCAGCTGCCGCCGACAAGGAGAAGGCCTTCAAGGCCCTCGAGGTTGAAGTTCAGGCGCGACTCGAGGCCCGCTCCAAGGCTGCCCAAGCTGTGAATGAACAGCTTCGGCTGGCCAGGGAGACTGCGCGAAACGCAACCGAGAGGGCTGCCAAGGCTGAAGCCGTTGCTGAGCCTTTGCGTGTGGAGAATGAGGAGCTCAAGGCCAAATTAGAGGCTCTCCAACGCGCTCATAATGCCTTGGCAATGGAAGATGCCAAGAAACTCCAGGAAATCCTGGACCAGAGGGGGGTGCTTGACCACACCGAGCGGAAGCTTAAGGGCGTCGAAGAGGCTGCCGCAAAGGAAGTTTTACTTGCCAACCTTAACAAGAGCGAAGCCGAACGCGCCCATAACGAAGCTCAAGCTGCCCTCCAATGGCTTCTTCGAGAAGCGTTGCCTCAGGTATGTTTAGTTTTATCTTCACGCTTTTCTTTTGTAAGAAAAGGTTCTAATACTTGTGTTTTCTTTGTAGGTTGTGCGTCGGGTCTTTTCAGAGACCTCTTACGATGATGCTATGACCGCAGCTCTCAACGCTTCTCATGAGGATGGGGAAAAGGCCGGCTTCCTGCTTGGTCTAGGGTTTGTTGAGAAAGGCGTCCCGCCTTCCAACTTCCCTTTGTTCGATGTGGATACCGAAGCCATTTATGACCAAGCGTTGAACCAATACGCCGCCTTCCCGCATCCAGTGGTGGAAAAGGTGGACGAAGTAGCTGCTGCTGATGATGGGTTAGCTGTCCTCAAAGCGTTCCTCGAACCACCCCGTTCTTCTGACGGAGCGGGTCCAAGTGGAAGCGGCCCTGAAGCTTGATCCTGAAGATCCCTTCCCATTGCTAAGATGACTTGTATAGTTTTATTCTTTTAGGCGGGTAGTTACCCGGCCATTCTTGTAATAGTTAATTTGTGAAATATAAATCTTTTTGCGTATAAGATTGTTATTTCCTTCTTTGGGTTCCTTGCTTTATAAACTTATGACTTGCATACTTAGTTTAAATTAGCAATTTTCCAAGTGTTTAGAATAAGAACCTTTGAACGTGGTTGATAATGGGTTAAAGTTTCGCTTCCTCCTTCGTGATTGTGCGGGTAGAACCGTCACTTGCACTTGGTAGGATGGCTAAACTTTAACCTTCATCTGACCTGCGTGTAGGTTTTCCTTTTCGAAATTTCTAAGGCATTAAGATAAGTTAACCTTTGAACGTGGTTGATAATGGATTAAAGTTTTCGCTTCCTCTTTCGTGATTGTGCGGGTAAAACCGTCACTTGCACTTAGTAGGATGGCAAAACTTTACCCTTATCTGACCTGCGTGTAGGTTTTCCTCACCTTTTGAGGATAAGTTAACCTTTGAACGTGGTTGATAACAGGAAGTCTTGCTTCCTCTTTCGTGATTGTGCGGGTAGAACCGTCACTTGCACTTAGTATGATGGCAAAACTTTACCCTTATCTGACCTGCGTGTAGGTTTTCCTTATCCTTTTTAAGAATTTTGTTTTGAACCGTTCGACGCGCGGTTGTCGATAGGTTAGTGTTCGGTTTCCTTTCATGATTCATGCGGATAAACCGGCACTTTCATTTAATGGGATAATTGAACTCTTCCCCTTCAACTGACCTGCGTGAAGGTTTGTCAAGTTATTGGGTTCGTGCGGGTAGGACCGCCTTCCCATGCAACGACTTCACGTAATGTGAACGCCGTCACCAGTGTTGCATAGTTTAACCGTTCGACGCGCGGTTGTTGATAGGTTATTATTCAGTTTCCTTTAATGATTCATGCGGATAGACCGGCACTTTCATTTTTGGGTGCTGAACTTTTTCCCAAACTGACCTGCGTGAAGGTTTGTCACGTTATTGGGTTCGTGCGGGTAGGACCGCCTTCCCATGCAATGACTTCACGTAATTATGCGGTGAAAACCGGCATATTAGTGTTCAGAAAAGTATAAATGTAAAATCATCAGCTTCGATGTTCTTAAAGAGAATCATTTCCATTAGAAGTGGCTCTTGGCCTTTTCTTTACAAATTGGAATTGATTTACATGCAAACTGTGTAAATGAGCTCCCTTCCATGTTGTTGGGATGGGAGTGCCATCGAGCCGATACGCACCTGGTTCGGGATCTCGTTCTTTGCGCAGCATGTAGTCTCGATATTGAAGCTGAAATTGATTCGTGTTTTCCCCAGCTGGGGTTCTACACGCACCCGCCTGTTCAGCCTTTATTGCGCCACGAGGTGCGCGAGCGTCCCATCTCTGACAAATGCTTCGACCATGTCTTTTACATCTATGCATTCTTCAGTGTTGTGGCCCTTTGTCTTGTGAAAGTCACAGTATTTGCTCCGATCAGCATCGTGACGATGTCGGATTATCGGAGGTTTTGGCCACGGGAGCTCTTCAGTGGCGAATATCTCAGTGACGCTTTTGGTGAGTGGCGTCCATCTGGAGTTTCGGTGCGGCTGTACATTATCCCTTCCGCCCAACCGATGTTGCAAGCCGGATGAGGTGTCAAAGTTTACCCTTGACTGCCAAATGCCTAGCTTTCGTTTTTTATTTAGTCGGGCTGTGAGGACGTTGTCCTCTCTCGTCCTCTGGGTGTAGAGGTTTGTGCTCTGTGGGAGATCTTTACCCAGTTGCTTCTCCGTTTCCGCATAGCGTTTTGCTGCTGTCATGATGCCATCCCATGTGGATGGCATGCCATCTTTACCCGTTAGGGTGCGGATGAGCTCTGGGTCATGTGCGCCCTGGATGAAGGCAGCGCGAACAAGATCTTCGCTGATATTGCCCAAACTTAGCTTCTTTGAGTTGAAGCGAGTGATGAAGTTTGGCAGAGATTCATCTTCCTCTCGTATGCATTTGAGGATTGTCCATTGCTCCTCGGTATACTTCCGTTGCTGGCTGAAGTGTTGGCTAAACTTCTGTTGGAAGTCTGCCCAGTCGTAGATGTGGTTGACCGGTAGACGATCAAACCAAGCTCTAGCAGCCCCAACAAGCGTCATTTGGAACATGTAACACCACGTGGGTTCCGTCCAATTGCTGACGGTTGCCCCCGCTATGAACCTGTTCAAATGATCGTCTGGATCAGATAAACCGTCATATGTGCCTATGTTAGGCATTTGTTTGGCACTCTTTGGGGCGATTGCTTCCGCAATGTCCCTTGCAAACTTGGACGTTCCTGCATTTGCAACGTTTGGTCTGAACGTTTTGGAGAAGTCTCGTGGACTTCCACCTGTGCTTTTTGGTTTGAAGGCTTGTCCAAAATGCCTTTTCGGTTGGGATTCCGTTTCCTTACGCTTCCCTTTTGCCCTATGGCGAGGGTTCGCGTCGGAGTCGGATTCCTCCGAGCCATCCTCACAGTATTCGAATTCGTCGGTCTGTTGCACGGATCGCAAGCGTTCGTCCAACTCAGCCTGGAATTCCTTTTGTCGTGCCTCCGCCCATGCCTTAATTTCATCGAGAGTCTGGCGGGGGAGTCTTCGTTTCTCAAACTGGGTATCGGTGGATCCCAGTAGGCGATCATTTACTGCACTTGCCCCAGCTTTGGTAAGTGGGGTAGTGTTCGTAAAATTTACTTCACTTGCCCCGGCTTCGGTAGCCGGGGTAGTGTTCGTAAAAACTGTGTTGCCGGTATTCCCCCCAGTAGCTGGGGTTGTGGTTACCGGAATTTCTCTAACCATCTTTGTAGAAGTTTGAAAAAACTGGAGAAAATTGTAGTTCTAGCTTTATGCACGGATGGCGCCAATGAAGAAACACTAACCGGACCCCGGACAGATTACTGGTAACCTGGGGGTTGGATAGCTGTTTCCCACGAGGGGTTAGACCCTTGGAAGATGGTTCTTCTGATAACCTGCAAAACAGACACCGTGAGCTCGTCACTGAGAAGGGGGGGGTTCCTCCTTGTGACCACCCTCCGGCGTGAGAATCAGACTAAATTGCTCTTTAAATATAAAAGTATATTAAGAGATTGCTAGAGCAGATATCAGGTATATTATGATGATATAAGATAATGTAATGTGTTTAGATGATCATACCATTTGGGGTATTTATAGCCGAAGGTAGGTTTCCAAGGAGGTATGGCCAGCTGCAACAGTGTTCCTGTTCATCAACAGTAGCCTACGCACGTGCCTTGCTGGTAGTTGGTGGGTAGGCAGCGGCTGATAGTGACCAGGCCTGCTGTATACTATTCCCTTTCCACCAACTGCCGGCTACGCACGTGGTATGACAGTAGTTGGTGAGTAGGCAGCGGCTAATAGTGATACAGTACAGGAGCATGCTGCTCGCCATACTGTATCAGTGAGCTGTCGTCTCTGATCAGATCTTTCGCTCATACCTCGTCAGGTACAGTAAAAGATCCTTCAGTATACAGACTGGCTTATTTGGGCGGGAGTATTCCCCCTCCCGCCTCTGTGCGGGATTGCTCCCGGCTTTGCTCATTCCTTCAGGTGACACTGAATGATCGAGAGCTAAGTGCCTTGTGCGTGTAGCCATGCTGCGCGGGTGGCCTTCCCTAATGGCTTGTATCCGAGGCTGCGGGGACAGGCGGAGTCCTTAACCATTGGGAGGCTTTTCCTGCGGGACCAGCTTGCGTACTGCGCGTAAGGAAGTCACGTCTCTGAGCATGGTTGGTCCTGCGGATCCAGTTGGTCTCTGCGCAGACGTCCCTGTTTAAGGTGAGTCTTGCGGGTCCAACCGGGCTCTGCTGGGACCTACCTCTTCACCTAACTAATGTTGCCTTATCCTTGACATAACAAAGAGGATTACTGAGCATGCATGCACAAACACAACACACATAACTCTCCTTTATATCAATAAACTATACATGTATATGTAGACATGTTGAATAGATTGAGGTGAGAGGTTAAGTGGAGCAAAGTGATTTTGCTTTTGAGCAATAACTAGCTAGGTGGGGTTTAGATGTCAACTAACCCGTTTTAATTTCTTGGGTCTATTTAAGACTCCCACTATCAACAAATGTAACATGTTGAAGAATTTGATGTGCGGATGATGTGGTCGAGAGAGGATAGGTGAGCTCCTCACGGACGACCCTTGATGTGAAGCTCGAGTCAAGAGCTGTAGACCAGGCCCGACCTTGATCCCATGTAGGGCTTGATCGACTTCTAGGGCATGTATCCGGTGGGGGCACAGAAATTTTTAAAAAATATTTTATATTACATATCTATAAAATAAAATATGCTTATACAAGAGCATATGGTTATAATACAAAGGGCCTAAAAATTATTTCAGAAGTTATAAACAGAATAATGGAATTTTCATCCATTTATTGCAAAAAGAAAGTTATATAATTAAGGCTAAATAATTTTTAATACTCTTATACTGTTTACATCTTTGGTAAGTTTGTCCAAGTTGATATAATTAGACCATCTCCAACAGTTGTTGGTTCAAACCAGCCACATTATTGCTACGTTGGCTTTCTTAAAAACCCCATGTTTTACTCCAACAATACACCATCTTAAACCATCTTTACATTTTCACAATTTCACTTACTTTTACATTTATTTTAAATAAAAATTTCAAAATACTATAAAATATTTAATTGTTATTTAAATAAATAGCAATATAATAAAAATTTAGTACCCTTTACTTTAGTAGGCCATGTTGTAACTTTTTTTTTCTATGACTTTTTGTAACGCTTTTCTTTTAAGACTCTTTGTAATGTCTAATTGTAACGTTTTTTTTTCTAAGACTTTTTGTAATGTTTTTTTATTCGAATTAAGCGTTGTAAAATAAATAATAAAATCATTAAAAAATAGCCATTAAAAACTTTAACCGTTAAACTTGCCATTGCGTTAGACAAACAAAAAAATAAATAACTTTTGAAATAAATATAAAAAAAATATGTATATATGAATAATATTTTAATATATTTTATAAATATAAATATGGGTGTATATATGAGATGAAAGATGTAGTGATGGGCCCACAATTAGTGGTTTATGGTGGTTTGAAAAACCAAACTTGAAAACTGGTTTTTTTGTTTAAACCAAGTTATTCAATGGTTATTTGGTTTTTGGGTTGGTTTGAACCACATGAAAACCACCCATTGGAGATTGTCTTATTTATATTTGAAGAAATAACCAAAAAACATTTGACTAGTTAAAGTTGACAAAATAAACATCAACTTCTCATTTACAAATAAACGTGTATTTTTTCGCCTATGTTGCGTACATAGGAGTGTGAAATCCGTATGACGACAATTTAGAAGTGTGTCATGTGTACTCTTTAGGCGAAAAAGTTAACTGGTAAAAGCAATTTTTACGGTGAGAAACCAGCTAGCGAATGGTTTCAAATGCTAACTTTCTTTCTGCAGACCGCGCATAACGAAAACTAAATGTTTTTAACCTTTTTCTATTTCTAGTTTCTTTGGTTATGATATTTATAGTCTCTTTTTCATTTTATATATGGGCTGCCAGTTAACAGCTTCCATAACATTTTGAACCAGTAACATCCGATTAGAATTAGATAACATGCTTGAAGGAAAAAAGTGTAAAAGGGTGGGGTTATAAAAAGTTTTAAGTTAGGAAAAGCTTAAAGATATCAATAAAATTTAATTTAATGTGCCTCAACTAAACATTTAAAATTTCCAAATTGTTATGTATAATATTTACTGAGAGCAACAATTGAGCTCAGTTGGAAAAGTGAAAAGAGCAGCCTTATAATGTGCAAAATCCAGTCATAATCAACACTAAACATAAAAATAAATTCGTGTTAAGATTTGATACCGATAAATATTACATGACTCGGTCATGTAATTGTTTCTCAATTTACGTTATTATAAGAGAAATCCTAATAAAATAATATTCATTTGCTATGCCTTGTATATGTTTTTGATATACTAGCAAATATTATTAAGAGAGTATCTATCTATATATATAATATATATAATAAACATAAAAATCCTACGTGTCGCGATGTGGTCGCTCCCACTTTTTTGGAGTCACCAGATTTGCTTGATTTTTAAATGGAGGCTTCTCATGCATTTGACCCGAATTCATGGGTATGGGTCTTACCAAGCCCAAATATTTCTTAAATGGGTTATAACATCTCATTAAATTAAAAATTATTCTCATTAAATTATTTATGTAAAAATCCTATAAAATAGGATATAATAAAAAAATAATATCTTATTTATTTTAAAAAAGATATATATATTATTTAAATTAAAAAATCAATTTGATAGTAAAAAAAAATAAACGGGTCTTGGGTCTCATCAAACCATAAGTATATTATTAACTTTCATAAATATTATTTACTAGTTTTTATCCTCCGTATTACGGGGGTTGTTTTATATTGTTTGTTCTAATATTTATTTATTTTTTTAATTTATATTTTTTTTATTGTATGAAAGTTAATAATATACGTATGGTTTGATGATAAATTATTTCACAAATAAATGAGATGTTATAACCCGGTTTGAAAGCTATATAGTTTTGATGAGACCCAAGACCCGTTTATTTTTTAACTATGAAATTGGTTTTTTAATTATAAAATATTTATGAAAGTTAATAATATACTTATAGTTTGATGATGCCCAAGACCCGTTTATTTTTTTTACTATTAAATTGGTTTTTTTAATTTAAATAATATATATATCTTTTTTAAAATACATAAGATATTATTTTTTATTATATCCTATTTTATAGGATTTTTACAAAAATAATTTGGTGAGAATAATTTTTAATTTAATGAGATGTTATAACCCGTTTAAGGAATATCTGGGTTTGGTAAGACCCATACCCATGAATTCGGGTCAAATGCATGAGAAGACTCCATTTAAAAATCAAGCAAATCTGGTGACTCCAAAAAACTGGGGAACGACCACATCGCGACACGTAGGATTTTTATGTCTTCGTTTATATGTATTATAGATAATTAAAAAACCAATTTCATAGTAAAAAAAATAAACGGGTCTTGGGTCTCATCAAACCATATAACTTATAAACAGAGTTATAACATCTCATTTATTTGTGAAACAATTTATCATCAAACCATAAGTATATTATTAACTTTCATACAATAAAAAAATATAAATTAAAAAAATAAATAAATATTAGAACAAACAATATAAAACAACCCCGTAATACGGGGGATAAAAACTAGTAACATATATATTTAATGATTGATTGCATATCCATGTGTATGAAGTATGAGAAATTAATGAAATATGTTTTTTTGTTATAACCCCCCTCACTTAAGTAAATCTATACTCCCTGATAAAAGACTATAAATTTTGTCACTCGTTACTCTTATATTAAACCTAACCCTTTTAACAAATTTATAATAGTTACCATTCTAAAAATGTATGCTTCAAAATTTGTTAATTTAATATTTAATTTCTATTGGTTTTCAAACATTTTGATATTTATAATTATCTTTTACTTTGGTGAAATTGTTTTGAAGACTATTATACAACGTAGTGTTTAACGGGTTTTTCTTTCTTGTATACTGATTATTTATTAAATATTGTACTTTTAAGAACTACCTGTATAATACACGGCCTCAAACTAGTGTGACTATATAATGTTTGTCGTAAAGAGGCCATCATGATATTTTAAATAATTATAAAAGTTTTAAGTAATTATAACTTTGAAAACATATAGTAGTCTTTCGCAGTCATACTATTAACTTTTAAACTAAATTGCTCCCAAAAGTTTGGTTTTAATTTTTTCATACATTAATATTTAAAATAATTATATCATAAAAACAGTAAATTTATTCCTTTTAAGATAAATATGACATTGCTAGTTGCTACATTATATTTTTTTAATTAAACAAAATTAACATGTTACATGATTACTTTATTTTTGAAAGACTAGTTTTATTTAAACCAAAAGAAGGACCATTTAAAGGATGACAGTAGCCCAAAAACAAACAAAAACACGAAACAAAATCAAAACATACATCTTATTAAATTGGAAAATTCACTAAGTTGAACCGGTTCCATTTTTCCCACTCTAAGCACGTTATTTTGCTTCACTCACATGAAGGATGCCGATTTGATGTCGTTCACCAACTTTGATAGTAGAAATGGAATATTAATAAAAATACAATCGTTTCTAAACAGACATATCATCCAACAAGTTATCGTCGATAAGATTGCACCGCAAGACACAACTCCTTATTCTTTATGTTCTTACTTGGATATTCAAGAATTTCTTCCACCGAATCGAAATGAACCCGGATAGATAATTTTACCCAATCGTGTATAATTGACTAGATCACTTTAATAACCTTGCAATTTACAAACAAATGCTTGGACGTTTCAATATTGTTACCACAAAATACACAATTTAAATCACCAAAAACTATGCCTCTCAAAGATAACGCATCTATAGTGGCAATACGGTCTAATAACAATCTTCATATAAAATAGTTTATCTTAATGGGAATCCACTTGAGCCAAAAAGTAAAGTTTTGAACCTGATAATTCACATTGTCAAGTTCCCAACAAAGCGAACTCACCAAAAAGTCCGAATACTTGTCATTCGTATTTCTAGTCATATCACACGGGTACCCCTGTTGTGTGTATATAAAAAATATGATATAGTGCTAAAAACTACTCACCATGCACTGGCCGATTATGGTTGACTCATGCTCTAATATAACGTAAACAAGTTATATTATTATATCATTTTACCTAATTTATTGCAATCTTCTTTTTATCGGACCTAATTGTTTCATGCTTCCATTACCCACAAAACATATCTACAAGCATAAATATATAGCTTTTCAAATAAATAATACAAATTTAGATGCTCATATATATAAATTAATGTGAATATATACAAATTTGTTCAACACTTATAAAATTTAATGGTATATTAGTTATAAAACGATATAAAGTAATGATTTAGATAAAATTAATTAATGGCTTTTGTAAGTTTAATTACAAACCAAAACGCAATATTGACATACAAAAAATATAATTATCCTCTCTTTAATAGAAATATATTATTTCTTTTAAAAAGAAAAACTGAGTGGAGGAAAGTGATTTTGCCTTTTTGCGTATCATGTGAAAACGAAATAATTTGATAGTGTTTATACCTGTAACTTTAACTTAATATGTCTACTAAAGTTGCAATATTTTATTAACTATGCAAACCGAATTTTCTTACGTCCATATTTGTCACATTATATGTCCAAATTTCTATTCTCTTATAAAAACCACATTCACTAAAACACAAGGCACCACATCCTTAACAACTTTCCTACACCAACATATTCTAAGTTCTAAGTAACCAATGGTTAAGCCCGAAATCGGATTGGAGTTCGTTATCGACTCTCCAGTCATCAAAAACCAAGAACAAATAAACAGGTTAAACCAGTCACAACAAGCCATCATAGCTAAGATCAATGCAAGCTACTTTAGGATAGCATATCCCTTGGTGCACAAGCCTTGTTATGGAAAACCCTAAGTGAGAAAACCAATTTTTCGCCGAGTTTTAATAACTTGTTCACCAAGTTACCTTCGACCACGTTCTTTCTCGTGTGGTGCATCGCGATATGCATCTTCGTGTCACTCTCGATACTCTATATTTTTAGGTGCATTTTCCATTTTAACATGGTGAAAGCCGAATATAATCACCATATTGGAGTAAACTATCTTTTTGCACCATGGGTATCATGGCTTTTGTTGCTTCAATCAGCCCCAAAGTTCATTTTTCGAAATAAATACTCGTACGAGTATATTTGGTGGCCGCTTATAGTTCCTGTGATCGCCCTGTACGTTAAGTTATACAGACAATGGTTCACCACCGAGAAAAGGTTTCTTTCTATGGTGGCGAACCCGACTAGCCAATTGTCCGTTATTGGTAACCTAGTAGGTGCCCATGCAGCCATTAAGATGGGATGGCATGAAAGTGGTATTTGTTTGTTTACATTAGGGATGTCACATTATTTGGTGGTTTTTATCACACTTTATCAACGTTTTTCGGGTAATAATCCCATTCCTTCGAGGCTTCGGCCAGTGTTTTTCCAGTTTGTTGCCACCCCAAGCATGGCCGCCTTAGCATGGAAATCGATTAATGGAAGCTTTGATATGTTCAGCAAGATGCTCTTCTTTCTATCCTTGTTTCACTTCATATCATTGGTATGCATGTTAGCTTTCGGTTTAGATTCCAAAATCAAACTTGAGCAATTAAACGTTTACTTAGAAATACATGAAATAGATGTATAAATACATGAATTGAAGGTAAAAATACATAAATTGAAGATATAATTACATGAAACTGAGGTATAAATACATGAAATATATGGTTCTATAAAAGCTAGAAATATATGAAAATATGAATGGTTCGGCTTGATCCGGTTAATATAAGTTAAACGGGGGTACAAAAAAAACTGATAAACAATTTTCGGTTAATTTTGGTTCGGTTATTGCTCACCCCTATTCTGTGTATTAATTTTATATGGCACAATCGAGCTTGAGCCGACATTAGGTTTGTTTAAGCTTTTATTTCAAAATATATAAAAACTAATTACGTACAAACATATATAAATTAATAAATAAATAATAAACTAGTCGAGCCAGAGCTTGAAAAAAACAACTCACAAGCCAGGCTTGATGTAAGGCCCCGTTACCGGTAACCCTACTTTCGTGTCGGATTTACTCATAAACACAGTTCTTCAAATCAGAGTTTATTAAAACTTTTCGCGGAATATAAAACATCAATCATTTGTTACAAAACATTAAATCTTTTCTTTGTTACCATAACACAAAACTTTATATTCAAAACATTTTTACTTCTTTCTTCAGATGCCAGCCGTTCAATCCATGCCATGTGTCATCCTCATGCTAACTCTATAATCAGCTCACCTGCGTGCATACTAAAAGTCAGCTACGCTGAGTGAGTTCTAGTTAATCGAACGCCATACAATACATACACATACATACATATCCGTAGATACATATCCATACTTCACTAGTTACCCTTCTGTTCTACATACATACTTGCTACCATACATACATACATATCTGTAATCACTAACCTCAGTCTACCGAGAGTACGTTCATAGTTCACCGTCTATACCTGTACTCAAGGTCGTGAACAAGTACAAGGTTCGCAGTCCTTACCTATGTTCACCATTTATGGTACGTACAAGGATCGCGGTCCTTCCCTATACCATAGTACATCCACAACACGTACAAGGTTCGCAGTCCTTCCCTATGTTGCAACCTAATTCATAGCACGTACGAGGTTCGCAGTCCTCCCCTATGCTACAAAATCAGCACGTATAAGGTTCACAGTCCTTTCCTATGCTGAAATACATCCACAGCACGTACAAGGTTCGCAGTCCTTCCCTATGTTGCAACCTAATTCATAGCACGTACGAGGTTCGCAGTCCTTCCCTATGCTACAAATACAGCACGTATAAGGTTCACAGTCCTTTCCTATGCTGAAATACATCCACAACACGTACAAGGTTCGCAGTCCTTCCCTATGTTGCAACCTAATTCATAGCACGTACGAGGTTCGCAGTCCTCCCCTATGCTACAAATACAGCACGTATAAGGTTCACAGTCCTTTCCTATGCTGACGCCTATCTACATTACGTATAAGGTTCGCAGTCCTTAACTATGCCATTACCAGCCGAGTCTATGTCCGACAGAAGCTAGAGGGATTTGCCATCCTAACTTACTATGTCGAACGTAGAACTCACATGCCATTCGTGTACCTATATACACATACTTACATTATAACATAAGAACACTCTAGGCATTCTTTACCTCATTCATTTAACAACCATACCCCTTGTCGTTACGTGCAATATCCGAAGATCGTTCACGCCCCGACAAGTATTCATTTGAAATATTCATACCTCTTCGATATATAATATTCGTACCTTTATTTCTAACCTGACAGTACGCGTAATATCCGAAGATCGTTCGCGTACCGACAAACAATCATTCATATCTATCACACATATCACATATGACATATACTTATCACTTAGGATAAATGTATTAACAACACATCGAGTATGCACACAGCCCCGAAAACATAACAAGGAATGGGGCTAGAAACTCACCTGAACTCTGCTTCTTCCTCCGATAGTTATAAATCCCTTCTTTAACTGGGCTCGGCTGACTGTATAAGTTACACGTATCAATACTCGCCTGATTTAATCTGGTGGTCTAGTATTAGCTTACTTTAACTTATCGCTTTTAATTCATTTTCTAATCGAACTTGGTTTTAGGCGAAGTTAAACCTCAGGCGAACTTGGCTTTAGGCGAAGTTAAACCTTAGGCGAACTTGGCTTTACAGCGAAGTTAAACCTTAGGCGAACTTGGCTTCAGGCGAAGTTAAACCTTAGGCGAACTTGGCTTCAGGCGAAGTTATCCTTAGGCGAACTTGGCCGTAGGCGAAGTTATCCTTAGGCGAACTTGGCTTCAGGCGAAGTTAAACCTTAGGCGAACTTGGCTTCAGGCGAAGTTAAACCTTAGGCGAACTTGGCTTCAGGCGAAGTTAAACCTTAGGCGAACTTGGCTTCAGGCGAAGTTAAACCTTAGGCGAACTTGGCTTCAGGCGAAGTTATCCTTAGGCGAACTTGGCCGTAGACGAAGTTATCCTTAGGCGAAGTTACGCTTGAAGGCGAAGTTACGCTTGAAGGCGAAGTTCATCAGGCGAACTTAATCTTGCAGGCGAAGTTATCGCGCTGCAGATCTGTTTGCCCATAAATCCTTCGTTTCTTAGCCAAATAACTCGATTTTGGTACCCACGGAATCGTATGATCGGCGCCTACAAATCCCAACCATCAAATCGGCCTAAAATCGACGTTTTAGGGGTCCGATTTGGGCAGTTTGGGTTTCGGGTCCGGTTAACCCATCCAATCCTAACCATTTTCAGTAATATTAGCTTTGTTGGATTTGTTCTTACCTTACCAACTCAGATCTATCAACAAAATCTCGGGTCTCGGCTTCGAATCTTGATCGGTTAGAATGTGTGTGTTTTGAGTGTGTGGAAAAATAGGTGTAAATGAAGATATTTTGGGGTTTTGGGGGTATTTATATCCCTGAAATCCCATTCTTATTTAACCCAAATCCATAACCAACGTCCATTACCCGACACTAGCCCGACCCATACCAACTCCTACTCTTTTATTTATTTCCTGATAACCCGAGTAAACTTTCCCTCTATTATTAAGTAATATAATTAATATTAACTTGAAATTTCGGGATGTTACACTTGAGCTTTTGAAAAGGTGCTCAAAGCATTCAAAATATATAAAACTAAATACGTACAAACATATCTAAACTAATTAATAAATAACAAACGAGATGAGCCCGAGCTTGAAAAATAAAACCTCACAAGCCAGGCTTGAGCTTTTGAAAAAGTGCTCGAAACAAGCTGAGCTCGAGCTCTCGTAAGTTAAAACAAGCCATGAACTTGGCTCGCTCATTTACACCCCTAGCATGAAATTACACTAATCTTTTTATACAATAATATTTATTTCAAGTCTAACTTTGGTCTTTCTATACTAAAACAGGCTAGTAGACCAGTATTGTTCAAGAAATCAGTAAAAAACTTTAGTGTTGCATGGTGGCCTTTCTCCTATCCACTATCTTTCCTTGCACTTGCATCCATGGCCTATGCTCATCAAGCAAAGGAGGTGACTGCAACATGTTTGGCACTTGTTTTGTCAGCGGTTTCGGTCTTAGTTTTCGTGTTTTTGTTGGTGTGTTCGACATTGAAGATTGACTCACTGCTTAGGAAACCTGTTCTTATTTATTATGATGAACATTGACATGTGTGTGTAACTTTGTTATATAAGTTTGTTGCTAGTTTGTGGTTGATTATGATACATTATGTTGGAATATGTTAGTTTATGAGTTTAATTGGCTTTCATTAAGATCCTTGTTTTTCCAATTTACTTGTAAATATTGTAGGAGTGACATAATTAAAAAAATCTCTAAACTAGACTACATAATCATTTTTATAAATTATACTTATTTAAACTCCAACCATTTTTCTGAATGGTTTTTTTAAAACTTACTAGGATTAGTGATGGAGACTAAACATGCGATAATTTTATAAATGTTTGGACTAAGTTTACAAATTTCAAAATTGAGTGATTAAACTTACAATTTGGTCAAACCACATTAACCATATGTGCAATTTCTCTTCTTTTATGTTTTCTTGTTGAAAAACATTACATTTGTTTAAAACGAAACAAAAATATTGTTGATGGTTTCTTTCGGAAATCCTTCATCGACTAGCGACAACATTTTATAACTAGATTTTTTTACCATTAATTGGTCTTGTCACCGGTTTTTGGGTTGATTTAGGTTTTAGAAAGTCACATTAAATAATAACACGTTATTTTGGAATATATGTATCATTAATTGTAATAATGGGTCCTTAATTAATATGCCTTGCCATGGGTTAGTGATTTGGTTTAGGTTAAAAAACACATTATCATAGCATATTATTTGAAAGACATGTGTATTATTAATTATACATTGACTGTCCTAACCGGGCTTGTTGGGAGGTTAGTGTTTAATTTAGGTTGCACAAAGTCACATTCCATTATAACAAGTCACTTCGGTGTTAAAGACATGTATAATTAATTGTACACTAATGAGTAATGATCTTGTATTCAAAGATATATCATGAAGATCATTAATTTGTCTCTAAAATCTGAAAATAACACTACGGCCCATCAAAAAGAAAATGCATGTAACTATGTAAGGAAACACGGTCCAGTGGTACACAATCTCTTAAGGTAATTTGGGCCTTCTTTTTAAGCCCACTGTCACTCAAGCCTTTTTGTAATTTTTGTATTACTGGGCCTCATCTTCTACATGGGTTCGTAAACAAAACAAATGGAATATCATGATTCATGAACTTATTAAATAAATTTTCAATAAAATAAGCGAGATGGTTAGTCGGGTAAAAGTTCTAAAAGAGACTTTAAATCGAGTCGAACTTGAGCTTAACCTGAAACTTGTTTAATAGACCAGGTTAAACTCGAGCTTTATATACCAAGTTTGATTATGCTTGTATAACTAGACGTTTCTGTTATTTAACCCGACATTATTTAGCCAAAATATGTGGCCGTAAATTGCATAACTTTTTTTGAAATGACTCAATGCTACACTTTATAGAAATTGGGTCATTGATTTACTTATTCTATACTCTTAACCACATGAAAATAATATAATTAAAGGGATCTTAAGATGAAAATAATATAATATATATTATCAATAAAAAAAAGTAAAAAAGTAAAATAAATAGAAAACTCTAGCATGTGAAGAGATGGAAAGAAGCCAAATTCTGACAATAAGTGAAACTTCTTTGATATTGGCAAGAGTTGCAGTCTAAACTTGTAAGGCATTCTTGACCGTCCATTTTTTACTTATTATTCACTAAAAACCTTTCACTTTGTATCTTTTTTCATAAAACATCCTTTACATAAATATATATTTATAAGAAAGTGTTCATGTTATACGGTATTTTACCTCTGTAGTTTATAGTCATAACCGACATCATTATAGTTGTCTTAAAATGTACAAACTTCATCCATCTCAAATTGAAATTAATGCTTTTTATTGTGAATTAGCAATTTACGCAAACTAGTAGGCTCCGTGACGAAGCTTCAAATAAAAACGGGTTAATTTATATAACTGAGAAATACAAGGTGAGTAACCACCTGGGTCAAGCTTAGGCTTCGCCATTGAGTAGGCTATGTATTACACGCTTTAAAAAGGTATTAATTGAATATTTAAGTAATGAAGGTTTATAAATTTTTAAGAAAATAAGAAGCGGAAAATAAACTTATTTATCAGGTGAAGATAAACATAAAAACTATATAATATAACGATTTACGATATAAGAAATAAATTGAAAGATAAATTTATTTATTTATTAAGTGGATAAATATTAGCAAGAAAGGTATATGAGGGTTTAAAGAATCATGATTAGTAACACTTTGTGTAGTCATGTAGTTAATTCTTTTTAAACAACTAATTTGTATTTTCTGTTACTTTTGCCCCTTGTAAGCTCGAATTATAGTATTTGCTAGATAAAATTAACACCTTTACCATCAAATCAGAAGGAGTATCGCAATTATTTATTCTTACTATACATAAATTAGTAAAAAACTAGAAACGAAATACAAATTTGTTTATTTATTTATTTTTAATAGGATAAGAGTAAGAAAAAGAAAGGTATATAAGAGGTTACATAATTGCAATGTTATCCACTTTTATCTAGATGGATTAGTAATTAAGCGTCACATATCTTCTAGAACATTTAATATACATTACATATATATTTTTTCATAATAACTTGGTGTGAATCTGAATCATATATGAAGTCAAATAGTCAAAAGCTTAACAAACCTTATAGTTTACTAGAAGACTTCCTATTTTAACCAATAATTCATTACCTTTATTCAAAGTTCACACCTCCATCTTCAACAACCAACCCATCAATATAATATTTACCCCTTTTATTCAAACTATATAATATATCCATCACTCAATTATATAAACAAACACACATTAATTCAAGTTTCTTCATCATACCCATAAAAAATCTTGGATAATTAGTAAGAATTTGCATATTTTTGTGAATAAAAAAAGGTGATCATCATGTCTTCAATATTGGCTTCGAATGGGATGGTGTTAGCCACCGCTGTGGCCGCCGTCTCCGGCACCGTACTCCTCCTTGCCTTCCGCCTTAAACAACCCGACGCCGGTGACTTCTCAATCAACCACTTAAGACCTTGCATCTCTTCAGGTTCCTTAAATTCTTCAAACTACTTTCTTGAATCTTGTGTTTTAAGAATCTTGATGTTTTAGAATCTTGGTTTTCTTGAATCTTATTTTTCATGAATAATATTTATTTTCTTATTTTTCAAGAATATTGATTTTCTAGAATCTTGATTTAAGTGGCACAAAACTTTTTAGTCCAAGGGTCATTATATATTCATATATATTATAATAATTAAATTAAAAATTACTGATTTTCTCTCTTTTATTTAATTAAATAATATTTTTTATATTTTTATTATTTTTTTTTTCTCTTTTATTCACAATCGCTTTAGAAAATATTAAAAATTATAAATGTAAACCGTGAAACCTTAAATTTAACTTTTTCATGTAACATTTTCTCTTGTCTACTCATAAACACTCGTAACCATACAATGTAATTTACATAAGGAATAGGCTGAGATTGCTCTTAGAAGGTTATATTAATAAAAAATGCGGTAGTAGTCGTTACAAGGTTATATTAATGAAAAAGTGACTAGTGGTCGCAGCTTGTTACTTGTTTGTCTTGTATTTTGATATAAACTAATATATACATATAAGTATCACATTGATTACAATCATCGCTGACGAAAACGCTAGGCGCTCCTAAATCAATTGACTAGAGAGCTGCGAGTATTTAACCTAGTTATGAAGTACTCAGGAATTACAACATCGAGTACTAGTTTGGCCTAGGGTGGAAGTACTTGGGAATTACTCGTCGAATACTCGCCCCTAGACATTTTTACAACATTAATTACTCGTGTTTTCTTTTCAAAATTTAAAATGTTATTTTGTTCAATGACCCTTTTACCCTCGTCTAGTTATCCCACTACTTGATTTTCTTGCAATTGTTTTCTCTCTAAATCTTGTTTGATGACATATGTAGATGGGAAGAAGAGAGAGAAAAAGAACAAGAAAGTACACTTTGCAGAGGATGTAATGGAACCAAGTGGAAATGGTGAGGGGTTTAGAAAGAGGCTTCAAAGTAAAAGTTTTGGTCAAAATGTGTCAACTTTGAAAGATGAAGGGGTTAAAAGGAAAACAGTCAGAAACTATGAGGGTATACCAGCAAATAGATTGGCTCTGTACACTGGAATGCTCAGAGATCGTGGTGTTCATAGAGTCTCATACTGTTGACTCACTTTTGACTTTGTTAAAGTTTAGTCCATCTTTTTGTGAAATTTGTAGTTTTAGCCCCTAATATTTTTCAAAAGTACAAATTGCTCCTTTAGTTGATAGTTTCTTGTTTATGTTGGTTACAAGTTACAACACAGGTTTGTACTTAATTTCTATTGATGATGTACCATTTTGTACGACCAGAATGAGTGATAGTTTTATGTAAAGCTGATAGGTATGCATGAAACCTAAAAAATCGAACCGAAATGAAAATTGATGGCCCTGTTTTTATGTATGGGGATGTGTTATTCATACATCATTTATAGAGTGTACATAAAAGATAAATGTATGTTAAAAGGGTGTATGAATATTAAAAAGGGGGTGTGTGAATAACCATTACCTTATGTTTTTTTAGCCGGTAGTAAAAACGGAATCGAATTTATAGATTTTAATTTTATTTTGTATTTTAACTTTTTAAGTAATTCATAAGAACTTAATAAATACGTAATGTAAATATATTAGTTCATACGTATAATGATCATTTAGTTATTCATTAACAAAATGATTTGAGCAGAATTCGATACTTTGTTCCATTTATTTTGCCCTAAAATTATAAAAGCTAAAATGATAAAACTATAAAGAAACCCGAAACCGAATAATTTTAAAAATCTAAAAACCGAAGGTTTTAGTCCCAAACCGTATACAACCCTGTAAAAAACACAAATGTGAGATTGCTTCTCATTCCATCGTTTACAGATGTTAATCTACGAGTTAAATTTTAATTATTATATTTCTTTGTTTGTTATCGGTTAGAAAAAAAATTGTGTGTCAGTTACTTGTTACCGATAGATATGTGAGAAAATGATATCATGATCATGGAGTGTAGGACCAAAAATTGAGGAAGAACAAACAAGTAGCCAAGTAGGGCTAGGGATGAGTATTTGTGGGTGGTGTTATTCACTATTTGTTGATCTTCTTGTGACAATGCTAATGATTGTGACCATTATGTGTTGTCAATATATTGCTGGCCAATTGATATATACAATCACTATCATTGTATCTTATGGTCCTTAATTAACAAGCGGTAAGAGATTGAGATATGGGGCAAAATAATGTGAAAATAGACAAATATCAACATACTTTTGTACAATTGTACTAGAACATGTCATCGTTTGTTACTTAAAAATTTCGATTGTGCAAACCCTGATCATCATAATCATGTGTTTTTTCCTTTATGAATATGTTGAATATTCATTGGATGATACTATACGTAACGTAAACATACAACCGTCTGGCTGGTGAACAATGATCAAATGGCACTTATGATTTTTTCAGTGGTGTGTGATGTCACATCAATCACCTTAATGCCAGTATAACACATGATACGGCGTATATGATTTATACAAATACCAACTTATACGACCTGAACATTGTGACTCGTATGATTTGTCAGTATAATATGTCATACAATCTTGTATGACGAACTATATGACACGCCACTTATGTACAGTTAGCATGTCAATGGTGTTAGTTATGGTTTACCTTGTTCGATTTACATAAACTATATGTGTATACGTACGTGTGTGAGAGCCTCCTTAAGCAAGTAAGTATAAATTTATGTAAATTATATATATTGTTAAAACCAAATTACCTAATTATTTTAATTTCATTTTTATAAAAAAAAAAGCCAAACAAATTTGCACAATTTAATAAGCTTATTTAAAATTATTTGTTTAAACCCAAAAGAAAAATACCCTTTAGTTAGGTCCTAATTTTTTTCTTGTATTAGATTTAAAATTTTTAATGATTATCGAAAACGAGTGACAATAATTGAAGTGACTAAATAATAGTATAATCTTTATATTTTCATGGTACGAATTATAATACTAAAAAATGTATGTGATACGCAAATCTATTCGTTAAAGAGTGCTTTCCCGCATGACGTAATAAGCATTAACATCATCTAGTAACTTCAAGATTTTACGAATCCGCTTTTGTATATTTTGTAACTAACCTATTAGAAACAAACAGATTACTATTATTATTATTTATTATCATCCATATGCTAAACCTTTCTCATCTTTAAATACAAAAATTTATGGATATATAAAACTGTAAAAAAAAACATATCACAATAATGAAGTATGATATTATGTATAAATATATTGTTAGAAAAGTAGTAAAATTGTGTGTTTAGGTATCTCTGAACACAAATAGTGAAATAATTATATGTAATTGTGGTTAATATACTTATTATTTATTTGGTTTGCTATACTATTTGAAACTTTTGCAACAAACTAAGCAATGTTTAAAACAGAACTAAGTTAAATGAAATATCAATTATCGAAGTTATGCGTCTAAAACTTTGTAAAATTCTAAAAAATTGGAAGGGAAATGAGTGAATGAGCGAGAACTTGTGTCGATATAGGAGGTGGAGAGAAAATTGGGATGATATATAAGTAGGAGCATTATAAAGTCATTGATTCTTAAATAACTGAACAAATGGAGGTACGAAAGGGGTCACACCCTAACTTGCACGTGGTATGGGCGATTAACACGCTTTGTACTTGGCAAACACATCATTGCGGGCCATCTTTATGTTTTTAAAGCTCGACTCACTGACTTAGCTCTTGATCAGATTGGGTGTGAACCATCACTATGTATTAAGCTACGACTTAGTGTTGAACTTTACTACTGGGGTTCGAGATAGCTTAACTTAGCTCTCACTCATAATGTGCCAGTTACCGCTGCCTAGTGTCTCAAAATAGTGTTAAAATAGAAATCCAACTAACATAAGTTGTTAAAAACGTTTAACACTAGTGTTTAAACATAAATAGTAAACAACTTAAAATTAAATTAATACGGATAAACACTCGAGTTGTATGTTGTGAGCAATTATGACTCGTCAAAAAATAGGTTATAATTTGAATTAAAAAAACGAAGAAATTTTGTTAGTGTCACCTTTAATATCCTGGACTTATATGACGTTATAAAACTTGTTTACTTAAAGTTGGCCCAAAAGGGTTGGCCGAGGGGTCAAGGTGGGCGACGTCCATGACCTTGGGCGCTTCCGCTGCCACCTCCACCCAACGCAGAGACGACATGTCCGTTTTGTCAGGCTTACTTAAACTATATTATATGATTGGTTTATGTTCTAATGAAAAGCCAAAAGGGTAGTCAAGATAAAGCCCTAATTGTTAATTACAAAGAGTTGTTACTTTAGTGACGATTGAATAATTTACAGCACAAAAGCCACCAATAATAATATTTTCAAACGTCACAAATGGCGTTCTTTCCAAGTTCGGCAATTTGGACAAGGAAAGCAAGTGGGTGTTTTCTTTATAAAGGAATAACATAATAATAATATTAAGATTACTCTAAAGTCATTGTCACCTATTTGTTTTAATCAAATTATAATGTCTTACGTATATCCAACAACACTTAATTTATTCTTGTGACGACAACAAAAGTTGGTAAATCCTAGAAACATGATTTTAAATTTTAAAACGTTTTAAGAAACAAAATGGTTGCAGTCACAAAAAATGAAAATGATTTTGTTCTCTATTTTAGCATTATTATCATTGGATTTTGTCATACATGATTATCTCACACACTATCCCGCAATAACCAAAACGCTAGGGATGTTATATTCGGACACCATTCTTATTTCCCAAACGCAGTATGTCAAGGCATATACGATTTGTACATGCCTATACGAGGCATATAGACCCAGAATGTCTCGTATGGAGCTTCAGGCCCGCATGACCGTGTATAGGTCTATAAGAATCGTATAGACACCTATTTTGTGTGTCCAAGATTTTTTCCTATTTTGTGTGTCCGAGATTTTTTCCTCGTTATACTCGAGGACATAACCCCGGTTATCATATAAATGATAACAAAAATCAGTATATGTTTTTCAAATTTATTACATTACTTTCAAGTATTAGACGGGTGCTCGCGCGATGCGTCGGGAAACAAAAATCCTAGTAATCATGTAACAATTACGGATGTTCAGGGTTCGTTTGAAACCTTGAAAACGTTTCAACCAATTAGTACTTTTGATTAGCATGTCTCTAAATGTTCAAACCATAACAAACAGTTCGGTTTACAATTTATACCAAAAATAGGTCATATAAAACCGAACCGGACTATAAACTTATTATTAAAGCTCAATGCGTGAGACCAAACCATTAGTAACGATTTCGTTTAAATTTTTGACGATTCAGTTTTGGTTTTCAATAACAAAAAATCAAACCAACGGTTTGTCTCGCAGTTTAACTTAGAAACCGTTAAACCGAATTGTGAATCCCCATACGTAACATGTTAATTTTTTAATTGAAAAAAACTATAGTAATATCATATCCAAATTAAAGAGAATAAAATGCTCATTTTTATGGTGCAATTTTTAAAAAAATATATTAACGCATGAAAAAGTTACACTCGTTGGAAAATCGTTGGTGGGAAGTTGGTTACAATTAAGATCAAAAGGAATAAATGTGTAAAGATGAAGGTTCAGAGTTGTAACTATTTTCTTACATTTACAAAATTTGAGTAAAGTTAAGGGGGCAATGTTGTAACTATTTCCATGCATATTTTCCAATGGACAAGTTTGTCCCAGTCTTACATGCTATAAAAGGTGTACATAATGCTTTGGGTGTTATAAATCCCTTAAAATCTAGTGTCTTAATTTACTCTTGTTTGGTGTATTATATATAGTAAAGATAAAACGTAAAAAAATATGCAACTTGTATAAGTACCTATATGACCTGTATAGCTTTATATGAGTTGTATATCTAACAGGTAAACATCAATTGGGTGAAGACCAAGAGTCCAAGACCTAACTTATAACTATGAGAATTTTGTATTATACACAATCATAGATTTTATTTTCCTTTTTCTTTTTTATGTTATCCTTAATCAATTTCGACACCCATAAAATGACACATATCAAAGGCAAAAACAAAGTTCACAAATGTAGTTTTAGTTTTGCCAAGTGTCTACTTAAAAGGGCCCAAACTCACATTAGTCATGCACATTTACTATTTTCTTTTGTTTCCACAACCCACTACTTCACCGACTTCAATACATAAAATCAAAATCAAAATCAAAATCAAAATCAAAATCAATAATATATTACCAACACTAGAAACTAAATTTGCATTTTAACATTATATGTCCTCTTATCTTTTGATAGACACACAACAAGTCCCTTACCATTGTGACTTTTTCCATTTTTTTTGAACGACTAACGAAAACTTATTAATCATGAAACGAGCCTAGGAAAAGAAGCTAGACCTGCAAGTCTGCAACCACCCAAAACACAACAAAGAAAACAAAAACATGTTACAAATGAAATCTCCGTCGTTTCTCCCAAGTTAACGTTACCGTCTTCGGCCTACTCTTCACCCCAATAAAACCGCGACCTTTTATTTCCTCTACCAAACTTTAAAGACGAATCGGATTACAATTTACAAATTTGAAAAGATCTCTTTATATATAACATTTGAAGTTGAATTTATAGTTTTGCCATCTTTATCCAATATTAATAATTTTAGGTCACGTTCGTTTGTTACACTTTTTTTAACGTTTACTAGATATTATTTCATATTGTTTCCAATTTTTTTACAATATTACAAATTCTTCAAAAAAATATAGTTCAGAAAAAAACTAAATTTACCAATGTTTTGTTTTTATAAAAAAATATCTTGAACAAATAAAAAGATATTACTACTGACACACCATCCATAAAATCAGTTAACACATTTATTTAAATAAATATTATCCCAGACATGCCATTAAAGAAACTAAAACAAGTTCCACAAAAGATAAATTATGTAATTAACCTCAAAGTAAAACACACGCCATGAATCCATTGTACAGATTTCACCTGAACGGTTGTATGTTATCTTATTACATGCGTAAAACTTTTCAATACGCGAAAAACCTTTCGAAAAATGAAAGCAAAAGATGCCGAAGCGACACTCTGGACAAAAGATTAGACACCCTGAAAATAAGTGAAATACGTTAATCTCAAATAGTATTCACCTAAATAATATTATTTAGTAGGCTATATGCCTTATAACTTATAAGTATTCATACCTGGCTGCGGGCTCTAACTAAGTGCAGGATTAGTGACGGGTTCGGGCTGCAGGGCCTTCTCCACAATCTCAGCCTGCTCTCTGCCGTGAACGGTGTAGAAACCGGTTGCAGTTGCAGCAGATGGGGCCCGACCCACATATTTGACATCATCAATAGTACCTCTATTGAGTGCCTTCATGGCGGTTGCAAGGCGTGGGGCAATGTAACTGTAAGCTCCCATATTCATTGGCTCCTCTTGACACCAAACCACTTCCGCATCTGAAACATCAAACAGAAATTACATAAGACATATTTACCCCTACGTTTGTGCCCTGCTTGCGGTGCGCGCATATAATATATATGTGTGAACCCTCGGGTGGGCAAAAGTAAAATTGCACTAATTTTGACGTTATTTTACTAATCTCGTGAAAATAACGTTAAAAGTGGCGGAAGGTTAATCAAGCATCATGTGGTGGTGTTGATAGCCGAAAGACAAGGGCACATGCACCAATCAGCCGGTGTCCCGATGATTAAGTGCTATGTGCCTTATGTCCAAGGCTTGATGCAAAACTACTATCAAGCCGGGGGTCTCACTTGAAGCAGCCTCTCTATCCCTATGGGATAGAGGTAAGGTTGTCTACATCTTACCCTCCTCAGACCCTACCATAGCATTGCTATTGGTGGGATATACTGAGTACGATGATGATGATGATGATGATGATATTTACCCCTACGTTTGAACGCGTAGCCAAACATGAAACACCCCCTAGAGTTTGTACTTACTTGGATAACGCTTTAGTTCACGCTGGATGAGATCATATGGGAACGGGCAAAGCTGTTCAACACGACATATTGCAACATCTTTACCATCAACTGACTTCCTTTTTTCGTCTAGCTCATAATAAACCTTTCCAGAGCAAAGAACTAAACGCCTAATCCCTTCTTCAAGATCCGAGTGGTCGTTTTGGTCCTTAATAAGTCGTTTAAATCTGGTCCCTTGTTTATCAAAACCAGGGTGACCTTGAACATCATCAAACTCAGATAGATTTGACTTGCAGTCTTTGTGGCGGAGCAAGTTTTTGGGAGACATTACAACAAGTGGCTTACGGAACTCCCTGTGCAACTGTAATACAAAAATAAAATGTTAAAGTGCTGAATATTATTTAAAAAAAACAAGTTGTATGAAGTATGAACTATAAACTAACCTGTCGACGTAACACATGGAAATAATTTGCTGGTGTTGTAACGTTAACAATCTGCATATTGCATGTTTGAATTTGGTTGCGTAGTGACGGATCCATCTCGGGTATAACAAATGGATTGTCATCACTCATCTGTTATCACATTTTACATTAGAGACCAAGTCAACAATAATTCTAGAAACTTCTAGACCCTGAGAATGTTAATACCTGAAGGAAACGCTCAAGTCTTGCACTTGAGTGTTCGGGTCCTTGACCATCATAACCGTGAGGTAGCAACACAACTAACCCAGTCTGGCGGAGCCACTTAGCTTCACCACTGCTCAAGAATTGATCAAATATCACTTGGGCCCCGTTTGAAAAATCACCAAATTGAGCTTCCCATAAAACCAGTGAATTAGGATTTTCCATTGAATAGCCCAATTCAAATCCCAACACACCAAACTCCGAGAGAGAACTGTATACATAACATGAGTATCAAGACGAATGTATTGGTTTTGTAAAAACAAAAAGAGTTCATGTATGATAGCATCATTTACCTGTTGCTTACAGTAAACATTTCCTCATCTTGATTCATCATTACATGATCCAACGGACAGTATCGCTCCCCTGTTTCTTGATCGTGAACAACAGAATGCCTGTGACTGAAAGTACCTCTTTCGACATCTTGACCACTTAATCTAACATGGTTTCCTTCCACCAGTAATGTTGCAAAAGCTAGGGCTTCTGCAACTGCCCAGTCAACACCTTCACCAGTTTCAATCATCTTATAACGGTCCGCAAATATCTTCTTAACTGCTCTGTGTGGTTTAAAGGTTTCTGGAAGTGTTGTAATTGCCTTCCCAACATTTTTCAAAATCTCGGGTTTAACCCTGCAAAACAGCATAAACTTGTTAAAAACGCGTGTTACTTAGTGTGTTATGTTACATACACATCTGTGCAAAGAACATTTTAGAAAATACCCGGTGTTACGAATACGTGAAAGTTGTTCGGGAGATTTAAATCCGGTCCAGTAAGCCGAAAGCCAGTCTCGTCTTTGAGGAACATAATCCTTGCTGGCAAGAAACTCCTCGTTAAGAATCGCAGTAACCTTGCTTTGTATTCTATCAATATCTTCTTTTGTCGCCTGCCCACTTTCTAGAAGCTTCTTCTGGTAGATTTCTAGTGATGATGGATGATTCCTAATGATCTGTATCAACAATTACCACTCAAAAAGCTTAAACGAGAGAAGAAAAAGGAAGATTTAGAAACATTTCAGATTAAAAACTGACCTTGTACATTTTTGGTTGAGTAAAAGACGGTTCATCAATTTCATTATGCCCAAATCGGCGATAACAGACAATATCAACAACAACATCTGAGTGGAACGTTTGTCGCCACTCAGCTGCCAGCTCACAAGCATGAACAACGGCTTCCACGTCATCACCATTAACATGAAAGATCGGAGCATTTAAAGCTTTAGCGACATCAGTACAATACTGTGAAGATCTTCCTGCTTGTGGGTCAGTAGTAAAAGCAACTTGATTGTTGACAACAATATGAATGGTCCCACCAGTTGTGTAATTTGGGAGACCACTTAAATGCAGTGTTTCATAAACCACACCTTGACCCGCAAAACTTCCATCCCCATGAATCAAAATACCCATGTTCTTTGTTCTGTCAACATCATTTGAGTAATACTGTTTTGCTCTTGTTTTCCCAATCACAACAGGATCTACAGCTTCCAAATGACTAGGGTTTGCAACTAAAGACAAATGAATTCTCTTTCCACCACGCGTCGGCCGATCATAAGAAGTCCCAAGATGATATTTTACATCACCGGTTCCCGTGTAAAGCCCGACTTCATCAACCGGCTTCGTACCACCACTAAACTCACTGAAAATTTGGCGCAGCGGTTTTCTCACAACATTACCTAAAACATTTAATCTTCCTCTGTGAGACATACCAATCACAATGCTTTCAACACCAAGATCTGCTGACCTGTCAAACATCTCTTTCATTCCTGGGATTAATGTCTAACCACCTTCAAGTCCAAATCTTTTAGCAGCTGTCCATTTAGTAGCTAAAAAGTTTTCGAATTGAGTACTCCAAATTAGTCTGTCAAGAATAACGTCACGACGTTCTCTATTATACTGAGTTGGAGTCGGGGTCTCGATTTTATCTCTTAACCAATTGCACCGTTCACGATCAGCAATGTGCATGTATTCATAACCAATGTTTCCACTATAAGCTTGTTCAAGTCTGGTTAATATTGATCTAAGAGTTTGCACGGGTCGGTTTTCTGATAAAAAACCAGACATTCTCCACACACCAAGAAAAAACTCACGGTCTAAATCAGCTTCACTGAAACCGTAAAAAGCAGGATCCAAATCATCAGGAATCTCTCTTTTTTCAAGACCCAATGGATCTATTTTGGCTTTCATGTGACCATAAACTTGGTATGCTCTAACAAGCAACAACAACCGCATACTTTCTTGAATTGTTTGGCCAGATATTCCAGGTGATGTGGCAGCTGTGCCCACAAAGTTCCTGAAGAAGTTGTCCCATGACTCATCAACACTGTTGGGATCATCTTCCCAAGCTCTTTGAAGTTCTTCCAGGTAAACACTGCTTGTTCCATCTAAAAAGCTATCTGTTAACCTGGAAAGTGGAACAGCTCTAGGGACAGGTGCAGATTGTGCTTTTGACTTAAAGACTGTTGTGTGAAAATGACGGCCTTCTGCAGGAAAAATACGCTTTCTTGCGACATACGATCCACTTTGTGTTAAGGTTCTTCTGATTGCAAGCTTTGCCACACTAGATCCAGCCCTAAACCACGTCATTTCCTTCAAATTTCAAAATCTCAGTTTCTTAAATGATCTCAAACACTGCAAAACAAAAGAAAAAATAGATACTTTATATCCTCAACAAAATCTCACAAACCAAACGACCATTTACATAATTCAACATGAATGATAAATCAAACAAATTTCACGGACATTTAATCATAGGCCCAACTTGTGGTTGAATGTTGGTAAAAAATAGAATGCTACATACAATTCTATAAGTTATATCTTAGATTCCTTACCTCAAACTTATCCAAGTTGGTTCATTGTCACGATCTCAATACGGAGTTTAACTATGGATAACTTAACGATAATTATTAAAAATGTTTCTTTTTTTTTGTATATGATTAGTGATTTAACATGCAATCATTACTAATTTGACACCTCGACGACTTAGGGGTGAGCAATAACCGAACCGAACATATTTTCATATATTTCTAGATTTTTATACTACCATTTCATGTTTTATATCTCCATTTCATGTTTATACGACTATACGCCCATTTCATGTATTTCTAAACAAAAAATTTAGCCCAAGTTTAGTTTTGGTTATCAGCCGAAATTATAAAACCGAACCAAAAACTGATAAACTACCCAAATTAACCAAACCAATTTGGGTTTATTGGTTTCGGTGGATAATTTTGCAAAACCCGAATTTCAATTTTCAGATTAGGTGGAGTGGAATAACATAACCGAGCCAAACCAAACCAATATAGCTCACCATTACTGGAAGTTGTCATTATCACAATTAAGTAATGAACTACTTGCTCTAGCTATACTGCTCTATATAAATATCATAATATGTCCTTTTACAAATGATTCAGCATCAACAAATTCCATTGATCTTCCAATCCACAAAGTGAGAATCATCATCATCAGTTATGCATATATTATTACTTTGTTTCATCATCTATTAACACTTTAATAAACTTGATCAACAACAAAATAGCTTATGTGATCCAAGTATTGTTCAATAACAGAGTGATCAACAAAAATGCTAAAATCTCAAATCAGAAACTAGATCTACGAGTGAAATCATAAACTAAACCACAATTTCTAGAATTCTAGCTTACGAACTTGTTTACGCATTTAAGTTTGAGAATCAGGAATTAGTACAGCAAAAATGATTAAATTAAGACATAATAATAGCTGCTAATTGAAAGAAACAGTTAAGCTGAACAAAGAAACTTGAATTATGCAATCATTACCACCACGACGTTGTCATTATTACAATTAAGTAATGATCTACTTGCTCTTGCTATACTGTTTAACATTAATATGTACTATTACAAGCAATTCTGCATCATTAGATGCCACTCATCAACTATGCACTTACTACTTTGTTTCAGCATCTATTAACAACAAACTTCATCAACAAAATAGCACACGTGATCCAATTATTGATCAATAACACACCTCAAACAGATTCATTAACAATATCTCAAATCAAAACAAGATCTACAAATAAAATCATAAACTAAACCACAACCTATAGCTTACGAACTAGTTTACGCATCAGGTTATAAAATCCAGAATCACTACAACAAAAACAATAAAATCAGAACATAATAATAGCTACTAACCAAAAGAAACAGTTAAATTAAACAAAAAAACTTGATTAATGAAACCATTACTACTTCGAGACCACGACGACGTCATTATCACAATTTAAGTAACGAACTACTTGCTCTTGCTAAACTGTTCCAACATTTACATGTACTGTTAGAAATAATTCTGCATCAACAGATGCCGCTATCAGCCGCTCGTCTTTCAATCCACAACTCGACAATCATATTCATCAATTATGCATATACTACTTTGTTACAGCATCTATTAGCACCTTAACAAACTTCTTCAGTTCATTAACAATAAAATAGCACATGTGATCCAAGTATTGTTCAACAACAGATTAACAAAAACACTAAATCTATTAAAATATATTACAAAATAAACCACAATCTCTAGCTTGATTAACAAAAACGCAAAAATCACAAATAAAAAACTAAATCTATTAAACTAAATCATAAACTAAACCACAATTTCTAGCTTATGAACTAGTTTACGCATTCAGGTTATATAATCCGGAACCAGTACAATAAAACGATGACATCAGGACATGATAACAGCTGCTAACTGAAAGAAACAGTTAAATCGAACAAGGAAACTTAAATTATGCAATCTTTACTACTTCGGCACCACGACGCTGTCATTATCACAACCAAGTAATGAACTACTTGCTCTTACTAAACTGTTTTAACATCAATATGTACTGTTACAAATAATTCTACATCAACAGATGTCACTCATCAATTATGAGTATATTACTCTGTTTCAGCATGTTTTATCACTTAAATAAACTTCACCAACAATAAAATAATCCAATTATTGATCAACAGCACGTCTTAAAGAGATTGACTAACAAAATCACTATAAATCTCATATCAAAACAAGATCTAAAAACAAAATCATAAACTAAACCACAATCTCTAGCTTACGAACTAGGTTATATAATCCGGAACCAGTACAATGAAAACGATGAAATCAGGACATAATAATAGCTGCTAACTGAACGAGCCAATTACATCGAACAAGGAAACTTGAATTACGCAATCGGTTACTACTTCAACACGACGACACTGTCATTATCACAGTTAAGTAATGAACTACTTGCTCTAGCTAAACCGTATAACACTAATATATACTGTTACAAATAATTCTGCATCAACAGATGCCACTATCAACCACTCGTCTTTCAATCCACAACTCGAGAATCATCATTATTAACAACTATGCATATATCACTTTGTTACAGCATCTATCAACACTGTAACAAACTTCATCAACAACAAAATGACACACGTGATCCAATTATAAATCAATAACACGCCTTACACAGATTGATTAACAAAAACGCTATAATATCAAATCAGAAACTAGATCTACAAACTAAATCATAAACTAAATCACAATCTCTAGCTAACGAACTTGCTTACGCATTCGGATTATAGAATCAGTAACCGGTACAGCAATAACGATGAAATCAGTACGAATCAGCAGCTAATTGAACGAAACAGTTGAATCGAATAAGATAATAATAATAATAATAAGAGATTACAAACCCTAGCTTTGCAGAAGAAGAAGATGTGAATAATAATAATCTAGAGACGATGGAGATCGGTCATTGCGTTGAAAATGAGTTTGTGTGTTGAATGTTGAATTAGAACCGACTAAATAAAGAAGTAAAGAAATGTGGCGACTGCGAATGACAAATTCTATATATTATTCCCGATTTCAAGGGTTCATATTTGAGAATAGAATAATATTATTATTATTACTGCTGGACAAAATCTTCATTTTCAAAGGTCAAATTTACTTACTGCCTATAGTAAAAGATGGTAATCAGTCACTTAATTCGTAGCATATTCTCTCGCCTATATTTTATTCTTTTTGTTTGAAGTTTGATCCTAAGGTGGTCTCAAAGTGTAAAGTGTAAACAATTTCAGCCGAAGTTTGACTAGACTCCAATTCAGTTTGTTTTGACTTATAAGAGCTTGAGTATTGTTTGTTTCGAGCTACTTTTTAAAGCTTAAGCTCAGATCATGAGTTTTTTTTTTAACTTGGGCTTGGCTCAGGCTCAGGCTCAAACAAGCTTTATTTGAGGTTTTTGAGGTTTTTATCGATCCAAGCTCAAATAGCCTGTGAGCAATTCGTCTCATTTGCACCTCTAATCTAGGGGCATGCCAAAAAAAACCCAAAGAAACATTAAAAAAATTCACGACAAGTGTAACCGAATACTAAAAAATGCCCTTCTATACAAAACCAAAAATCCAAAAAAAAAACCTTGAAAACCGCCAAAGCATAATGCTCTCTATGTATGTTTGAATGAGTTATATATTAGTGAATACTCGTTGTTAGAGTTGTCTTCGAGATTTCATGTGCTCCAAAAGAATGCTAAAAATGCCCTTACATATAAATTTTTTTTCAAAGATTGCCTATAACTATAAGAGACTAGCACATGCTGGTTTTATTAATACCGAGTAAACTCAGATAAATTAAAGTCTGTAGTCTAGTATTATCATTTTGAGGGTACGTTAGGAAACCGGTCATACGACCATATTATTCGGTGTTTCTGCTGAGTAGTGTCTTCATCACCAAACAGCTTGGCAATAATCACCACCATTGAGTTAACCGAATTTCATACAAATCTAGGACCGAAGACCATACCAATATACCATCAAGACATCAATTGTTATTTTGGGTTGGTCTCGGATTGTTTCCACGCTTTTTACTCGTTTTATTGAGTCGGCCCAACTAGTATCTTTATCTTTATAATGTTGAAATTTTATAGTCTCGGTATTCCTTTTTGGTTATTAGAAAATTAAGATATTTTTATGGTGTATAGATAAAATCAATAATAAAGTATAAGATGGTTGCTTTTTAGCTTAATATAATTTGTTTTGTATTTAGAGAAATCAATAGTTTACTAGGTCTATATATATAAATGGAATTGATCATTGCCATTAATAGGAAATACTATCCATTTAAAGAAGAACAATAATTTCAACTTATATTGCATATAATTTAGCTTTTTGTTGCTCCCAAAAGTAATCGAGGATACATATGACATATGCATAGAAGCAACCTTTCTGCATATGTTTTATTGAGTTATCGAGGGTTTAATGAGTTTGGAAATACTAGACTGAAAACCGTGAACATAAGGGCAAAACCCTGGACCTCTCAAAGGTTCAATGTTATCAATGTAATGAGTTTGGACACTTTGTCCACAAGTGTCCCAACCGTAAACAGAAAGTTCAATGCGAAGCAAAGTTAGCTGAAGAATCTGAGACAAGGGACCCATCACTATTTATGATTAAGAGTGTTCAGGAAACGGTGTTTTTGAACGAAAAGAAGGTTATACCCGGATACTACGAGTCTAAAGAAAAGATGGTGATGAATGGTACTCAGGTTTCTCCTTTCCGGTTCCTACATTATAACAAAAAAAAACACTGGTTTTCAGATTGTAACACACTAAGTAATGCAAGTTAGTGTTTGGGATTATTGCTTAATAAAACTACTTATCTGCTTATCGCATTTTGAATTAGACGACTTCAAATTGTGTATTCGTGACAATCAAAGAAGCACTTTGGATAAGCAACCAAAACTATACTTTGTGACTTCAAAAATAATAATTAGTTTATTCTCACATCCAAACACCCCAAATTATAAAACTAACAACCTATCCATACCTTGGCTTAAACTAGGGGTGTGCATGAAACCGAAAAATAAAACTAACAGTTTGGTTTTATGTATTGGTAAAAAGCAAACGTTTTATTCGGTCTCGACTGTCAAATACCTCTAATCATACGACATGATTTGCCTAAAAGATGGGCTGGACGATTAGATTATTTTCAGTTAAAAGCGCATTATAAGATTTTACTTGGCATATTGCCATCTCCACCTGAAGAAACACTAAGTGACCCCGGCAGATTATGGATAATCTTAGGGTTAAGTAGATGTTTCCCACGAGGGTTAGGTCCGGCAAAGATGGTTATTCTTCTCGACCTGCAAAACAGACACCGTAAGCTCGTCACTGAGAAGGGGGGGGGTTCCTCCTTGTGACCACCCTCCGGCGTGAGAATCAGACTAGATTGCTCTGATATAAGTGTATATTGAGAGAAATAGCTAGAGAAGATAAGATGATGATACCGTTCCAAGGTGTTGGAGTATTTATAGCCGAAGGTAGGTTTCCAAGCAGGTACGGCCAGCTGTATAATATTCATTTTCCACCAACTACGGGCTATATACGTGCCACGATGGGAGTTGGTGGGTAGGCAACGGCTGATAGTGACATGGCCGGCTGTATACTATTCCTTTTCCACCAACTACGGGCTATGTACGTGCCACGATGGGAGTTGGTGGGTAGGCAGCGGCTGATAGTAACATTTTGTACTAGAGCGTGCTCCTCCTCGTACTATTGTCGGTGAGCTGTCACCCTGTGATTGGTTCATGGGCTGCTTTGGTCAGATCTTGTCTATTTTGTCCATACCTTGGCAGGTATAGTACAAAAGATCTTCCAGAAGCGTACGGACTGGCTCTTTTGGGCGGGAATATTCCCGCCTTGCTCATTCCTTCTTCAGGTGACATTGCTGAAGTATAAGAGTTAGTGCCTTATGCGTGTAGCCTTACCGTTAGTGCGGGTAGCCTTCCTTCTTGGCTTGTACCCATAGCTGCGGGAACAGGCAGGGTACTGTACCAAGGGAGGCTTTCCTGCGGGAACAGCTGGCTTACTGCGTATAAGGTCCTCATCTCTCTGAGCATGGTGGGTCCTGCGGGACCAGTTAGTCTTTGCGCAGACGTACCTCTTCAAGGTGTGTCTTGCGGGTCCAACTGGGCTTTGCGGGGACCTACCTCTTCAAGTCCCCCCAGTCCATTGTTCTTCTCATGAATTGTTAATAAGTGAGGTGAACTTTTGGACTTTAAGCAAGGGGTTTTAAAGAGGTTTTTGTTTTTTAAGGTTTTCTGTGGGGATTCTTCCCGCGGTATTCCTAATGTCACTTGCAGAAATTCCCGACTTTTCTGCCTGATCTTTGGTTATGATGCGGGTAGGTGTTTAACCTCTTCGCAAGTCGGGAGCGTTGAATTTCACTTATATAGACTCTTCACGAGGTTTTGGTAGTTTTGGACATAGTGATCAGTTATGTTAAACTACCAATTCCACCTTGAAGTTTCAAACAATCTAGTTCTCAACGTTCCCGCCATGCGGAGGTGTTATTTCCCTTTCCGCAAGCATGGCCCATAAGATCCTTCTTGGCTTCAATTCCCTGCAAGTGCTAAGTATGTGAAGGGTTTCGCCTTGACACTGTACCCGCACTTGTCTTATGGTTTTTTGCTTCCCAAGGTAAGGGGGTATATTCCCTCTTATTTTTGAATCTTTTTGAAATTTGAAGAGTTGGTGAAAGGATAAGAACAGTCCAAATTGTTGAAGTGACGTTGGCGTCTCTTGACGGTTTCTTCTGACGGTTTCAGGACGTGCAGAAAGTTATGGCGACGTGACAGTATATGGTCATTCCGGACGCTTTTTCAGGCGCGTGGGCGCGAGTTTTCGGGCGCGTGGGCGCGATTTTTACGGCGCGCGTCCTTTCGACAGCTGTTGCCAGCCTGCTTTTTCCACGTGTCGCCGTTTCATTGCACCTGCGCTTTCTCTCTCCTCCGTATTAAATTCATCTCATTCATTGCGATGAGTATATAAAGGGGGGAGAGGGTGCATCTCAATTCACACCTTCACTTCACTCTTCTTCTTCTAAGCGATTTCCGGCGAATACTCTAACTTTTCTGTCGAGCATTCTCCTGAAATCGTTCTCTTTCATACCTAAAAAATGTCTTCTATTCATGATCCTGAGGTTACTGTCGAGGAGTCCGATGTATACCCCGAGAACCCGATGGCCACGTCTGATAAGAACGATAAGAGTACTGTTGGCGAGTGCCAGTGTACTATTTCTGTCGACTTGTATCACTACATCGTCAAGAAGTTCATGCTCGAGCCCTACGAGCCTGAGTTTCCAGAGCCCCACCAGACGGTGTATGATACCCCCAAGGGCAAGATAGGGGTTTATGCCTCATTCTTCATATATGGGAATCTCAGATTCCCATTAACGAAGTTCGTATACCGTGTTTTGGAGAAACACGGTGTACACTTGACGGAGGTGCACCCGATGGCGATCGCTAAGGTTCGCCATTTTGATTGGGCATGCCACATTCTTGGCATCGAGCCCCGCGTCGACCGCCTGATGACCTTCTACTCCTGGAGGTGCATCCAGGGCTGGTATACCTTGGTCACTCGGATCAAGGGTTTGAAGATCTGCGCAACCGAGCGCAATCTTCGGTCTTGGAAGCGGGAGTTTTTCTACATCTCCGCTCGCGTCGTCCCCATTGCGATGACGTTCAAGAATGGGAGGGCACTCCCTAACCTTCACGCCTCCAACTACCAGGAGACGGAATGGTTCACCAGGATCTCCCAGATCCAGACTCCGGTTTACCGCTTTGCGGAGTCTGGGATGGTGATGCTTGGGATGAGCCGGGTATGGAAGGATGCCAGTTCTGAGACTCCGCAAGTACCCATCATCCTCGAATACGGTTTGAACTCTACTCCTTACGGTATGCTCCGTCTTACGTGCTGATATAGGGTTTTTCTTCTAACTGTTTTTCTTTTTATTTCAGAGGGGAACAACTTACAATCGCTCCTGCATCCACGGGAGACTGGTGGTCCCGCCCGACTGGGTACTCGCGATCTTGACGAGAACGAGTTGCCCATCTTGGAGCAGACGGCGGATAGATTTGTGGAGGTCTACCCGCAGGGCCACGAGATTTTGACCGCCACGCGGCCAGGTAAGGGATTCTTTAATCCTCGCCCTCTTCATGCTCAAACCTCTGCTGGAGTTCCTCTAATTTTATCATCTTCTGATGAGGGATCCGCAGATGGGCCTTTCTTCGTGAGGAAGAAGAAAGCTGCCGGCGTGAAGGGCAAGGCGAAGGTTACCTCCGCCGTCGACCTGGGAAATCAGTCTGATTCCGAGACTGAAAGCGAGGAGGCGGCGGGGAACCCTGGTGGTGGTGAGACCATTGTCTCGGAGGTTGGGACAGCTGTCACCTCCGAGCAACCAAGCGTTACGACGGTGACTGGCGTGAAGAGGCCAGTTCCATCGGGTTCGTCCCCGCCCGTCAGAACTTTCAAGATTAAGAAAACCCGTAAGTATAATTTTTATTTACCTTTCCTGCATTTCTTTTCGCCGTTGTTTTTAATGTTTTGTTCTTTATGCGAGGCGATGACCCAGGCGGCCGCGCCTGTTTCCGGTGCTGGTTCGGTTGCTCATACCGTCGAGTCAACTGTTCCAGTAATGACGTCATCTCCGCCGGCCGTCAGTGCCATCTTTACTGCATCTTTCACTGAGCCGGCGGTGATCTTTTCTACAAGCTCCGCAGCAGCGACCACGGTTGTGAGTTCATCTCCAATGAGTTCACCTCCGATGGTCTCTACCACTGTGGCTTCTACCGTGCCCCCTCCGGCGCCAGCGACTACCTCGTCCGTGGCCGGTTCTTCAGGTATGTTCAGGGTTGGGGCTCCTAGCCAATCTTTGCCCAATTCCCATCTCTTTGACCTCTTGGATGGGTATCCCTTAGGTTCGGGTGATGGGTTTGGCGGCTACCGGCCTGTTATCGACCCTATAAGTGCGTGGGGTTATTTTGGCCTATTATCTATTTTTATCATTTTTTTCCTAACTGTTTTTTGTTTTTGCAGTTTCGGATTCCAATGAGGTGTACGCTCCACGGTGGAATATCCGTCGGGGAACAACCCTCCGAACGGCTGCGGATTGTGTTGACTGGGCGCGACATGCCGCCCCAAGCGGTGCGTTGGGGGAGGTCATGGCTAGCTACCAAGAGGGTAGGCTAACCAATGAGCTCCGAATCCTCCTTGCCCGGATGCAGCCGCGCGTCGAGCTACCCTGTCGTGAAAACGACAAGTTAAAGACGGCGCGTAGCCTGGAAGTGGCTCAGGCGCGAGCATTGCGGGAGGAGAACAAGAGACTCGCTGCCACCGCAGCGGAGAAGCAGAAGGCCTACAAGGACCTTGAGGTCGAGGTCCAGGCCAGGCATGAGGCCCGCTCCAAGGCTACCTAAGCTGTCAACGAGCAGCTTAGGTTGGCCAAGGAGACTGCGTGTAATGCGACCGAGAGGGCCACCAAAGCTGAAGCCATTGCTGAGCCTCTGCGCCGAGAATGAAGAGCTTAAAGCTAAACTAGAGAAGCTTCAGCAGGCTCATGATGCTTTGGCCTTAGAAGACGCCAAGAAGCTCCAAGAGCTCCTAGATCAGAAGGGTATCCTTGATCGCACTAAGCGTAAGCTTAAGGGCGTTGAAGAGGCTGCGGCTAAGGATGTGTTGCTTACCAACCTCAACAAAAATGAAGCCGAACGCGCCCGCGATCAAGCTCAAGCTGCCCTTCAGGAGGCTCTGGCAAATAAGTAGTGGCTTCTGCGAGAAGCGTTGCCTTAGGTACGCATAGCTTCATAATTTCTTTACGCTTTTCTTTATACTTAGAAAAGGTTTTGATATATATATATATATATATATATATATATATATATATATATTTTGTAGGTTGTGCATCGGATCTTCGCGAACACATCTTATGACGATGCCATGAGTGCAGCCCTCAACGCTTCTCATGAGGATGGGGAAAAGGCTTGTTTCCTGCTTGGTCTAGGGTTTGTTGAGAAGGGCATACCGCCTTCCAACTTCCCTCTACACGACGTGGACACTGAAGCTACCTACGACCAAGCAGTGAACCAGTATGCTGCCTTCCCGCATCCGGTGGTGGAGAAGTTGAACGAGATTGCTGCTGATGATGACGGGCTAGCTGTTCTCAAGGCTTTCCTTGAACCGCCGCAGCCAACTGATGGTGCGGGTTCAAGCGGGTTTGGAGGGAGTGGTCCTGAAGCGTGAACCTTGATATCCCTTCCAACCGTTAGGATAGATTTATATATTTGTAGGCGGGTAAATACCTAGCCATTCTTGTGATGTTTGAATTTTTATGAAATATAAATGTTTTGTTAACGCCTTGCCTTGTAAACATTATATGTTATGCTCATGCATATTTCAGTTTAACTTAGCAATTTCCTAAGTGTTTTGAATAAGTTAACCTTTTGACGCGTGATTGATAATAGGCTAATGTTCAGTTTCCGCTATCATGATTGTGCGGGTAGACCGTCACTTTCACTTAGTAGGATGACCAAACTTCACTTATATCTGATCAGCGTGAAGATTTTCCTCATCTTTTCCTTAGAAATTTTCTACCGTTTTTTTGTGTTTATGCGGGTTTTGCCGCTTTCCACACGCAACGACTTACTTCCTCCCTCACTTATTTATGCGGTGAATACCGGCATATTAGTGTGGTCAGTTCATAAGTATAAAGGTAAGGCTATCAACACAATGTGATAAGGAGAATCATTTCCATTAGAAGTGGCTCTAGGCCTTTTCTTTACAAGTTTGGAATTGATCTACATGTAACATCTGCGTAATTGAGCTCCATTCCATGTTTTTGGGATGGGGGTGCCATCGAGCCTTTCGAGCCGGTATGCGCCCTTTCCCGAAACTTCTTTAATAATGTATGGCCCTTCCCAGACCGGGGCCAGCTTTCCTGGGCGCTCTTGGTTCGAAGCCTCGTTGTTACGCAGTATGTAGTCTCCGACATTGAAGTTGCAGAGTTTTACTCGCGTGTTGTAGTACTTTTGCATTTGTCGCTTGTAGTTCTCTTCACGCGCTGCGGCTAAGTCTCTGCGTTCCTCGGTTAGCATAAGGTCTAACCGTCTTTCCGCATCATTGTCTTCTGGTTGAGTTATGACTCTAGGTGAGGGTAGACCAATCTCGACTGGAACCATGGCTTCAGTGCCATAGGTAAGGCTGAACGGGGTTTCGCCCGTGCTTGCCTTTTTTAGCGTTCTGTTTGCCCAAAGGACATGTGGAACTTCGTCCACCCAGCCGGATCTATGCTCCAAGAGTCTTTTCTTTATGCCGTAGACGATGCTCTTGTTTGCTCTTTCCACCTCACCATTACCCTGCGGGTGTGCTACTGAGGTAAAGGTGTGGGTGATTTGAAGTTCTTTCAGCCACTTTTGTAGCTTCTGGTCAGCAAAGTTAGTACCGTTATCGCTCACCAAATTCTGTGGAAGTCCAAAACGACAAATAATAAATTCCCAAATAATTTTTTTGATATGTTTTGCGATTGTTTGGGCTAAGGGTTTTGCTTCTATCCACTTGGTGAAGTAGTCGATGGCTACCACTAGGAACTGGACGTTCCCAGCTGCTGTTGGAAATGGGCCTGTCACATCGATGGCCCACTTCTGAAATGGCCATGAAGAAGTGACTGGAACAAGTTCATTCTTTGGGCGATGCGTGTTGGGTGCGTAGAGATGGCAGGATCTACATTTTCTGATGTAGGCCAGCGCATCCGTATGCATCCCCGGCCAAAAGTATCCTGCGTTATTTAGCTTAGCTACAACTGCGCGTGGACCTGCGTGTACTCCACAGATGCCTTCGTGTACTTCCCTTAAGAGGTAGTCGGCATCTTGGTCGTCCACGCATCTGAGGAGTGGGCCAAGAAAGTTACGCCTGTAAAGTATGTCATCAACAAGTTAATAGTTCAGTGATTTACAGCGTATCTTTCTTGCATGCGTCTTCGACTCTGGCAATATACCCGCTGCAAGGTAATTTATGATTGGTGTCATCCATGTTTCCGTGCCGGTTTGGATGACACAAATTTCCTTTTGCGGGACTGATGGTGCTCCAAGAAGTTCAACGCGGATGTCCTTTCCCAAGTGGGTGAAGGCTAACGATGCAAGCTTGCTTAACGCATCCGCAGATTTGTTTTCGCTTCGCTTGATGTGCATAACTTTGCAATCGTTAAAATCGCGCATAAGGGTTTTTGCTTGTGCGAGGTACAGGGCCATTGTGTCGTTCACGGCCGTGTACGTCCCGTTTATCTGGTTGGGTACTAACATGGAATCCACGTGGGCTTCCAAGTTTTTTACCCCCATCTTACGCGCAATTCTTAATCCGGCCAAGAATGCTTCGTACTCCGCTTCGTTATTCGTACTTGGGAAATCCAGCCGAATAGCGTAAGTGTACTCTTGGCCTGCTGGGTTAGTTAGTTTCAACCCTGCGCCTGAACCCTCGTTGTTGTCTGCTCCATCAGTATAGAGTCGCCAGACATCATCGATGTCCTGTGCTGGAGAGGGTTGAGCCTCTTCCTGGCACTCTTTTTCCCGCGAAGCGGGTACTTCTACCATAAAGTCGGCCAAGACCTGGCCTTTTATGGCTGGTCTTGGCTTGTACTTTATCGCGTATTCCCCCAACTCAATTGCCCATTTGGCTAGGCGTCCCGACAACCCGGGTTTGCCTAGAACGTTTGCAAGTTTGAAGTTGGTAAGAATGGTGATTGGGTGACCTTGGAAATATCGTCTTAGCCTGCGTGAAGCCTGTACTAGCGCTAAGACTAACTTTTCCATGGTAGAGTACCGGGTTTCTACATCTGTTAAGACGCGGCTAACATAGTAGATGGGCATCTGGATACTCTTTCGTTCTACTTGTAGGACTGCCCCGGTTGCTCTGTCTGTGGCGGAGAGGTAAAGAATTAGTTCCTCCCCCACTTCTGGTGCTGTGAGTGTTGGTAGTTCGATCAAGCGTGACCGAATCTCTTGAAAAGCTGCTTCCGCTTCTGGTGTCCAGCGGAAGTGCGTTTTCTTCAAGCAATTTCTCAATGTTGACACGAATGGGAACGACCTATCCGCATGGTTTGCCAAAAAGCGGTTAAGTGCGACTAGTCGTCCATTCAGTGTCTGAGCTTGTTTGATGGTAGTAGGTGATTCCATTTTGATAATGGCTTCGACCTTTTCAGGGTTCGCTCTGAAGCCATCTTTGGTAACGATGACTCCTAAGAACTTCCCTTCTTCCATCCCAAAAGAACACTTGCTCGGGTTGAGCTTCATGTTTATCTTTCTGAGCGTGTTGAACGTTTCCTCAATGTCTTTCAACATCGCTTCTGGCTCAAGGCTTTTGATGACCAAGTCATCCATGTAAACTTCCAAGTTCCTCCCAATTTGGGCATGAAACTCTTTGTCCATCAGGCGTTGGTATGTGGACCCGGCATTCTTAAGTCCGAATGGCATCATTTGATAACAAAACGTGCCATCGGGCGTCCGAAATGCGGTTTTGTCCTGATCGTCAACGGCCATGTGGATTTGATGGTATCCCTTACACGCATCAAGGAAGCATTTAAGGCGAAACGGTGCTAACGAATCTACCTTAAGGTCAATTTCGGGTAACGGTTAACAATCCTTGGGGCATGCTTTGTTTAGGTCTTTAAAATCTATGCACATGCGCCATTGTTTGTTAGATTTCGGTACCATGACGGGAATTGCAACCCATGTTTGATATTTACTAACGCGTACGATGCCTGCGTCAAGGAGTTCCTTGACTTGGGTTCTACACGCGTTAGCCTGTTCCGCACCCATTACTCGACGCTTTTGTTTGACCGGCGTAAAAGCCGGGTCACATTTGAGCTTATGCTCCGCCTTACTTCGGGGTACACCAGTCATGTCAGCTGGTGTCCACGCGAAGATGTCAGCGTTTTTTTACAATAAGCGTTTGAGTAAGGTGCGTGTGGGATCCGTAATTGTTGGCCCAATGGTAACGGCCTGGTCAGGGTATTTGCCATTGAAGGCCCATTCTTCTGGCTCGGTAATGGTTGGTTTAGCCATCTTTGGTTTGGGTTTAGATGAGACAGATGCGATGCGTACCTGGGGAATACCCGTGATCATCGCGACACCCTCAGCTGTTGGCCACCCCATCATGCCGTGAACTGAGGACACCACGACATTGAATCTTGCCATTCCATCTCTCCCGAAGAGAATGTCGTATGTGTGGTGTGGCTTACTCATTACGACGAAGTCCACGTCTTCTGTGAGGGAGTATTTCCCGTCCGTGAGAGTGAAGGGGAAAGATAGGATACCCAAGGGGGTGTTTGTGCTGCCATCGAACCCTTCCATCGAGGCGTAGACCGTTTCCAGGCGTTCTTGGTCTTCGTCGTCTAGCTTGTCGAAAAACTGCCTGTACATGACCGTCGACGAAGCCCCGTTATCAGCAAGAGTGCGGGAAGTGATGTAGTGTCCCAGCTGGCTTTTGATGACTATAGGGCCTTCTTTGTTGGGCCCCCTTCCACGCACATGGTTCTGTCGTCCGTCGTTTTCTTCCTCTGACGTTGCCATGAACCATGTGGATGCTGATGTCGACGGGCTTTCGTCCGTTGCCCTTGTACCGATTGTCATTCCTCCCTCCATTCTTGATTGACGCCATGAGGTGTGTAAGTTTTCCATCTTTGACGAATGTTTCGACAATATCTTTCAAAGATGTACATTCCTCGGTGGTGTGGCCCTTTGTCCCGTGGAAGTCACAGGATTTGCTCTGATCAGCGTTATGGCGCTGTCGGATCATTGGAGCTTTTGGCCATGGGAGTTTCTCGGTGGCAAATATATCCGTGACGCTTTTGGTGAGTGGCGTCCATCTGGGATTCCGGTTTGATGAGTGCGTGTTATCCCTTCCGCCTAATAGAGGGCGAGAGCTGGATGAGGTGTCAAAGTTTACCCTTGACTGCCAAATACCAAGCTTCCTCTTTTTATTTTGTCGGGCGGTGCAGACGTTATTTTCTCTGGTCCTCTGCGTGTAGAGGTTTGTACTCTGGGGAAGATTCCTACCCAGTTGCTTCTCCGTCTCGGCAAAGCGTTTAGCTGCCGTCATGATGGCATCCCATGTGGATGGCATGCCATCTTTACCCGTCAACGTGCGGATAAGCTCTGGGTATTCGGCGCCCTGGATGAAAGCGGCGCGAACAAGATCTTCACTTATGGTGCCAGACTCAGCTTCTTTGAGTTGAAGCGAGTGATGAAGTCTAGCAAAGATTCATCCTCCTCTCTAACGCAGTTGAGGATCGTCCACTGCTCTTCAGTATATTTTCTTTGTTGACTGAAGTGCTGGATGAACTTGTGCTGGAAGTCTGCCCAATAATAGATGTGGTGGATTGGTAGACGATCAAACCACGCTCTGGCCGCTCCGACGAGCGTCATCTGGAACATGTAACACCACGTGGGTTCCGTCCAGTTGCTGACGGTTGCCCCCGCTATGAAACTGTTCAGGTGATCGTCCGGGTCAGATATGCCATCATAAGTGCCGATGTTAGACATCTGTTTGGCACTCTTCGGGGCAATTGCTTCCGCAATGTCCCTTGCAAACTTGGACGTTCCAGCATTTGCAACAGTTGGTCTGAAAGTTTTGGAGAAGTCACGTGGGTTTCCCCCCGCGTTCCTTGGTTTGAAGGTTTCTCCAAAATTTCTTCTTGGCTGGGAGTCTGTTTCTTTACGCTTCCCTTTCGCCCTATGACGAGGGTTTACGTCACTGTCGGACTCTTCCCAATCATCGTCCAAGTACTCGCAATCATTGCTCATGTTGAGCTGTTGTCGAGTGCTTCCGAATTCATCGGTCTGTTGGAGTGAACGTAAACTTTCGTCCAACTCAGCTTGGAATTCTTTCTGACGTGCTTCCGCCCACGCTTTAACTTGATCTAGTGTTTGGCGGGGAAGCCTTGTCTGTTGTTTCTCCAACTGGGTATCAATGAATCCCAGGGGAGGATTGTTTACTGCACTTGCCCCGGCTTGAGTAACCGGGGTAGTGTTCGTAAAAATCGTGTACTCGCCGGTGTTCCCCCCAGTAGCTGGGGTTGTGGTTACCGGAGTTTCTTGGTCACTCGTTGGCTTTGGCATCGGAGTAACCTTAACCATCTTTCCAGAGGTTTTGAAAAAACTGAGAAAAAGAATTAGTTCTAGCTTTATGCACGGATGTCGCCAATGAAGAAACACTAAGTGACCCCGGCAGATTATGGATAATCTTAGGGTTAAGTAGACGTTTCCCACGAGGGTTAGGTCCGGCAAAGATGGTTATTCTTCTCGACCTGCAAAACAGACACCGTAAGCTCGTCACTGAGAAGGGGGGGGGGGGTTCCTCCTTGTGACCACCCTCCGGCGTGAGAATCAGACTAGATTGCTCTGATATAAGTGTATATTGAGAGAAATAGCTAGAGAAGATAAGATGATGATACCGTTCCAAGGTGTTGGAGTATTTATAGCCGAATGTAGGTTTCCAAGCATGTACGACCAGCTGTATAATATTCCTTTTCCACCAACTACGGGCTATATACGTGCCACGATGGGAGTTGGTGGGTAGGCAACGGCTGATAGTGACATGGCCGGCTGTATACTATTCCTTTTCCACCAACTACGGGCTATGTACGTGCCACGATGGGAGTTGGTGGGTAGGCAGCGGCTGATAGTAACATTTTGTACTAGAGCGTGCTCCTCCTCGTACTATTGTCGGTGAGCTGTCACCCTGTGATTGGTTCATGGGCTGCTTTGGTCAGATCTTGTCTATTTTGTCCATACCTTGGCAGGTATAGTACAAAAGATCTTCCAGAAGCGTACGGACTGGCTCTTTTGGGCGGGAATATTCCCGCCTTGCTCATTCCTTCTTCAGGTGACATTGCTGAAGTATAAGAGTTAGTGCCTTATGCGTGTAGCCTTACCGTTAGTGCGGGTAGCCTTCCTTCTTGGCTTGTACCCATAGCTGCGGGAACAGGCAGGGTACTGTACCAAGGGAGGCTTTCCTGCGGGAACAGCTGGCTTACTGCGTATAAGGTCCTCATCTCTCTGAGCATGGTGGGTCCTGCGGGACCAGTTAGTCTTTGCGCAGACGTACCTCTTCAAGGTGTGTCTTGCGGGTCCAACTGGGCTTTGCGGGGACCTACCTCTTCACCACCGCTTTACTTCCAACAACAAAACTTGGGCGCACGGTGTTTATATAGTCAATCTGCAAAACAAAAAGAAATATAATAAACGGGCAATTTTATTGTCATTTCAACTGTAATAGTAGTTTAAATTCACTGCAAATTCTTTTAATAATCCTTTAAAGTTTACTGCATATTCTTTTTAAATTAAAGTAACAGTAAACAAAACCAAATAAATTCAGCTATAGATTCCTTCATAAAAACATATCTAAATAAACAAAAATTGAAAATGCAAATCGATTCAACATCAACTGATTCAACACACGGTAAACTGCCGCCATGAGAGTAGGACTGAAGCTAATGTTTACCATTATTTGTGTTCGTTAACATTTGTTCATACATGTTCGTTTATATCTGCTCAATTATGTTCATTTAGCTTACTAACGAACTGACATATACGGATACAAACATGTTTATTTTTTAAACAAATGAACATAAATGGACACGAACATATTTATATTTTAGACGAACGAATATGAACACAAATATTTGTATAGTAAATGAATGAGTGAGTGTTATACACAAGAATTATCATTAGCCTAGGCCTAGCCAAGTACCCTACCCCGTTACCACATATTGTATTAGTTAGTACGTCTCTAAAATTATATTTGTTATCTAATCTAATTTTAATTTAGTTGCCAACTATTATTATAGGTGAGTTGGTCCATGATAGGCTCGCTCTGGAGATGCAAATGACGGTTTTGTTCATGTTTGTGTGTTAAGCTTATTATTATTGTATTGGACGGTTCACGAACAGCTAAGATAAGGAAATTTCATGTCCCTAATGAGCTGTTTGTGAACGGGCACACACGAACGAACACAGGTGATGGTTTTGTTTGATTTGTGTAACCGATAATGGTCAGTGCAAACGGTTTGGTCTGACAAACAAATGTTTTTTTAAAACCATATTCATATTTAAATCTGTATGGAAATAAGATTAGAAGAAAGTATTAATTTATGTACAAGCATTAACGAACAAATTAGCCACATACACAAATGAAGAAACATGGTGTCTCGTTCTCGCTCGTTAATCGATCGGAATATCATGTTTATTAGACGTAAACGATTAAATGAGTGAAACGTAAACACAGGACTACTCAACTAATAATAATAATAATCAGAGATTATTTTGTTTAAACTGTTTCTCATCATCTCATAAAACAACCAAACCCTACTACTATGTTCCTCACACGAACAGAACAAACAATATTTCTCTCTCACTCTTGACATACTCTCGCCGTAAACACAAATGGTAGCCAGGAGAGCTCTAGGTGTTCACCGGAAATCGGTTTTCAAGGCGGCGTAGCCAACAAAGAGGCGCAGGGTACTGCGTGAGATTGAAGTCGAAACAGAGAATCCGGTTTGATTCTTGATTTTATTAATTAGCATGGATTGTTCTTGTTCTTTTTGTATGTGTGTCTGTTTGATCAAGCTTTTGTCTATTGCAATTAAAGTCATTTGAAGGTATCGTACAGGAGTCCATTCAAACGAGCTTATGTTGAGGAGAGATGAGTTGAGCAAGTTTCTTATGATGAGTGGTATATTTCATTCTCTCTCTCTTCAAATAAGATTATTTAACTTTTGACATTATTTACTTTGTCTTTTCTGGTTGTGACGAGCCCATCCGTAGAGTCGTGGAGGCTGGGGTCGTTCCACGGGTCGTGGAGTCTCTATACAAACATGTTTATTTGTTAAACAAAACGAACACGAACATATTTATTTTTTTGACGAACAAACTTGAACACAAATATTTGTCCAAATCATGTTGTACTGTGTGCTGGATGGGTAATTTTTTTTTGTTTTTTTTATATTTATTAAAACAAGCGCATAGAGCGTATGGATTTTGAAAATTGTCACATCATGTTTTTACTTTTTGAAATCCAATGACCTTTGAAAAAGAAAACAGATTTGAAAGCTTCATTTCTTGGGATTTTTTTTATTTACCTCCACAATAAAATAGATCTGGAAGTGGTAACAGATCTGAGTGTCTAAACGTCCAAATCAGGTAGGATTTCGAAAAAACCAAAAGATCTGATAGGATTTTCAGATCTACGAACATAGAATGTGACTCCTGCTTAAACAAACTCAGATCTGAACAAAACTTAGATCTGAAATTTTTGATTTGAAATTGAGATCTGAAACTCAGATCTGTCACTCGTGCTTTAAAATCATGCGTAAAATGACATAAAACAGATCTGAAAATTGGAGTAAAGAAGAACAGAACGTGTCCCACGGATACCGCCAATGAAGAAACATGGAATGGATCCGGGTCGGATCCATGTCTAAGTTCCCAATCTTCGAGATGAATGAACCAACACCTTGATCTTCTTCCCCGGTTGCTCGAGATCTACCATGGAAAAGTGGGGGAGTGAATGTGACTGCTAAGAGTTTCCTCTTGTTTACAGACACAAAAATATGTACGGGAGCCAAGGGTCCAAGAGAATGTCCTCCAAATGAATGGTGAAGGTTCCTTATATAGGAACTTTATGGCTACCATCATGAAACCCTAACCTTTATTGGGCCAGGCCCGATTAGGGGTTACCTCCACAAACCCCCAGCCCAATGGGCCTAATTAGTAGACAATAATAATGTAATAAACATACCATCATGAAACCCTAACCTTTATTGGGCCAGACCCGGTTAGGGGTTACCTCCACAAATCCCCAGCCCAATAGGCCTAATTAGTAGACAATAATAATAATGTAATAAACATAATACATTATGTAATAAATAAAATGTCGTACCGGGTTTGACGTACTTCACACCTATTATTATTATTATTATTATTCTAACAAGTTGCTAATATGTTTACGGTTTCATGCCGCCACCGCCCTCGCCTTAATCGCTGGCGTTTCTGTGGACCAGTCAAAGTTGGTGGTGGATCTGGGAGCTGTCCTGATCCTTGTTAAGTTGATTGCTTCCGATAATGAAGACCTTTCCGAGCATGTAAAGTGTTTTAAGTATTAATTGTTTTCTGTTAAGCATCATGTAAAGTTTAAAGTCTTTAAGTTAAGCGTTAACTGTTTTCTATTAAATCTCTTTTGTGCAGGCTATTTGGGCCACAAGGAACCCTGTTAGATCCGTAGAAGAGAAAACATATGTATTCTATAGAGGGGAGGAGAGGGGAGGAGAGGTTTGGACATGTGAAGATAAGACAGATGGCGAACCCTGTTAGATCTGTAGAAAACATTACTTTAGAGGGGATGAGAGGTATATGACGACCTAAATTGACTTGAGATGAGAGGATTATGCATGATCTGATAGACCTAAACCTCTCAGAGGACATGGTTGAGGATATGAATTATTAGAGAAGTAGAATTATAGTTAAGGATTTTTAGGGAGAAAGGAATACTTTAGGGCGTCTATTTACCTTATTCCGGTCGCACACAATAATGGTATTTTCTTTCCACATACATAGTATTATTATTATTATTATTATTATTATTATTATTATTATTAAACTTTGATTTCCTTATAATGCCTCAAACATATGTATTCTAGAGCTGAGGGTCTCTCTGAAAGCCACCTCTTTATTCCTTTAAATAGAGGTACGGTGTGCCTACATCCCACCCTCCCCAGACCCTACTTATAGCTTTGCTGTTGGTGGGACTTCACTGGGTATGATTGATTGATTGATTTGGGCCACAAGGAACATTGCAGCAAATTTGTGCGAGTTTCGAGAACGAGTTTTTAAGGAGCATCGTTCCATGGGAGAAACAAACGGTTTCATAGGATACATTTTTAAGTACTATAGTTGTGCTAGTGTTGTCAAGTTTTTAGCCTTTTTCGGTGCTAATTATCTTATTAGCGTGAAAATTCCAAAAATCTTTTAATGCAATTTGTTGCTTCTTAATTTTAAAAACAAAAAGTTTACTACTCTACATACCGTTCAAGGTTAGATTCTTCAAGTGGGAGAATCTTGCTTTAGAGTTGTCACCACCACCACCCCCCCCCCCCACACACACACATCTTAGACCTAGACGTGTGACTCTCAGTTAGTATCGTTTTTGTAATTAAATCAGAGTTACGGGTTATATGCGGAAATATTAGCGTGGAATAAAATATTAATATATACTTATCAAAATACGGAATTATAAATTACCCGTTTAATGTTTACAAAATATTCATTGTTTATATATAAAACCACCATTCTAGTTTAATATTTAACAAAAATGATTTAAGCCATCAGATCGCATAGTGACGAGTTCGATTCTTCAAGTGCCTATTCTTCGTGACCTGTAAAACAGTTTTAAAATACGTCAACAACACATGCTGATGAATAAGTTGTCGCATAAAAGATTTTATTTACTTAATCACCCCTCGAGACATAAGTTAGGTCTTGGCCCATCGTGGCTTATGAATAATCAAGTTAAAAAAAACTTAAAACACAATTACAAACTTAAGCTCAACTCGAAACCGCTCAGCAAACGCCGCAACATTTGATGTTACTTAGCTACCATCAGTATACACATGATTACCCTCTCTCGGGCAAAACTTAGGTCCGACCCTGTTATGGCGGAGGCCTAACCATGTGTGGCGCGGTGTGCCCACTGCCTACCACATATGAAAGGATCCAGACAAACGTACACGACAGACTGAGGGCCAACGATTACTTTTGTTCATAATGTTTTAGAGATACGTAATCTCATGTAAACAATTTAATTGACTCGATTAAACTAGTTAAAAGTTTGGGGCGTATTCACCTTTTAAAAGGATAAACTTCACTTCACTTCACTGATCGAGTTGTGTTTGCTAACTCATACCTATAGTACGAGTATAACCATTCGTTATTACTAGATCAATAATCTAGCTTTATACCTTTAGTCCATTTTATATAATCTTTATCTTGATTATATTTTCTTTTTGAACAATTACTTCAAAATATTATTTCTTTATTATATATACTCAAACATTTAGTTTGATCATTTATATTTCTAAACACTACGTTTCTTCTTCTTAAAAAAACATATACTTTATTTCTTCATTTATTATTTAAGAATCTTAAATAATATGTCATTATCAATAAAAAATTATTTTTTAACAATGTCTTTTATTTGTATTTTCTTTGCTTATATTTTCGAGGTATCGAGTATACTCTCGACTAGGGTCTAAGCTTATTTTAATATTATATTAATATTTTACTCAGGCAGAACCCCTACCTTAATTTAGCTTATATTTCCTAGACTCTCGGTCAACACCTCCATGCTTGCACGTTTATCGATGACTTCTTGTCATAGCATTAGTACTAAATAGGGTTGTTCCAATGGCTTGTATTAAACAACCATGTGGCATCACTTTTGCATGTTTAAGGGCGGCAAGGGACGTTAGGCACCACGACAGAGGGGCGTTATGGGGTGGGCGGTATTGGGTTAACAGTGGAAGAGGCTGAGAGGGTGGGCATTATGGGGCGGTGGCTGACGTGGATGGGGTTAACGCCCTGACGTTAATCCACAACAAACAACCTGAATAAGGTTGTTCAAATACCTCATATTTTGAAGCTCACTTGAAATTAGATAAAACAAATTTAAAATTAATCTTGCAGTGTATAGTAATTGCATTTACGAAGTGAAGAGTAGACTAGGCAAAAACCATACACCACTCACAATCCAATTATATGAAATAATTTGAGTTGAACGCTCGGTATGTAAACAAGTCGAATTGAGCTGACTCGGTTTGTAAATCATTTGAGTTATTTCAAGACTTAGTTGTAGAAAGTGAAAAAAATGCTAAAGGCCGAAAAAGTAAAAATAAAAAATTGTAGTTTCTTAAATATATTGTGAATTAATGGAGAAGTGATGGCAACTATGGTTTTCTATTGAAGAATTGATTCCTATTTGAGGCAAGATTGATGGATACAAAGAAGCAAAGTGATAACTGTAAAGTTGAAAAGTCATAACTTGAAAACGGATGGAGATCTATAATTATGCCAAATGTGCGACGTGGTAGGCAGGAAAACACTAGTGAGGAGGTATAGAAATGTGATACGTGACGTGACACTTAAGATCTTGCCTTATTAGAGTAGAAAATCGCGCGGACAATATATTGTCTGTTAACAAATTAAGAGCTTTAATATCATATTTTGTCTTTCAAAAGTTTGATGACAATGTTACAACATACAATGGTAGATACACGAGTGTCACAAAATACAGCCATGAATCTTGACAACAATTTAACTCAAATGGTGACAATTGATCAATCACAATTGTAGATTCAGGTTTTACAACCATTAATGTAGGCATCAAGAATTTATCTAATGATCATATGGAAGAGATAGTGGAAACGAGAATGATGCACATGAGCTGTTTGATGAGATGCCAAAGTCAATATTCCCAAACAAGAAGGCACTATTCTCTGATTAGCAATATGTAGGACTCACAAACGGGTTGGTTCAGGCAGGCTCGGGTCACGTCTCTGAATGGGACAGATGGGTTATAGTCGGAACATGTTGATTCAAAAAAGGGTTATTTTGTTTCATGTTGGAACGTGTTTCATGTCAAAACGAGTTGGTTTAAATTTAAAAAATGGTTTTTATGAAATTACTTTGCATCTCAGCTTTGCTTCTGGTTTTGGGCACCGGTTAAGCACGTTTAAAGAGTTTCTTACGCGTGAGTGGAGCGGGGGAAAGCACGTCTGGCATCACATAACCCACCTAACCCGAAACATGTTAGGCGCATACCATCTTAATTACATGTACACTACAACTAATTGCAATATGGCTTCTTGTTATACTTGGTTGTTATGATGTGTTATTTCCATTATGATTTATGCTTTTCGTGCACGATTACTTGATTAATTATATGCACATACATGCACATGGTATTGTTCTAGCCCCATCACATCAACACACACTTGAAGTTACATTATGACATTATGTTATCTAATACAATGTTTGGAGTATGTCCCCCATTCTTTATTAAACTTTGATTGTTAAATTTGTACTTATAACATTTTTATTCATACATACTTGTTAGTTGTTACTTTGTTAGGTAAGTTTTGAAACTTAAAGAAGGCAAAATGGGTGTAAAAATGTATATGGAATAGTGACTTTCAGTTATTTTAAAAGGTGACAAAACATATAGGACAATGGTATTTTCACCAACTACTTTTTAATATAATTGATTTTTTGACCTAGAATTTTGAAAGCATCATATTAAAGTTATGATAAGGGCACACTACCTAATTTTATTGATATCAAAGCATCTGATGCATATTTAGCAAACTTTTTTTCGTGACAAAAATCATATTGTGGGTCCATTGATACTTTTGTTGAGACATGTGAGACATGAATTCAGGAAAGTAATTGCTTTAAGAACAAATTTGTATTTGAGTCATTTGACAGTATTATAATTAAAAAAAATTATCTTTTTGTTTAGTTTACACATTTTTTATTTTATGAGATTGGATGCCTTTTTCATATCAAAGCATCTGATGCATATTTAGCAAACTTTTTTTCGTGACAAAAATCATATTGTGGGTCCATTGATACTTTTGTTGAGACATGTGAGACATGAATTCAGGAAAGTAATTGCTTTAAGAACAAATTTGTATTTGAGTCATTTGACAGTATTATAATTAAAAAAAATTATCTTTTTGTTTAGTTTACACATTTTTTATTTTATGAGATTGGATGCCTTTTTCTTACATAGTTAAGGATTTTTATCATGAAATATATTATAATGATTTTCAAAATTTGCATTAAAGGTTTCCATATTATAAAAGTAAATAACATTAAAGATGTAAAATGAAGTTTAGTTTAGTTATTATTAATATGAATAAGCGAGAAAAATTTAATTTCAAACATGCTTATCGTAAACAAGACCAATTCACTACGTTTAGTCTCTTAGATTTTCAAAATACCAATTATTCACGCTAGTAATCATATTGATTAATATAGAACGATAATAGAGGAATCAAGTTTGACGTCTCAATGTGCATCGATATGAGATGTCCTACCAAATACGACTCCTTAACTACCGATGTCTTGTAAACGAAATTATGGAGCGTTAATTAATTTTCATGCTACAAATCTTACATACATATATAATCCATCACTATACACCAAGACTTGACATTTTAGTATTTTACAGTCATGATACACTGCAAAGTGTAGTTTATAGTATAAAGGTAATTAACTGCAAATTACCTTTATCATAAGATAAAACATCAATTTATAAATTATACAAATTGTAATTACCCTGTTTGAAATTTTGAATATATATAAAATTCTTGTTTCTCTCTCATTAGACTGGCCAGTTTTGCTACACAAATATCTTTAGGGAAAACACTATAGAATAGCAATCAAGTTTTAAGTTTGTTCTAATTAATTCACTCGTATTTTGTTTTTTCTCAATCAGGGCACTCAACTTTCAGTTTGTCTCAATTAGGTCGTTTAAATTTCAATTTATGTTCTAAAACGAGAGGGACAACTACTATATTGTCGTAAGTGATATATTTACTGATAAAAAATAAAAAAAAAACCGGTTTTTATGACATTTTAGTTATATATGAATATATAATATGAAGATAAAAAAGATAGTATTAGAATGTTTATTGAAAGTTAAATGACCTGATTAAGTTAAAATTGAAAGTTAAGTGACCTAAATGAGACACGTTGAAAGTTAAGTGACCTAGTTGAGACAAAACTAAAAGTTAAATGACCTAATTAAGGCAAAATAAAATATGAATGACTTAATTAAAACAAACTTAAAACTTAGTTACTATTTTACAGAGTGTTCCCATATCTTTACCTTACACTAAATATTTAAATTGTGTTATGGATGATCAAGTTGATAAGATCACAATGAACCTACCCTTAAACCTTAAATTCCAACAAACCTTTTTGACAGTTTGTGTTCATTTCCCATGATTTGTTTTTATTAGATTCAGCCCTTCCAGAAAAGGGAAGTTGCATGCACCCTACTACTTTTAATTATCTTTGAATATAAAAATAAAAGACTTTAATCAACTCGTGATTAAAAAATTAATAAACTATTGATTGTCACCTTTTAAGCTGTTCTTTTCTCAATATAAACGCTAATTCTTCCGTACTCATAGTGACAATCCAAACATTGCTGGTTTAGACTTTATACACCCGATTAATTGATTATTTGTTATTCTTTTAAGTTGGATCATGGATGAAAAATAATACAGAACATTATTCATTGCATGTGCATGCATGTTAAAAATAAAAACTTAATATAAGCAAACAAAGATATAAGAAGTTTCCCTATATTCGGGTTTATTATTAGAGCAATCATAAATGCTATAATTGTATAAAATCAGAGTCATAACATTCAAGTGGGCGAAACAAAATTTGTGTCTACTTTCGCTTGTGTAGCAGACATTTTCTCATTATTAGATACATACGTATTTGTTCTACGTCCTCTCCTGTAGTAGGTTTTTTCTTGAGATTGAATACATAATGCGTGTTGATGATACATGTCTCGAACGAATGTAGCATTATAATTTAGAAATCTTGTTCTTTTTTTTGAGGAATAATGATAATACTCGACACAAACTCACATGGTATATATCTTCTAAGTTCTATATAGCATATAAAAATATTAAAGATTGATTGTAATTTTAACAAACATTTTAAAACCCTATTTATAAAATTTTATAATTGAATCACTTGATTATAGTGAATTAGTGATTGATTCGTACTTTGTAATTTTGTTGGTAAGAACCCTTTTTTAAGTATTATCTAGCAAACATTAGACTTATTAAGATCTTTGGAGATATATATGCTCAATCAAATCTCAACTAACCAAGCAAAAGTAAACATAAGAAAAATCACCCCAAATCTCATTTATGTTTCTTTAGGTTTTGAGAAGATTTTGAAACCATGTGTAGTTGTTTAAGATTCTATATTGGTATTATATAGAGAAATAACGTGCAATTTATAGAAACTTAAGGGTGGATATGTATAGTCACGGACATAAAAATTTCATGTAACAACAAATATTCATGAACTATTCACCACACATGGATCAAAGAATTTGTGAACTATTCACCTGAATATCGTGAGTTATTATTTTCACATGCCAACCATTCATATTATTATAGTCTATATGTGATACAAATGAATTATTAAGCGCTCAATAACCCTTTGAGATTTTCGACAACAACCGTATTCAGTAAATCTCACCCTATAACAAAGCTAATTGATATGGTTCGGATAGGATTGGATGTAGGCGGCCAACCGCACCTCAAGGCTCGATCTATCCTTGGAGATAGAAACAAAAGTAGACATAAAGCCACCAATATCCAAATAAAAGGTAAATAAGGTAAAGTAAATACATACATAACATATATATACATAAAAGTTAGTAAGCAGTAACACGCACGGTAGCCTAAAGTGTAGGAAAAACTGAGCCCCGATACAACGCTAAAACACAAATGTACAATTCCCCTAAAAGCCCTTAACATTGATTCTACGTCTTCACGAACTCCTCAAAGAGATGCAGTTCTATCAAATCATGCATAATTCGCTCATCCAAGTCTAATTGTTGATGTCACACACTCCTTTTCCCATGCTCAAACTATCTCACCCTCCCCCCTTTTCGATTTTATCCAATATACTAGTCGCCATAATCCTACCCTAAAAACCCCATTTCTAATACGATCCAACCTAGTGTACCTACACATCCATCTCAACATCTCATATCCGCTCGCCTATGATCCAACCCCTTTGAGATTCAAACATTTCAATTATGGTTTATGCCCCTAGAATCCAACTAAAATTATCTTCTTGGATTAGAAAGTCTTTTGACTTTCAAATCTACTCACGGTTCTTTTATTGGAACCATTTCTCATAGTTATACCAACTCTCATAGGTACACTTTCTATAGTAAAAAGTAAAAATGAGTGTGGTCACCTTCATTCATTTTGGGCTAATGTCCAACTAACAAGTAACAACCATGTTGACTATTCTAACCAATATCTTCACAAACCATACCCTAACATTTTTAAACTATTGGAATTTGTTTTACTTTGATTGGAATCTTAGATATGAGTTTAAACTTCTTGACTCATAACTTCAACCCGTTTGGGGTAGTACTTGTACAAAATCATATTTATATTTGATGACTTTCATTTATAACTTTTAATACTTTAATCACACCGTTGATTAAGTACCTTTCAACTTTGGAACCTTCCTACAATACTAATAGTAATAATAATAATATTATTAATCATAATAATAGTAGTAGTAATAATATTAAAAAAAAAGATGCCATACTATGTGTGGGTTATAATTGATAGCATGCACAAGGTCAAGTTGGAATAAAAGAGACACGGAATGGGAAGTTATGATTTTTTTACAAGTGGTGTTCTTCAACTTGGTTCATGTTTCTGTTTTTTTAATCATTTGTAAGTTATAAATAAATCTGAATGATTCATCATTCATGCATTTATAAAGGAGTGGGTGTGAACATGTGAATACATAATATTGGATCCAAATACATTCTATAGACAATAGTACACACTCTTATGATATTTACCGTTTATAGATAAACAAATCAAATCTTTTGGATTGAAAAGGTATATATTAAAAATAGAATTAGATAATTTAGAATTTATTTCTCATAATAATTTAGTGTTATAGAATTAGATAATTTAGAATTTATTTCTCACAATAATTTAGTGTCATGTATCACGCTTTTTTGAACACCGTATAAAATTTTACATATACATCTGAAAGTAAATTTGTGCGATTTATTTTTGTATTGTTTGACATTTAGTTTCTAGAAAAAATTGAAAATAGCATACTGAATCTAAAGATTTAATCGTGAAATCCTAGCAACTCCTCAAGAGGGCATGAAAAGTATGCCAAACATGAGCTTTCATGACAAGAGAACAGTCTTTAAAAATACTCGTCAAGCCCCACTTAAAACGCCTAACAAGGAATCACAAATTTAATCATTAGTAATATCATATATTCCTCTAACGGACAAAGTAATATATCATCGTATTTGAAAAACGAGGGAACGTCATTAACAAGTCATCGACGAGCTACTAGATAAACCCTATAAATAACACTTGTCCAGTTGTCCCTACATGTCTTCAAATCTCGAAAGTCATTGTTTTTATCTTCCAACACTTGAAAGACTTCGATTGAATGTCTTGAAGCAACCATACAAAACATAAGACTCATATGCTACGAGGGAAAAAAATTAGTTTAAACATTTTCGATGCACCTTAACTCTTAACATAATAATATTCGTTCTAACGTTTTTTCTCATCAACGTTAACATTCTTCGTTTGTTTACATTAGATTAAACCTACTATAGTCTATAGTATGTATAAAAAACTTACACCTATACACCTTTATGTATTATTATTATTATTATTATTATTAAATGACCTTGATTAGAGCATTCACAACCCATTCCCTTCCTATTTCCATTATTATTATTATTATTATTATTAAATGACCTTGATTAGAGCATTCACAACCCATTCCCTTCCTATTTCCATATAATTTACCAAAAAATCATCTTTCCATAAATTTATTTCTCATTTTCAAAAAACTTTCCACATCTCATTCCACATTTCTATCCCTATATTCTTTTTTTATTATTTTTTTCTCTTTCTTTCATTTAAATTCTTAACTACCAACTATTTTGTTTTATTATCTTTTATATAATGTTTATTTCTATTGAATTTTTATAAATTGTGAGTATTATATTTTTAATTTTTTTTGGCGTTATCATTTTTTTACTCTTTTATCCGAAAGAGACAAATTTTTTTATCTTTTATCCAACGATAACAAAATATAATATAGACTAATAGTCATGGAGTCTAAATGATATAACATGTTTCAAACTATAACTCATAACATGAATGAAACAACAAAATGTAACGTGGACTCGCTTATTGTTGAGAATAACGTAGCCATTGATGTTCAATTAGATCTTCTTGAAGTTGATGATGCGTCGAACTATCTCTAATATGAAGATGACCTTGGATGAAGTCCATAATATTAGTTGTATAATTGCGCGAAACGCTATCGCGAACTAGTTGAAAGGAGCCAAGTGCAGATCAGTATTATCCTTTTTTTTTGCTAATAGGTACTCGACTTACAAACGTGTGCACGCTGATCTGCATGCTCCGACCAGTACGCAAGCTCGAGCTGAACTGCACCTGCGCGCTGACCTTGCGTGCATGAGCTGAATATGTTTTATTCAAGAAACATTATTATGACCCATTTGCAGATTAAATCCTTACATTTGCAGAAACTACTGATAACATAAAAAAAGATTGCACCCTTTAGACAACTACTTCAAATAAATTCAACATCTAAAATGAAAATAACAATAATTAGTTTTATTCAAGAAACATTATTATGACCCATAACACCAAAAAATGATACATTTATGGATGGTTAAGCTAAGACAAAACATCGTTCTTAGAACCCATAACACCAAAAGTAGTCAATAATATTTCTTCAAAAGCCTTCGGTTTTCAGGGATGTTTCTTCAGGCATGGCTGTCTCTCATCATGATTTCCCTCTGACGTTTCTCGATATATAATCGTTGCAATTCTGGCAAGACACTCACATCCATCATCATAATTCGCTCATCTGATTCCTTCCTTGCTAAATCAATTTTCTCAGCATCAATCCTCAATTTCTCAGCCTTAAGTTGATTTTTTTTTTCTTCTTTTGCCTTTTCATACTCCATCTTTTTTGTCTTGAGATCAAATTCTTTTTCTTCTTTTGCCTTGTTATACTCCATCATCTCAACCTTATGATGAAATTTTTTTCCTCTTTTGCCCTGTCATGCTCCATCTTCTTAGCCTTAAGACAATAAAATTCTTTCTCCTGAGCACATGACTCTTCTAAAAGAGTATACTTCATCTTTCTAATTCGGTTGACTTCCTCAGTTTGCCTGCCCATGGACTTTCGTTTTTCCTTTTCAGCTTTCCTACCAATTGGACGGTCCAATTCAATAACTTCATTCTCGATCACATCTTGCTTTGGAGATGTGGTTGTGGTCGGTGTCAAGGTTGAGATTGGGTTCGGGGATGGGAACATAGTTTTCCTTTGCTTTGTGACATCCTTTGTGCAATGCGAAACCCACTTAGGCTTGTCCTTTAATATGTTCCAACAATGCTCGAACGGGAAGTTACCTTTTTCAATTTTTAGGTATATAAGTTTCGTATTCTCATACTTGCATTTAAACAAATAAAATACATGTTAGAAAAGAAAAAGAAAAACAACAATCTCATAAGTAAGAATGTGAAATTTCTACCTTATCATGACCGGTCAAGCCACTTTGATTTACGTTTTCAACTTGAGTCAGGTATGAACAAAACTTATTTGTAAGCTTTTGAATTGATGACCACCGATGTATTAAAGACTTTGTTGATCGCTCAATAGTAGTTGTCTTAAATTCTTTGAAGTAATCAGAGACTTTTTCCCAAAGTTGGGAGTATTTCTGATCAGTTCCTTGAATGGCATCAATGCTAGTATTTAGCCAGGCGGAAACAAGGAAGGTATCTTCGTCAATGCTAAAGTTTGCACCCCTAGAGGGTTTTTTAACAATAATTGGGTTGTTTAAGGGTAAGGGCGGCGAGTCATCAAGGCTCACAGGAGAACTTACACTTTGCCCACCAAAATTTTGACCAAGTTGAGGATCTTGGCTAAGAAGGTTGGTGAAGAACATATCTTGTGAATTCATATCTGAAAAACTGAAAATAAAACACAGAAGAAAACTTAACATATAAATCAATTTGAAAGCAAAACTAAATGCACCTAAGTTATGTTTTTAAACTTAATTCATAGTTAAAACAAAAAAGCAGTGTTTAGCCATCAATAATTTAAAACAAATACAAGTAAAACAGGTTTCTACCTATTGCAAATATATATGTGAGCATCAACATGTAATAACTGATGTATAAGCTAGATTCTTGCTCAGCCCCAATTATGAGTGAGACTCATTCAATCAATAAAGCCTAATTAAGCCTGAATTGCAATGAAACTCGATGATGATAAAGCAGATAGGTTTCATTCGGATTCAATCAGTTTCAAACCAAATCAATTTAAACAACACATGAAATTACCTGTTCTGGGTATTGTTGTTGTCGACCAGATTGAAAGGAACGAAGAATCTGCCATTAACTTGCAACAATCAAAGCACAAATAGAGATGTTATGATGAGAAGAACTAGAATAGGTCTTGATTTTACTGGTACTCTTTTAAGATAGAAACAGAAACATGAAGAGGTGAAGATAAAAGCAAGAGAATTGTAGTGGGAAAGACAAGAGCGAGAGACAGTTGATATAGAATATGATGTGGATTAAAAGTGAATATGTATATTTAGGGATAAAAAACCCATATAATAGAGAATGGGTTGGAGATAGGATTTTGATGGTTTTCTCAAATTTTGCCCAATTTTACAATTTTTAAGAATGGGCTAGGAATGCTCTAAGATGTTGAACATGAACATGAACATAGAGAAAATTTTGCCCAATTTTACAATTTTAAAGAATGGGCTAGGAATGCTCTCAGATGTTGAACATGAACATATTTCAGGTCAACAACGCGTATCAAAAAATAAAAGGACAATAGTTTTGAACTTTTGATATAATAATAAAAAAATAATATAAAGATTCAATGAATGTATGCATTAGTATGACTGTTTAGGGGGAGGTGGTTATAACTTATAATGTATCTAACACATCACCATGATTTACATACATCCCCTTTTGCATATATAAACTCACAAACTCAACAAACACCAATATCATCACATTCACATTTCAAACATACCAAAAAACCAATCTTTCTTTTTGCCTTGCTACTTGTTTGTAGAGGGTTTATTATTTGTGAATGCACCCAAATCTTGAACAATATTTTGTGTGTTTTTTGGTTAAAGATTTGAACTTTTTTGTGGGTTCTTGCTAGCTGTTACAAAGATGCCTGCTTTGGTTAATTACAAAGGTGAGTAAATGAGTTTGCTTTGTGTTTATTAAAAATCTTTGCTTTTTTATGAGTTCTTGATGGGTTTGTTAATTTAGGTGGTTTTGATTTGTGGTTTTTTTTTTGTGGGTATGCATATGATCACTAGGGTTTCTTGATTGCCATAGTACTTATAGTTTCTTGATGATAAAAAGCTTGAAAATTTGGGGATTATGAATAGAATTTGCAAGAAAAACATCATACTTAGGGTTTAGATCTAATTTTAGAGCCTCAAATTAGAGTTCTTTTATAAAAAGTTCAATATTTTTTTTTAAAATGTGATAGCATATTTGGTTTGATAATTAGGGTTTCTTGATTTCTATGGTACTTATAGTTTGTTGATGATAAAAGCTTGAAAATTTGGGGATTTTGAATAGAATTTGCAAGAAAAACATCATACTTAGGGTCTAGATCTGATTTTAGAGCCTTGAATTAGAGTTCTTTTATAAAAAGTTTAATTTTTTTAGAAAACCAGTTTACAAGTATTATTATTATTATTTAGGCATATTTGGTTTGATCACTAGGGTTTCTTAATTGCCATGGTACCTTTAAAGATTTAAAATTTTGTGGTTTTTTATTAGGAACTGATGTAATATGCTAAAGTTTTATAAGTTTAATTGGATCTTAAAAAGAAATATCTCATAAAAGAGATAATATTGTAGGAAAACATATAGATGTATTCAATTTGACAGCAAAAATTGTTTTTAATAATTTTTTTAATTTAATTTACAGGAGATGATGATTATCACACAGGTGGATCACTATGCTCAAAAGATTCGACCCGTTATCTATCCATTTACGGGTCACCTTGCAAGCGTCAAAGAATCAGTGATTCATACTCTCTTTTTCTTGAAGAAGAAAAGAAACCATCAATTGAAGTCCTTCCAGATGAGCTTCTTTATGAAATCTTAAGGCGTGTGCCCGGTGGTCAAGCGCGAAGTGCATCTGCATGTGTCTCTAACCGTTGGCTCACAATCCTAAGTAATGTTAGGACCTCAGAGATGGTTCATGAACCGTCTATTGACGTTGAGATGGTTCAAGAAAACGATGGGTTCCTTACTAGATGTTTGGAAGGGAAGAAAGCAACCGATCGCAGACTTCAGGCGGTTGCTGTCTGTACGTCTGCCCGAGGTGGTTTGGGCAAGCTTTCGGTCAGGGGAAGTAACAAGGTTACCAAGATCGGGTTCACAGCGATCGCACACGGCTGCCCGTCGCTAAAGGTTCTATCTTTATGGAACGTTCCTTCGGTCGGTGACGAGTCTTTAATCGAGATCTCGAAAGAATGCCGTTTGTTGGAAAAACTCGATCTTTCCCGTTGTCCTTCGATTTCCAACAAGGGTGTTTCCGCAATCGCTCAAAACTGCCCGAATTTGTCTTCTTTGATACTCGACTCGTGTAAAAACATTGGAAACGAGAGTCTTCAAGCCGTTGCCCGATGCTGCCCGAATCTTGAATCGATTACCATCAAAGACTGCCCGAACGTTGGTGACCAAGGAGTTGCAACACTCTTGTCGTCGCTTTCTTCGGTTTTAAAGAAAGTAAAGTTTCAATCTTTAAACATAACCGACTTCTCACTGGCGGTGATCGGGCACTACGGGAAGTCAATTACCAATCTTGCCCTTATCGGTCTTCAAACCGCTAGTCAAAAAGGGTTTTGGGCAATGGGTAGTGCAAAAGCTCTTCAATCGTTAACGTCGTTAACCGTAGTTTCGTGTTACGGGATCACGGATCTTAGCCTTGAAGCGATCGGTAAAGGGTGCGGTTTCTTGAAACAAATCTTGATTAAAAAGTGTTGCTTTTTATCCGATAAAGGTTTGGTTTCGTTTACCGAAGCTGCTGAATCTTTAGAATGTTTACATTTAGAAGAATGCAATCGGGTCAGTCAACACGGGATCTTGGGATCTTTAAAGTCAAAGTTGAAGTCTTTGACCATAGTCAAATGTATGGGAGTCAAAGATTACCCACAAGAATCACCCGAGTTGACTCAACGTGGGTCGCTTCGATCTTTAACTATTAAAGACTGTATCGGGTTCGGAAACGTAAATTTGGCAGCTTTCAGAAAGTTTTGCTCCGAGCTACAAAATCTTGAACTAAGCGGGCTTTGTGGGGTAGCCGATACGGGTCTAATCTCGATTCTTGAAAACTGCCAGGCTGGATTAGTCAAAGTCAACCTAAGCAATTGCTTGAACGTAACCGACAAAGTGGTGATCGATCTTGCAAAGAATCACGGTGGAAGCTTAAAAGTATTGAATCTTGAAGGCTGCAGGAGGATCACCGACGAAAGTTTGGTTTCGGTTGCAGACTACTGCTTGTTGCTCACTGATCTTGATGTTTCAAAATGCTGCATATCGGATAACGGGTTACATTGTTTGTCTGAAGGTGTTCAGATGGGCTTACAGGTTCTTTCGGTCTCGGGTTGTTCCAAGATTTCCAACAAAAGCGCGCCTTTTTTCAAGCAAATCGGGCAAACGCTAGTTGGATTAAACATCCAACAATGCAATCTTATCAGCAGTAGTTTCGTAGATTCACTTATCGAGAATCTTTGGAGGTGCGATATCCTTTATTAAACTACTACTGCTGCTGCTGCTATTGCTACTGCTACCCTCCCCCCCCCCCCCCCAAATCAAGAATAAAGATGGAAGTATCGGGTTCGTGTGACGGGGTTGTTTTGTTTTGGATCTTTAGCCAGTCGGTTGGTTTTCTAGTCACAAAAGGTTGTTTCTTGACCGTTTTGCGACTCTTTTACCCTTGTTTTTTTTCAAGAAAACGAGACGGTTTCAACTGAGGCTATGGTGATTGGTGAGATGAGCCCTGTCAAGAGTGTATGCTACTTTTCTTTAGAGTTTAATTTAGTTTAGTGGTTAGGGGTCCGGGGGGGTGGGGGGGGGGGGGGTCGGACGGGGTTTTATGGTTCAAGTCGGTTGTACGAGTCTAGTTATGTTGTGCAGTTTCAGGGTGAATGAGGGTGCACCTGGTTTTTGGGCTATGGTAAGTGGCAACAGATATGTTTGTCTGGTGTCATTTAACAACACTTTGTTGTTTTTTTTTATGAACCATGGTCCATGTTTTTTAATGGGATTTTAGAGTCCTGTTTTCCCAGGTTGATCTTCTTGCTACCTTAAATTGTACCCTTTTTAGTGATATTATAATGAAAATATATGTTTAATGTACTCCTTTTAACATTTTGTGTTTTTACTAGTTGTAAACTTGTAATGCATAATATTATTATTAATATAATGATCATATGTTCTCATGGCACAATCTATCAAATCATACCTTTGGACAAATGTGATTATTTTTCATAAAAGATAATATCATAATGTTATATGCCTGCCCAAATGGCTATTTATTTATTATTTATTTACATAAAAATAATGAAGGTTCAATGGACATGGACTCAATTGGTGGGGACCAATATTTACCTAATCATATCAATAGTCCAATTAATAATGGTATTAAAATGCCATAAAGATTTTGACATTGTATCTGGTCTGAGCATGGTTTGTTGTCATATTCCTATATCACATATTTGCACCAACTTTAGAATGTTATTTTTTTAGATATTTCTAAAAGTATTAAGCCTAGAAGGTGTTTAATAGCTTGGCCAATTGGTTTGGTGTTTTAGGAAATCCAAAAAAATAAAATAAATTCGAATTGAAACGGATACCCGAATAATCCGATTCGAATTCTTATTCTTATAGGGATTTCAAAAAATTTGGATAGTTCGGATTATTCGGATATCCGAATAATCTAAATAAATAACATGTGTTTTAGTTATTTGAAGTTTAGCTTTATTCGTGTACTGTTTTAAACTTTTAATTTTCATAGTTATGATGGATCATGGATTTAATTACACTTTTGTTTGTGAATGTTTAATTTTAAATTTCCGGTTTTGTATTTTTATTTAATCAGACGTTTGTTTGAATGTTTGTTGTATAGTTTATTTCGGGTTATTGGGATTATTTCGGATGATCATAATCCGATCCAAGTCCATCTGGAATCAATTCGGATGATAGGAGCACCCCTAATTTGGATAGGATTTCCGATGAGGTCCTAAAAATTTCAAATCCGAACCGAATAAACCAAATAATCCGTTATCTGATTCGATGAACATCACTATGTTTATTGTTATGGTGCCCCTTTATAAATATAAAGTTATGGGTTCAAATCCTTACACCAACGAAGTAAATGTAGAATTTTGCAGTTAAAAAAAAAGAAGCTACAAAAATTATAATATACAGTAAAAAAGTTATGTTTGAATTAATAAAATTTCTAGTATTTTTCTAGACAATTTTTTATTATTATTATTATTATTATTATTATTATTATTATTATATATTTAGACTGGGCCTGGTTAAAGAACTATACTCTAAAGGCCAATACATGGGCCGATCCGAACACTAAGGTAGCGTTTAATATGAAGTAATGGTAAGAGGAATGGAATGGATCATTCCTAAGGAATAAAATAAAACATGTTTGGTTGCCTTCATCAATTAAATGAATTATGTGACATTCGTGGCAAAACCGAGTACACCTTAGTACTTACAAACTCGAATAAGCGTTTAACCGCTTATTGCGTAACGAACAAATGAATAACCAAACGGGTCTGGTTATGGTCCGGATATCCCAGGGTGCTATCTATAAGCGATATATGTGACATTCGTGACAAAACGAGGTATACTCTATACATTACGTAACAAGTAAACGATAAATCGGTTAATTCGTAGTGCTTAAACGAGTAACCGACCGATACTAATTATGACCTGTATATATACTGAGGGGTCATATACGAGTTATATATATATTATAGAGGCTAACATATTGATATTTAGGCCCCAGTACGTTTAAAACTCTTTAAACGAAAAATGTTTTGTTTATCGATACGCTATAAGCTTAAACGCAATCGTTAATATCAAAACGAGCATTGTAGTATCCGTTAAGCCGAAAAAGATTTATAAAACACTTATATGACATGTTCTAAACAATCCGTGAAAATATTTTGGAATTTTACGAGTCAGTACGTTTTTCTTATTTTACAAAAAGAAGCTGAAAAACACTCGTTTTCGCGCTGGTTTTCGCACTCGAACTAGTTTTCTTGCGAAAAACTGAACCCGAATTAAATTTTGGACCGACGTTTACGTGTGGCACGAAAACCGAGGCACCATTGGGCCAAAAAGAAGCCCAATGGGCCTTATATACTTGCGGTCGCCCCCTTACATTATTCTACCAAATATATTACCTTGAAAGCTTCTTGAATAAGCCACCTATTTTATACATTAAACATAAAGACCAGACCTTCTTCAGCTGTGTTCTTCAAGTTCAGCCAAAGTTTTGAGGTAAACCCTCTAATTTTCATTGATTTCATACTTAATTAACATAGTTTAAACATGAAAAATTAATCCTTGATTAGTTTTAAACATGTTTAACCATCCAAAAATCATAAAAATCAAGTAAAATCATGTTTTGATGTTAAACATGTATACAAACCAGGAACATATACTTTTTTGGTCAAAAACACGGATTAGAACATGAATATAACGTTTTTACGGTTTGAAAGTTCGGTTTGAACCCAAAACCGAAACCCTAATTATCAAGGTTGTCACATGGATGATTTATGCTTGGTTTGATGTTATATGATATGTAGATACACTGAGATTGCAACCCGAGACCCGGAAAGTCGTTTAAGCTAGCAAAACTCATTGAAAACCGACAAGGTAAACCCGTAACACTCGTTTAAGGGCTGTTTAGGTTAAGGCTGTGATGTGCATATTATTAGACCTTGAAATTTTTCAGGAACATCAGGGATCATGTCATTGAGTCCCTGTTAAAATTTGGTATTTTTTTGACCATCCGAGAATATTTGGCGAATTTATTACCGAATTGGGACGTTTATTTGGGAAAATAGCTAAAATACTTCAAAAATTATGAAATTTTTCTGGGAACTCAGATTTAATGTATTTTGATCACATATGAATTTTGAGATCATTTGGAGAAGTCTAAGGGTGTTTTGTACATATGCGTTCATGCGAATTTTTATAGCCGAATTTGGGCCGAAAAGAATATTGAACAGGCTTTTTACATTCTGGAATTGATACAGGTTGTTTTGGGACATGATTTGAGTATTCAGGAAATTTTGTGGAATTTTTGGAAATTTTTTGGGATAAACAGACGATTTTCAGGCGAAATATAGCTGATAAAATGAATTTTTATAAATTATTAAATCAGTAAATAATTCCAAAAATATTTTTATAAAAATCTACATATTTTAATTGATAAGTGGCTAAATTTTCATAATTTAATGATTAACGGTTAATTCATTATGCTAATTTAAATATTAAACAAATTCAGTTTTTATAAAAACCGGCAAGTTCGCGACTAACGAATCTTCGGGAATATCAAAACACCAAGAGTGATCAAAAATCATATTTTTGGACTAATTAAGTAAAAACGAACTTTTCTATGAAAAACCTGGACAATCCGGATAGATTGTGCGCGTTTATTCTTAAATCAAACTGAATAAACGGAAACGGACCCCGAGGCTAATCCGGTACCCCAGTATGTGATCCTTCTTTATAACTTAATCATTTTATTAACAAATACATTTACCCAAGCTTATTTTCCCATAACTTTTTTCTGAACGCGTAAACGAACAACTTGGCCCAGCTGGGAAAACGAGAATCTGAGCCAAGTTCAGTTTTAAGTATTAGACATTAAACAACATCACAGCCTAAGCTTATTACTACTTTCTGGGCGTACCAGCTATACCCAGATTAGTTATACAGCCCAGTTTAATACTGAGATTATAATAATATTAAAATATTAATATTATTATAATATGGACTACAGGGACTAAGTGATAGCAAGGGAAACGAACCACGTGCTGATCTCGCACTGAGTGCCTACAAAACCGTGAGTTTCATGACCCCACCCTTTAAACTATTTTACGAACTTTTGGGGTGGAAAGCATGTTTATACACGTTTTTATCTAAACACGGATCAGGATATAAAATATCTGAACATTTATTTATGAAAAGTCCCTTCAAACATAATGACTGACTACGTGCTGATGAAAGATGATTATTATCGTTGATTGATATATTGAGTGGAGATAATACGAATTGCAAAACATAATGAAATTACACGTGACAACATGTTTATACAAACACGTTATGTAATGTTAAACATAACTAATTTGGGAGACAACGTGGTCTGTAATGGCCATGGGGATAACGTGGTCTGTGATGATTATGGGGCTGTTGTGGGCAGAAGGGGGGCCACAATAGTAACAAACTAAAGTTGAGTATGGCCTATGAGCCAAGTTCTGCTGCAACTTATAAACTAAAGTTGAGTATGGCCTATGAGCCAAGTTCTGCTGCAACTTACTAAACTAAAGTTGAGTATGGCATATGAGCCAAGTTCTGCTGCAACTTATAAACTAAAGTTGAGTATGGCCTATGAGCCAAGTTCTGCTGCAACTTATTAAACGAACTAACTTGATTATGACATGAATGTTAAGAAAATAATGTGATTATGCGTATTGTGGGCGGATGGGGAGCCACAGTATTTGGTGATACGTGATAAATACTATATGTGTATATGTGTCTATATACATGCTATGTGATTAGCCGTAGGAAATACTATGTGTAGAATATACTAATTATTTGCGTGTACACTATATAATGTTTGAGTTTACATGGAATCATTGTGGGTGGAAGGGGGACCACAGTGGTTGATGTTAACGCGGAACCGTTGTGGGCGGAAGGGGGGCCACAGTGGTTGAGTTTATGTGGAACCGTTGTGGGAGAAAGGGGGTCCACAGTGGTTGGTTAAACACGGAAATTGGAAACAGGTAGTACGATCAAACAATCACGATTTTACCGAAATTTCGAATTTATATTATAAACTTACATGTGTGCATATGCACACACAAGGATATGGCTGTGCATATTTATACAACCGTAAATACATATTTTTACATACGCGCGTACATACAAACTATGACTGTATGGTGCGCATAACTGATTTCGTTAAAACTTATGAAACTCACCAACTATTCGTAGTTGACCTGTTTTGACATGCTTTTCAGGTAATCAGGTATGAGAAGTAATTTCCTGTGAGTTACGTGTCTGATTGGTGATTGATGTCGTGGGCATTTGAGTTAGAAGTAAAGTGATTGAAGAACATGTTAAATTGTATCATCTAGTTTGTAAAAGATGTTAGAACGATGTAATAAATTGTAAATTAGTTAGTAATGTTTCTTTATGAACAATGTATTTGATACCAGTTGTATCTGTTGCATTTCCGTTTTACGCTTCCGCAATTCGCTTAACGGGGTGTGACAAATTATTACTAAGGAATGAAAATCCTTTCATATATAACAATTTTCATTCCTTAGTAAAAGGTGCTTTTTTTATTCCTTCAAGGAATAGAATGAAACGATCAACAATAATAATAATAATAATAATTATTATTATTTAATTATAAAATTATTATATTTTTTATTATTATATCGCATTATGTTATTATCGTTCCGTTAGCTAACAAAAAAAAATGTGTGTATATTTAATAATAAAATGTTTATTCATTTCATTTCTATATGATAACCAAACAAAATAATGAAATGGTAATGATTCATTTTATTTTTTTGTTCATTTCATTCCATTCTCTATTCTATTTCTTAAACAAGAAAAGCCAGCCTGGTTTATTTTAATGGACTGAGAAACATAGATTCAAACATACAATAAAACTAGGCCCAATATTGGATTGTAAAGTGTTTAATAATAAATACAAGCATGAATATTAAATAGCTTGTAAGAGTCAGAATATGTATGATTATACGAGCTACGTTAGTAATATAATAAATGATATATTTTCAAGAGAAACACTTTACGACATGCCATGTTTTTTGTATTTTCAAACAAAAGTTCGGAAGCCTAAACGCTACATAGCATCATCTCGAAACGTTTTCTTCTATACGATAGATTTTTTTAACAGTCTTTGGATCTACAGTAACCCTTTGACTCATTAATCTTCTATACGAATTACGATAGATGAATGAGCTGATTTTGATCCTCTACCCCACCCCTACCCACTTGTAAAGATATGAAGATGCTTTGATGAAGCTCATAATTCACATGCCATTTATAAAATATATATGCCATTCAAATGAAAATAAAAAATAATCTAAAACATATAGTTTCCTCCACACAACCTGCAGATTTTTTTCTATATCAGTCACATCGATCTCTGTTATAAGTTTTGGAATCTTTTTATATGTTTTTAAATTTTGTAGTTTATATATCAGACTCAGATATTTAATATTGTATTTGAAAAAAAAATGTGTTAAGTTAGAGGTGTTCATTGTTCGAACCGAAATGACAACCGTTCTGTCGTTACGAATTAAATTTGATCTTATCAATATACAGAAATTTAAAAACATGGGATTCTAAACTCGTTACACTAATACGTCTCTTTAATGAGATCCACACGTTAATGATTTAGGTGATACATGTATTGTCATGTCTAACATTAATGGTTCGCCTAAAGTCCAAACAACTATAGCTAGGGGTGTAAACGAGCCGAGTCATTTGAGATTGGATCGGAAAAAAAAACTCGAAACGGCCCAAGCCTTTTCCAGCCAAGCCACAAACAAAGCTTGTTTAGTTATCGGGCCCGAGCCTCACCCTTGTATGGGAAGCTCGCTTGCACTTGTTGAGCCTTAACATGCGTTGTGTATTTTTAAGTTTTTACATATTGTTAACTTCTATGTATAAATTCCCCCTTACACACCAGAGCTCGAGCTGTGGTTTGAGCCGTTTAAGGTATTACATGAACTTGAACCGAGCTTATGCTTGTTTAATGTTTTTCTTAAAATATATAAAAATATTTAAAACATATACAAATTATATATTTAATAATAAATTAGCCGAACTTTAAGAAAAAAGCTCCAGAGTCGTCGAGTTTTGGCTCGTTTAAGGTACAACATGAGCTTGAGCTGTGGTTTGAGCCGTTTAAGGTACTACACGAGTTTGAACCGATCTTATATTTAATGTTTTTCTTAATATATATATAAAAATATTTAAAAACATATACAAATTATATATTTAATAATAAATTAGCCGAACTTTAAGAAAAAAGCTCCCGAGTCGCCGAGTTTTGGCTCGTTTAAGGTACAACATGAGCTTGAGCCGAGCTTAGGCTCGTTTCAGGTTTTTCTTAAAATATATAAAAAAGTTTAAAAGCGTATATAATTTAATTACAAAATAATAAACCGCCACGAACCTGAACTTGAAAAAAACGGCTCCCGAGCCAAGCTCGAGCCAAGCTTTGTCTCGTATAAGGCACACCACGAGCTTGAGCCAAGCTTAGGCTCGTTTCAGGTTTCCTCAAATTATATAAAAACAACCAAAAACATATACAAAACTAATTAACGAATAATAAACTAGTCGAACCCGAGCTTGAAAAAATGACTCCTGCTCCAAACTCGAACTTATAAAAAAACCTGAAGCGAACCGAAGTCAAGCTCTCGTCGTAAGTCAAAACAAGCCGAACTTCAACTTAATCAAGCTCGAGCTCGGGCTCGGCGCGTTTACACATGATATAATAATAATAATAACAATAACAATAATACACAAAAGAGACAATCATATAATTATAAATTATTAGTTAAATTTAAAATACAGTTATATGATCACAACAACCATACCAACGGTCAAAATTAATCACTCCGCCTTTTATTGGAGTATCGGGCTATCCTTAAGTACCGGTTAATGATCCCTATGTTCCCGACGGATGAACCTTGCCCAATTTGTCGCAAGGTCTGTTTGGATTCTTTTGGTGACCATGCGGTGCATTGCAAAGAATTGCCTGGCTTTAAATACAGACATGATCTGGTTAGGGATGTTCTGTGTGATGTTCTTAAACGGGCAGGGATTTCTGCTAAAAAGGAGGCCCCTGTTAACTTTCTCACGGATCCTATTGAAGGGAGGTCTACTTTACGACCAGCTGATATTCTTGTGTTCGGGTGGGCAGGGGGGAAACATGCCTGTGTGGATCTTACAGGAGTGTCTCCTCTTGTTGGGCTCAGGGACCGTGGGTTTGTTGTGGGTCAGGCTGCGTTGAAGGCTGAATCGGGCAAAGTTGTTAAACACGAGAAAGCTTGTTTAGATAATCAACATGTCTTTCTACCATTTGCCTTTGATACATTTGGTTTTCTGGCTCCAGAGGCTGTGAAATTTTTGAGTAGGGTTCAGCGCGTCGTACACGGAACCTCTTCAGCTTCTAGGTCCCAAAGCTTCGTTTTTAGCAGGATTGGCTTTGCTGTTCAAAAGGGGGTTGCGGCGCAGCTTGTTGCCCGTTTGCCTGCCACTTTATTGTAATCGTTTTATAGTAAATTATATAAAACTTTGATAATCCACGTAAAAAAAATTATTATTATTATTATTATTATTATTATTATATAACTCTCAAACCCCCATTTCTTTTACTTCAAACCCTTAGTCTTCAAAGATGCTACTTCGTAGTTCATCGAATCCCGCACTCAATTCATGGCTCCGCCACGAACTCCACACCGAATCATCACCGTTCGACCCGTTACTCGCCCGCCGAGCCCCCAAATCACAAACAGTTTCGATGAGTTCGTTAACCGATCCACCGAGGAAGCTCATCCGAGCTTCATCGGAAGCTGATTTGATCGGTAATGTTAATTCGATTGTTAAAGGTAACAAAACCACCAATTCGTTACTCACTTCGATTGCGGTTGAAGAGGATGTTGAAGGAGAGGAGAGGGATTGTGATTGTGAGGGTTTGTTGTTTTCGGGAATTGGAGTTACGGTGGATGGTAGTGGCGGTGGCGGTGGCGGTGGAGGGAAGATCTCCGGTGGTGATGGGAATGGGAACGGGAATGGTTATGAGAATGATAGTACGGATTTGTATTATCGGAGTATGATTGAAGCGAACCCTGGGAATGCAATGGTTCTTGGTAATTATGCAAAGTACTTGAAAGAGGTACATAGGGTTTGTTAAAATAATAACAAAATTTTGTTAACGAGCTGGCACGGTTGGTTTGTAAACGGGCCGGATCAGTCGGCCTGAAAACGGGCTGATCAGTCGGTCTGCAAACGAGCTGGCTCGTTTGGTCTGCAAACAGGCTGGCTCGGTCGGTCTGCAAACGGGCCGGCTTGGTTTTGCTAATGAGCTGTCTCGGTCAGTCTGCAAACGAGGTGGCTCAGTTGGTTTGCAAACGGGCCGAAACGGTTGGTCTGTAAACGGGCCAGCTCGGTCTGAAAACGGGCTGGCTCGGTCGGGCTGGCATGGTCTGTTAACGAGCCGAGCTCGAGCCAAGGTTGGCTTGTAGGTCACTAATTAGTTAGCGAAAAGGATGCAGATGGTTTATAATTGGAAACTTTGCCTTACTCGTTAAAAAAACAGGTTTGGTAATCAAGCAGTTAAACTGGTTAAATCTTAGGCCTTATATATGCAATCTAAACTGTATGAAATTTTTTGATAAAAAGAAGTTGAAATTGCTTATAATATTGAAAGTTTTCGTTTGCCTCGTTTAAAAGTAAAGCCAAAATGTTAGTAATATGTAATTTATAGCCCAAATTTCAATTTAGTATTTATAAATAAAAGCCTACAACTTGCTCTTCTGGTTGCTCGTTTGCGGCCCTAATATCTATTTGAATACAAACATCACGATTCACTGATTGGTTTAATGATTTCAACATTGATATTGTTGTTTTGAAAAGGTCAGAGGTGATTTCGTTAAGGCCGAAGAGTACTGCAGCCGAGCGATACTGGCAAACCCTAACGATGGAAACGTGTTGTCAATGTATGCTGATTTGATTTGGGAGACACAAAAGGACGCCCCTCGTGCACAAAACTATTTTGATCAAGCTGTTCAGGCTTCACCAGATGACTGGTATAATTAACTTTTAAAAAACTTTGACTTACAAGTTAAATGTCTTTTTTTTTTTGCTTATTTGATTTAAATTTGTTTGTGTGATGATGATGCAGTTATGTTATGGCTTCTTATGCTCGGTTTCTCTGGGATGCGGATGATAAAGACGAGGAAGAAGACGAAGTTGATATGAATGTATTAACACCAAGTTTCTTAAACGAAACCGCACAATTACCTCCGATTGCTGCAGCTTCTTAAAGATGAATACTCTTTTGTATATTGACACAGATATTATTATACAGTAACTTGCTAACCTACTTTTGTTTGTTGTATTTTGTTTGCTTTTTTGCTCTTTTAACAAGCCATGTGATGTTGTGACTTGTGACTTGTTGCATAAAGTGTTTAATAATAAGTATTATAGATATATTTCTATTGATGTATGTTTTTGTAATTATCATGTTACAAATAGTAATAAAATGTGAATGATGGAGCTTGAATTGCAGGTAACACTCACTATGTTATTTCAAGATAAAAAGAGAAATTATTAGGCTTTTAAATAGGACCATTGCCTTTTGTATTGAAGTACAGCTGCTCAAATGTATTATTCATATCAATAGCTTAATATGTATTATTCATCTGTTGTTTTGTTGTTGTTTTGCATCTTGTAAGAAATATCTACTTAGCATGATGTGAGACGTTGTCCATAGCGTTCGGGCCCCACAAGTTCTTGAAAATATCTCATGTTTATTAACTTAACTTCATTGCAATTTATCTATATGAACTGTTATGTGAATTGGTACTAAATCCATTGAGTTCACATGTGAACAAATTCTTGCATATACTACCATAGTAACATATAATGTTATAAAATTAAATGATATTCTTTTATAATATAAGAATAACACAAACAAGAAACAACATTACAATCATTAACTAACTAACACCTTCAAATGATCCAAAACCAACCAAGAACCGACCCCGAAACCAACCCGAATCCCAAACACAAAGCCATGACAACCGCAGCCGTTTCTGCTTCCGAAGGCGGTACCAATTTAGGCGCCAAAATCATGATAACACTCGTCAGATAACCATTCGTAAACCCCAACACAACAGTCAAAAACACCACAAACACCTCATTTCTAAGCCACATAGGTCCATGCAAACACGCGGTAAATAACGGATATAACAACAATCTACCCAAACAACCCCATGTAGCCTTACCAACACTCTTTAAAACATATATAGCAGTAAAACATTTCCCTCCAAAATCCGCGATATTATACGTGGTAATTAACATTATCGGGTACCAATCTTTTAACACATCTGATTTTATATTTTCCGCTAAAAAGCCTGGAAATATCGATAAGGTGACGGTATATATTACGAATATTCCTAAAGCAGGCCATTGGATCATTCTTGCTACATCCCAAAATTTTTCCCTTGATGTTAAATTATTATTTTGTTGTGACTTATAATGTTGTTCCATAACTGGTAACTTGTATAACAAGGTACAACAAACCATGCAGAGTAGTAAGATAACCGTGCTGACTAGGAAGTATAAGTGTGCACTTTTCTTGAGCCCTTGTGGATCATGCGGGAGTGAAGCTTTCGTTATAATCCGCAAGAATGAGACCAAGATTCCTGAAAAGTTTGTGGTTTTAATTATTAGCTATTTCTACTTGTTTGCATAAAAACGGGCCGGTTTGTTTTATTTGCAACGGGTCAATGGATAAAGTTTTAAACTTTGTTAAAAATTAAAACGGGCCAAATGTGTTAAGATCTACCCGTTTGCCTAAAATGGGTCGATTTTGTTTTATTTGCAATGGGTAAAGTTTCGAACTTTGCTGAAATGAAAACGGGTCAAATATGTTAATTTCTACCAATTTGCCAAAAAATGGGTCGATTTGATATATTTGCAGCGGGTCAACATGAGTAAAGTTTCTAACTTTGTTAAAATGAAAACGGGTCAAATACGCTATTTTCTAACCGTTTGCCTATTAACGGGTCACTTTATGTTAATTACTAACCGTTTGCCTAAAAATGGGCCGGTTTGTTTTATGTGCAACGGGTCAACATGGGTAAAGTTTCAAACTTTGCTAAAATGAAAACAGGTCAAACATGCTAAATTTGTACCCGTTTTACTAAAAATGGTTCCATTTTTTATGAATCGTGTTTAAATGTATTATCTGCAACGGGTCATCGGTTAAAGTTTCAAGCTTTGCTATCAAGAAAACATGTCGAATATGTTAATTACTATTTAATGAATACAGTTTTCCTAATTTCATTTTTTATATAAAAATAGACTGATCTTATGTTGTTTTGCTAATTATTTTTATCATTCATAAATATGGACAAAAAATTGTTCTCGCCTTCTCGAGTCAGGCTCAACCCATATAAAACTATCCATTTTAACCCGACATACCTGATGAAGCAGTCCCAGCAAAAACAGCCTGCATGTATTCTTTTGGCAATTTTCCTGCGGACCCCACAAGGCTGCCGCCAATCAACCCATCCGCCAAACCACAAACCACAACCGATGCAATCACTACATAAAACGCTGACGTGGACTTCTCGTTCCAACTAACCCAATCAAGCGTTGGACTTACCATTAAAGACACAACAAACATTGTAAAACCAATGTTCATCCTCACTTGAAAACTCACTAGTCTACTCAAACTACTCCACTTTATCATAACAAGTAATATTAATAGTGTCGAACTCATATACGCTACCGAAAACACCTTCTCCACGTGTTTATCCGGATAAACATCACCAAAGTAATCAATGGCTGTGATCAAAGCATTCCATGGAAGTAAGTTTCCTGCACCAAGTAAGAAATGTATAACATAAGCTACTTTGAATGTGTCTTTTTGTATAATGTCACTCGACTCGTGCTTCAAACTCTCCATTTTCACATTACAAGTTTTGTCTTTAGAGGGTGCGTTTATATAAGGCCGGCGGGTTACGATATTTTGGTGCGAATTTTTAAAAGTTTGATTCTTTACAAATCTTTTGTTATGGATCACTGGAAATCTGCCTTCGATTCAAGATTGATGTGAATTGTGAAATATCTCACTTTTTTTTTACTTTGTGAAGCACAATCCGTCAATGTTTTATAAGAACAATAAAAGTAAAGAAATTTATTTTTCTATGTGTATATAATGTTACAATTATTATTTTTTTTCCTTGCATATTTATTCTAATTGCTTGATTGACATAGACTAGGTTTTAAACCCAAATGTTGTTACTTTATAATACATGAAAACAAATATGTCCCATGTGGGGATGTAAATGGATGGCAAGAAATGATTTGTGGTTTTTTAGAATATACCGTAGTTTTCGTCCATGTGGTTTGTCAAAATTTACGAGTTTAGTGTAATAATTTTAAATTTGCGATTTTCATCAATGTGGTTTCATTTTACTTGCAATTAAACCCGAATTCACTAACCCCGTTAAGTTTGGTCATTAAACCCATCAGCGCCCCTCATGTGAGGGGCAATTTTGTCCCTTTTCTCCCCAAATACAACCCAGCCCCTCACGTGAGGGGACTTGCGAATTAGGACTGGGGCTTATTTTGGGAGAAAAAGGGACAAAATTGTCCCTCGCGTGAGGGGCACACTGATGAGTTTAACGACTAGACTTAACAGGGTTAGTTAATTCGGGTTTAACTGCAAGTAAAATAAAACCACATGGACGAAAATCGCAAATTTATTACTACTTGACTAAACCGCATATTTAGGATCATTTGTAGATGGAAAGCAGCCACAGATCACAATTGAAGGGCAGGTGGTCCCGCAGGTAACGAAGTTCAAGTATTTAGGATCATTTGTACAGAGTGATGGGGAATTAGACAGTGATGTCACCCACCGAGTTCAGGTAGGATGGTGTAGATGGAAAGCAGCCACAGGTATATTGTGCGACAAGAGTTTCCCGACTAAACTAAAGGGAAAATTCTATAGGGTGGCAGTTAGACCTGCAATGCTATATGGAACAGAGTGTTGGGCCATCAAGAAGGCACAAGTGCGGAAGATAGAGGTAGTAGAAATGAGAATGCTACGTTGGATGTGTTGGCACACAAGGCTAGACCGAATAAGAAACGTTGTGTTTCGCGAGAGATTAGGGGTGGCGAACATAGCAGACAAGATAAGAGAGTGGAGATTGAGATGGTTTGGACATGTAAAGAGAAGACAGACGACGAATCCTGTTAGATCCGTAGAAAACATTACTATAGAGGGGAGGAGGGGTAGAGGACGACCGAAATTGACTTGGGATGAGAGGATTAGGCATGATTTGATAGACCTAAACCTCTCCGAGGACATTGTTGAGGATAGGAATTCGCGGAGAAGTAGAATTAAAGTTAAGGATTTTTAGAGAGAATTGAATACCTTAGGGCTTAGACTTAACTTATTTAGGTCGCATACCATAATGGTATTTCCCTTACATATATTATTATTATTATTATTATTATTATTATTAGCTTTTATATAGCTGTTAAACTGTGATCTTATTATTAATATTATTATAATTAGTAGTAGTTTGTATATAACTGTTAAACTTTGATTTCCTTTATTTTGCTTCATACACATGTACTTAGAGCCGAGGGTCTCTCTGGAAGCCACCTCTTCATTCCTTTGGATGGAGGTACGGTGTGCCTACATCCCACCCTCCCCAGACCCTACTTATAGCTTTGCTGTCGGTGGGATTTTACTGGGCATGATTGATTGATTGATTGATTGATTGACTAAACCGCATATTTGGACAAATCACAGGGACGATAACCGCAATTTACTCGTTTTTTTACTTTATGGTTTATAAATTTTTATGCCACTATTGTAACATATGTGGCTTTCTTTGATGTTTTAATCCTTTTCAATCATGTTAAAGGAATCTTATTGATTTTACCAACAGATCATGTAATGACACCTTGAAGTCCATATGGTCCATTCCATAGCTTCAATATTCTCCATATATTCTGATTTTCACCTTTAGATTATTTGTTCACAGTTCACAAGAATATGTCATAGGTGAACATGTTTTAGGTTATGCTGTTTGAAAATCTTGGATTTTGACTTTTGAGAGATGGTATTAGTATAAAACAAAAGATCATGTTTTGTACGCGTTGGGTTGGTTGTTTGACCCGCGGGGGGGGGGGGGGGGTCAGACGGGTTGGGAAACGTTCAATATCTCTACGACTTGTTTGAGATAAATAGAAAAGGCATACTAGCTCATTGTGGGTCGAAGTTTCCACTTCTAAATTAACGACCCTTGAAAAGAGGATTTGAGATTCTTGAAGAGCTGGCATAATGTTCAACCTACAAATGCGCGTAAGCATTATATAAGTGCAAACACTTGCATATGTGATGCAACATGTTTATTCTTTTTGGCAAGAGGCAATCTTACACCTACTATGTTTGGGTACTTGTGGGAATTTAAAGGTGAAGTATAGAGACCAATTAAGGTGCTAAGTGAATATGAACATCAACATCAAAATTGGCTTTAGGGTTGGAAAGAGGGGCTAAAGCAATGGCTCATGATCTTGAAATGACTATTTGTGAGCCCTAAAGCTTTTTTAGATTCATGGTCCATATGCACAACTTGATTCTTTTTATATCATTCAAGTCATAAAAAGAAAAGATTTCAAAAGCAACACATGTAATATTTGCAATCTAATTTACATACTAATTACTTATAAACAAAGAGTATTTTTTGATATGTTACTAGAACTTCACTTTGTTTCAACTTCATTTTCTAGAACTTGGAACTTAGCCGCTCTCGGGACACTCGTACTTAGAAAACAAGATTAAGTTCATAAGCACATAGACACAATGGTGGAATTCAACTCCAATAACTAAAGATCAATGGCATACGATGAGTGATAGGAGGCTAGGAGCGTCCTCAAGAATTATGTTAACTATTATTCAGGGGAACAGAAAACCAAACCGGCGGGGTTGGGTGGGTCAGCCACACCTGAAAGTTTTATCGGTTCAGTTTTAACGGTTTGAACTGGTTTTTCTATATATCACAAATTTGTATTTGAATTTTTAAATTTCTAAACATGGTTCATGTGCACAACTACATATTCTATGAATAAAAAAGGTATATATAAAATAATAAAGATAAAGAACTGGTTTTAAGATCTGAAGTAGGCCGAAATGTGAATGAACCGTTTGGATCTCAAACTGGCAAACCAGCTAACTCGCTTGCTTCCGTTTGAATAGTTGAAACGTTTAAACGATTTATAAACACCACACCACACCACACCACAAAATACTTGAATTTTTATTTGTGATAGTAATGTATAGTTTTTTTTAAAGAAAATATTGTTGTAATATATTGGATTATGAGAAACAAGGCCGTCATTCAAAGTAGTATCATAAACATGGATGCCCACAGCCCAAGCCCAAATAGTACCATAGTAATCTAGATATGGCTCTTTTATGTATATGACTAATGACTTGTAAGTTATGTATAGTGAACCCAGTGGGCTAATTGATTTACATATGGGCCGAATATGGGCTTTAGTCCAAACTTTTAACAACTTGGTTTAGACGCTTTTTTTAGCACCTCACCATCTCAAATAATAAAAACAATTTTATATAGATAGCTATTCTCTTTTAGTTGTTTCAAAATACAAAAATCCTTTTACGGGACTAGCCAGCAAACGATGGTCTTACTGATTCACTAGTCCAGTTGAAACGGGTTCGAGAATCGTGTTCAAGAATGTATGAAGGCATAATTCATTTGGAAAATATTTAAAATTACATGATATATAAATATTGCATTAAAATTAAAGTATTAGTATGTTCTTATGATGGTTATATTAATAAAAAGAAATATATTGTTTTCTCAAAAGAAAAAAAAATAAAGTAGCTAAGAACTCTTTTTTTTTTAAATAAAAGAGATTAAACGAATTCGGAGTGTATTTAGTTTGTATACTTTGAATTACAACATAAATATCTTGCTTTTAAGTTGGAAAATGCTCTCATTTATATGAGACATCTTGGATCCAAATTATCAAATTATGGCAGGTGAAACAAATTATGAGACATGTCTAGGAGTGAAAACATTGGCTATAAATTAAATGTGTCAAACAAACATGAACGAGTCTGTGTTCGTGGTTGTTTGTTTAACCTTAACTAATGAATATAAAATGAACTTGATTGTTCTCGTTGAAGACGTTAATCTTGAATTTTGGAGATAAAGATCAAACGTGTTGTAGATAATTCTTGGTGAATTATTTATTAAGTATTTTATATTTAAAGTAGAGATAATTATTAGTTTTAACTAATAAGGTTTATCTAGGAGTTTATTTGTTTATTAAAATAGAGTTTGTGTTGGGCTAGGATTAGAATGAGTTTAGTATAAATAGATGGTTAGAGGTATTGTAATTTGTGTGCTTGGTTGATAATAATTAAAAGAGTCGAACAAGTTGTTCAATCTCGTTTTTGTGTGTTCGATCAAGGGCCTGATTTCCAACAATTGGTATCAAAGCTTGGTGTTGGCGGTTTTGAGATTCGTTTTTCGAAAAGGGGAGCAGCCCCTCGCGGGGTTGCAATGACGGTGAAACCGGAGGTGGTGATTGAAGGCTGTAAAGGAGGTGTTTGGAGTGAAATCGGTGGTCGAATTAATTGTCGATCAAGTGGTGTCTCAATTTTGAAATCGTTGGAATTAAATTTGGAGGAGTTCCAAGTTTGGTGAAAAGTCCATGTGACAACTTCTATGTATTTTTGGAATACCATTCATGAAGTCATGATATTAAACAAAAGGTGAGGTCTCAACATTAATTTTATAAAGATGTTGATTCGTGTGTCACACTAAGTCATAGCTAAAAAGAGGCAGCTTTAGTCGGGTAAGACTGAAACTGGGTAAGTTTACTGGGTAGGTTCAACTTGGTTGTTTGATCGTGTTTTATTGTGTCGGACACTCTTTCTAGCCAAGGATAAAATTCGCAGCGAGGAGTTCGATTTTTGTGGCGGAAAAACCAACGGGCGTGTCAGAGAAGAAACGAAAGAGCGGGGAGCTAAGGAATTCGTTTGACGACCGAAAAGGCGGAATAGTGGGGTGCTATTGTCTTTGTTGGTGGTTGATATTAGTGTGTGCATATCAAGGAAGAGTGTGACATGGTGGTAAAATTATGATCAAATAAGGGTTGAATCTATTTAGTAGAGATTTGCGGGTAGGCAGACGGAAGAAGATTCGTCAAAGCGGGAGGCTTTGAATCTTGTCATGTCTGGCAAAGGAAGAAGAAAATGGTAAAAGTAGCAAGCTTGTTTTTTCTTTGTTCGGTGATCAAGAACGGTGTAGTTCTAGGACAGGAAAGAGGGATTGAATTTGTTGATCATGGTATGGGTGAAACGGGTCCAATTCAAGATTATGGGGGAGAATGAAGACGTTAATCTTGAATTTTGGAGATAAAGATCAAACGTGTTGTAGATAATTCTTGGTGAATTATTTATTAAGTATTTTATATTTAAAGTAGAGACAATTATTAGTTTTAGCTAATAAGGTTTATCTAGGAGTTTATTTGTTTATTAAAATAGAGTTTGTGTTGGGCTAGGATTAGAATGAGTTTAGTATAAATAGATGGTTAGAGGTATTGTAATTTGTGTGCTTGGTTGATAATAATTAAAAGAGTCGAACAAGTTGTTCAATCTCGTTTTTGTGTGTTCGATCAAGGGCCTGATTTCCAACACTCGTTTGTCTTTGTTCTTTATTATTATGAATGGCCATAAACAAACTTAAACGTTAGAAGCAAAACTGGTATATAGGAATTCTAATTTCTAAAGACGACAACCAACCTTTAAAGCTTTTTGGACTTCATGTAACGGGAATGGTTGATGGCTCTCAACATGATCACGATACATTTCATTAGTATTTTAATTTAATATGATATGTTTTAATGAGTATCTAAAAGGTTATAAACATATAAACATTAAAAAACAACCTTAATATATAAATGAATATAAATGATGTTCATGAAGGCAAATAAATAAACAAGACATGTGTTTATGTTCATTCCGAGCTATTTTCTTTTATCATAGTCGTTTGTTTAGTAAATAACTTGACTGCCTACCGAATAATTCATTGAATATGTTGACAACCCAAGTCTCCTAATCTCAAATATTAGTTAACATGGACTCAATGATCATTGGCTCAACTAGCAACTGCTAGATGAGTTAAGTATGAGGTGCAAGGGGATGCATCATGGTTTTAAACCACACATATAACAAGAATTTTGTGGAAACCTTCTGGGGTCTCGGTTCGATTTCAATAAATGTATGCCACTAATAGAGGAAAAATCCGATATTCTAGGATTCGATCTCGGGTGAGATAGATTGTATACGAATGATAAGCCCTTAAACCGACAACCAGTTGTACTAAAGCATCTTAAAAAGAGATGCTCTTTCTACTTATGATTAATTTGAAGACTGTTTCATGTTGAACTTGTTCTAGTGATACTCTAAATATGTGCGGTATCTTTCAAGAAATCTAGTGATTTTGGACTTTAGCGTCTCTTGTTTCTTGCTAGAGAATTTCTTAAGTCAAATCTAAGTATTCTTTCACACACTACAACTTTGTTTTCTTAAGATTCTCTTATCACACATGACTCACACACCAAGAAATTTGTCAAGTGGAAGACTTACATAATTTCCTATAATAATTGAAACACAATATATATTTGGTCTTCACCACTTTGTTCTTAACATCTATAATAAAAAAAAAAACTATGTATTCGTTGACATGCTACATGTTGTGAACTTTCTTTGAACGGCAAACGAAATACGAATTTACATAAACTGGGCGGCAGGAAGCCAAACCCATGAAAGATACAAAACCACCATCACCGTCAGAATATAAAACCTATAAAAACGCCATAACCAAAACAAAATTACAAACCAATATTACATACATCAAATTTGTTTCAATATTCCCAAGATAAGCTAATTCCTCTCGCCTGGTTCTTAACTCACATAACCGCTCATTGATTTTTAACATTGTAGACCAATTGACCAAGCAAGACAGTTTTTCTTTCAAACACCCAAAGAGTGGTATGGTCCTATGGATAATCGTCTTAACCGCCTTAGCAACCTTCTTTATAGCCCTTAAATACTTAATACCAACACATAATTAAACTCCTAACCATCATTTTATTTTCATCCCTTTGAAATAAACTAACTTAACTAAACTAATTAGTCAAGTTAAAAGAAATCAAGATTGACCCGTAAACACTTCATTACAAGAACATGATTCTATGAGAAGCATACATGATTATTGTTCTAAATGTTCCCCACTAATCGAGTCCCAAACACTTGGAATTTGTGGGAATTTATCCATGTTATCATCATGTTTCACAAAGCCTAAGAGCCTCCAAGCATCCAACTTGATGGGACATTTTCTTTTATCTTTTTGGGACCCAACATTCAACATTGTTTGGTGTTTATGAAAGGGAGAAATTCTTTGATAACATGGGTGTTTGTCTTTTAAGATAAATATCAATCATAAGGTTTCCAAATACTTTTCAAAATTTCGACTTTATATTTTTATTCATTAAAGGTTTATTAAATAACAAAAAAATGCACAAGGATTATACATGATGCAACACAACTTCATGATTCATGACTAAATTCGAACTAATTTGTTCAAAAACGAGTCAACAAGTTAAATATAATTGTATAATTCCTTGTAGATCATATGTAAACTTAATTATTATAAGACCATACCACTAGACCATTACTAAATTATATTCTAGGTAAGCCAATCGTGAGGATGAAACAAGTATTATTTAAATATTGATAGCAAAACTCAATACCAAACATATTCCAAAGGTTCACATTTTTTTCCGGTATAATAGTTCTAACATATTCCATCTAGTTTAAGAAAACGCGCTAGTCGTTGTTGCATTTCCTAAGCGAATAAAGTGCATTCGCATGCCAATATTCAAGTTTAAGTCACATAAAAAGCGGGATTCTACGATTGACGGTGTAAATGTTACTTCATTCGATGCCACATCTAGGTTTCATGATGCGTTACTTGAGTTATATTTATCTTTTTCTTCACTTTGAACAAATACTTTTCTTCATACCAAGGGCGGCCCTACGACCAGCTAACCAGACAAGGCCTGATTGTTTGGAGGCTAAAACTTTTATTTCGTTTATATATATAAAATTATATTGAAACAAAAACCTATGAAATTAAAACCCAACAATAATTTACAACCAAAATTATTGTTTAAACTAATTAACAAACTTAAAGAGATGCTCAAAATTTCATTACAAAAACCAGAGTTCAACTTTAAAAATAAATGTCAAAAACTTTCTTCTGATGCCCCCTCACCCTCAATCCCATCTTCACGCTTATATTATGGAGTAAACGATGAGATTCAAATATTAATAAAAAATTTATATGTGGCTTCAAAATCTCATCGTCACAGAAAAATTGCTCTCAAATGATGAGTTTGAGAGCAATTTCAATGCCACCTCAGCACCTCCAATGACCATCTGAGAATCATCACGGATGGTCTAATATACCCTAAACATAAATGTTAAAGCAGCTCAATATATGCATGTGAATATCAAGTTTAGTATGCATAAACCTACAATATTATAACATGTAAACGGAATATATATGCTTATAAGCTAGGGAACGTGGGGTGGGGGTGTCAATAGAGTCCATTAACCACCCGACCACGAGAATTTGTTAGATTTTCATATATAAAACTGAGATTTTATATATAAAAACATATATTAGACCTTATAGTTGCAATTAATATAGAAGAGAGCCTTAGGGAGGAGGGGTGGTGGATGTGGTGGCATCACTCATCACACACCCCATCCAATCAAATTGTGCCACATCACCAACTTCAAATCCATCACATGTGATGATTTTTTACTAGGGGTGTTGGTGTGTGATGGAATTTTTTTTTTGTAACTTAAAAAATTAAAACAATATTTAATAGAACTTAAAAATAAAAACAATAGTTTACTAGAACATAATTCAACTTAAAAATTAGAATTAAAAAATAAAAGTTGACGAATGGCGGATGTGCATTTTTGAAGCGCCGTAAAACTTCGTTTGCCTCTCGCGTCGTAAGATTCTTGAAACCATTCTTCGTTTGCTTCGACGTTGGCTACAATCTTTAAAAATAAAGATTTCGGCAAACGAAAGCGTTCCCTAAACGTCTCGTCATTGTATTTCGGCTCCTCCACAAAATAGTCGTTCATTAGCACGTCGTGGGCATGTATACGATCACGCTCCACCACTTTTTTCTTTGGACGGCTCGGGCCTTCAAGTTCGTTATATAGCAACGGGAACCATTCGAGAATGTCATCGTCCGAAGACGAAGAGCTATCGGTGTCTAAGGGCATCGAGTGTTTCGGAAATGCCATATTTTTTTGTTGTGAATGAAGGGGAAGTTTGAGAGTGTTTTTGAGTTGGATTTGGTTTATGTTTTTGTTTTGGTTTTATATTGTTTTTTTTTATTTAAAACCCCTCCCCCCTCCCAACGGCTTCTTCCCCAACGGTACAATTTTTTGGAAACCACCCCTCCTCAAGCGTGATGGCTATCACGCAAACCACTCTCCTCAAGTGTGACAAAGGAGCGGCGGCGGTGTGCTAAGAGCCACCACGCGTGATGGCTTCCTCACCACGCTGTACCCCGTCCGCACTTATGATAACCCTTTGATAAAAAAAATCATGATTTCACATTTCCCCAACCAATTATATCACCTTAATCATTGTAAACTTTTCCACAAAAAAATGCCAACCATTCACATTAACAACCCTTTTATATTCATACTTACTACATGACATATTTGCATATTAATATGATTAAAAACACCCTAAGCTAATCATACAACTTTTGGCTACAAATTCTCATTCAAAGAATCATTCACTTATTTGGTTCACTAAACAAAATTGCCTACCAAACCTTGTTTGCATCACCTCTAATAAATAATCTTCGGATCACTTAATGAGCTAAGTTTTTTTTGGCGTTTGGAACACTTAGGACAAGGAACACATAGTATCCAAGAACTTCAATATCTTAAGAACCAAACGTGTTTGAGGCACCTAACACATGCAATTTTACAAAGAAAGAATTAGAACTAATTACACTAACACTATAGTAAAGCGGTTTTCCATGTGAACAGATGAATAATTCTCATTGACACATGAACCAACACTTAATACCCTAATGGGAAGGCACAAACGATGATGTTGCATTTGGTGTTACAGTAGAATGCATAGGCTGTGCCACCATTAATTACTGAATAGCCCAAACCAAGTCTTTTATAAACTACATTAAACAATTTAAATTATGTTGAAATCGAAGGCAAGCGGACAACTAGCTTCGCCGCTAGCCCCAATTGGATTGCAAAATCAAGTGTTTTATAAACATCATTGGTTGATCTTAGAGTCATAACATTGCTATGCTTAACGCATCTTAGGCGTGAGAAACCAAAATTATCAAATGTAAAATGAATAAAAACGTGTTGGTTGCCAATGCACGCTTTCTCATGTTTGGTTTGAGTGTTAATCTTCCTTCCAACGGGTCGATCAAGAAATTCACTAATTCACTGGTGCTTCTTTTTTGTCCGATATTCGGCATGCTTAAATACGATAAAAAGAACATCCCGAGCTAAGTCGTGTCGGTACTTGAGCTTGGGAGCTCTTTATGATGTACTGCATGCTCCCTAAAGGAGTCCAAACAGACCTTGCGACAAACAGAGCATATCTCATAAACCGGGAATATAGAAATCATCAGGCGATACTTAAGGATAGTACAGTACTCTACCGGTGATATATGTTGGCATAGGCTATCTATAGGGTGGTTAGTAGAAAATCTTGAGCATGTTATGCTCGTAAAAACTCAAAAACAAAATTTTGTCAAACTGTTATGTCAAAGTGTACTTTTAAGCCATGAACAATTTTACTAAAAAAGGCACTCGCCTATGCATGTTAGGCTTTTGTGGGGAGGGGGCGTCCTTGTTACTGAAATATCGCTGAAGTCAAAGCTTGGATCCGTATCATGAAAACAAGCCAAAACACCACCATAGTAAAAATATATGTCACATATGCCACTATCTCGCAAGATGTGGTCCTGAAACACCTAGTATCGGGCCCTCGAGGCCACAGAAGCATATGATGAAGTCTCTATTGACGAATACAATCCCGACCCTCAAACTTAATAGGCAATGAGGTGAGTTGCCATTGAAGATCTTGAAAGTAAGGACCTCCATTGACCACCATGTCCTCAATCGTTTAGCGTAATCGTTTGTCAAGCTGCCAAGATTTTCTATTAAATGTTAGATGAAGTATATTCGTTAGAATTTTATGAGGTATAATTGTGTATATGAGGTTTGTTTTTATTTTATTTAGATGTTATAATTCAATTGTATAATTTTCCTTATTGTTAAGGTTATGATTTTCGTTAGTATTAAATTATTTATTTAATACTACGTTCTTTTTTGTTTTGTTTTGAAAGTTACATAATAATTGTGGGGTAAGTATTGACGTGACAAGAAATGAAATGAAATAAATGAAATTGCAGACATGAAATGACATTTCAGATTCTGATGCAGCCGTTCGTTCTGCACACACATTCCACCCATCAATAAAGACAAACATACCCCGAGGGCTATCCTGTAATTTCATTTACATTTATGTACTTAAAATTTAATTTTATATGTTTAGTTTTTTTTAAAAGAAATGAAATGTGATCTTCAAACACCATTCCTATGGTATGGCCGTCCAAATCGCTTGCCGCTCTGTTTAGTCAATTTTATAATTCTATTCAAGTTTTTAAAATAATAAAAGTTTGTTTATATGTGCATTATATCTCACTTCAAACGTTTTTCTCATAAATATTTACAAACCATTAAATGTTTGTATAAAAACTATTAATTTGTTCACAAAATATATTATTTACAGTCTTTATATTGTTTTTTATTGAAAATTTTAAATAAAAAAGAAATAATAATGCTCGAAAATCGCTCGATGCTTGGTCGAAAATGCTCGATTCGATTTTGGCTTGTTTTGATTTTCACTCGGTTCGAATTTTAGCATTTTGGTTGTAAATGAGTCAACTAACGAGCAAGACTTTGCTCAGTTCGGCTTGGCTCATGAACAACCCTAACATGTGGTGACTGTATAAGTCTATACGGATCGTATATGGCTATACGGACCATATATGCCACACATGAATAACAAGTGTATGATAAGGACACAAAAAACAGTATTTTTAGCCTACACGGCCTGTATATCCCTATACGAGGCATATACAAAACAAAATTTTCATCCTATACGAGTCGTATAGCGCTATACAAGCCGTATAGACGAAAAGTGGTGTGTGAAGATCCATGATGGTGTATGAAGATCCTATGCCAAAGAAAAAATGCAAATGAATATTTGCTTAAATGGACCTCTTTATTTGAAATGAATAACTGTACCTATAGCAATGTTGATTGGTCGGGTACGGTATCAGTAGCAACAACTATGTTGCTCAATGAATATCCGTTATGTATTTGATACGGCCCCCAAAAATAAATAAACCGTAATGAGTAAAAACAAAAACCAATTAACGTGTTGAGTAAGGTGGTACGGTACCGGTTCAAACTAATAGTGAAAGATACCGAAACTAACTCATACTAATACCTAAAACAATAAAAATGAACATGCCTGCCATCCCTGCTTAGCAACCTTCCGAACACGCTTAACAACCTATTTCAGTTCCTCATTCTCCATCTAACACCCATGTTAAGCGTACTCAGTCCAAAGACAATATTTATGTCCTAAAAGACCTTTTAGTCTCACTCTCAATGCTATGTCTAAGCTCTCATTTACTCCTTACATATACCTCCACTACCTACAGACAAGTCTATCGTAAACCTGATTGGTAGAAATGTGACTTTGACTCTTGTTCCTCGGCCCTCGTGATATCAACTTTGTTATAGGTAAATGGCTCGTCAAGAAAACTTTCAAGGCCGGTGAGTAACTTAATGTGAAAAGGTTTTTCTCTAGGACACCATCATTTAGGGCATTTATTACACCCGACTCTCAGGCTTTGTGGATCCTACTCGACTAAAACATGCATGTAAGCTCAACAAATATCTTTATGGTATCAAATATGCTACTTGTTAATGCTATCAAAGGTTTTCAACCTACATAACCTAAATTAGTTTAAAGTGTTGACACAATAGCACTTCAAATTCACCTCAAAATTCTACCATTACAATTATTATTCTCTATGTTGATGACATCATCATGACTAGATTCACAAAAGCCCTCATCTCCTCCATCATCTTCTCCCTTAGTGTTGAGTCATTTCCGAGGTTTAATATACTATGTTAGATTTTACAAAATGATGTTTAGAAACCATACTTAATGAATTGCCGTTAGTGTCACTCGATATAACGCTTTTGGCTGTAGTATGTAGACGTAGCATCCAGAGTACAAAACAAAGTAAGTTAATAATGTTCAAATCCCTTTTAAATATATTGTGAAGTTGTTGTTCATTACTCTTATAAAACATACTACAATACAAAAGGCTATTTCTTGACATAATTTAGTTAGATGAAGCCCTAACTAATGACATCAAAAGCGAGATGTATATTTTCATGTTGTTTTCCACATAAGAGTAGATTGGAAAGCCAAATGAGATGGTGATATACCATTTATGGACCACTTAATAACCTTTATTTATCAAAGCTTGAAGCCATTGATTGTTTAGACTGCAAAAGTGGTATGGTGGATGAAGAATCATGAGTTATGAAAGTATGTGGTCCAAACCAAAAAGGGTTCTCTTTTTTCAATGAGCTTAGCTTAGCTTAGATTTTGTGTTGCTCAATATCTTTATGGTCGTCTACATATGTGCATTTGGACACAAACTCTTTTAATAGATAGGTATCTTGAGTATAGACTATAGAGGTTACCTTTTCCCATCAATACATATTGGTGTAGAGTAGGTATATTTAGTGTGAAAATGTGAGTTAGCCGGTTCCTTTTTTTTTTAAAACAACAAGGCTTATATAAAACATAAAACAAATAGTACAAGTTAACAGAAACTAAGCAATAAACTGAGGAACAAGACCAAAGGACCAAAGAAACTAAACCAAAACATCTAATACATCATTCCGTCCAAGTTAAAACCGAACCATAAGCTCCACTCCATTATAGATAGTAATATGTGAGTTAGCCGGTTCTAAATAGTAATATATTAGAGGCAAATTTTCAAACTATACATATATTATTGTCGACCACTTAGCCATTGCTAATTCCATATATTATCATCATATTATAATATAATAACAAAACTTTCAGCAATACGCCATTTTAATGTAGGGAGTTGTAGAATAAGTTCAATTTTGAAATCTCTGAATATATGATTGGTTTTGAAATCATGCAAATACAATTTTTTTCCCACAAGAATCTTAGTTTTAGTTATACGTATTTCAAACATATATAATCTTTTACATTAAAATAGAAGACAAATAGGTAACAAGATGTATCACCGTCAACCCCTTTTCAATTGCAAAACTAAGTCTTTTTATAAACTAAATTTTGAAGTCATAATATTATTATGCACAATATTATATGATTTTAGAAAACGAAAAAGGAATCCAAACCTTATGGATTAAAACTATCAATATCTATTTTCTACACATAACATATTTAAAGAGATATTGCTCGATGAATAATGACACCCATCCTTTGCATAGACCAGTAACACAATATACCTACATTATATAAAGCTAAAAGATTTATTATTTTGTATTTAAATAAATCAAAATAACTGTAATCAAAGAACATGTTAATTAAACATAGCATTAGACCATTAGAGGTTTTATGGAAATTGCAATGACCCGTCGATCGATGCTATATAATAACGAAGTGTAATAATTAAGCAGAACTTTACAAGAATAATATAAATTTATATGTATATCCCTTCAACTATATATAATAAAGTAATACTTTTTAAAGACTTTAAATTACAAACGTGTTAGGGGGCTTGAGTTAAGTCTTCCGGATTATAAAATTCGTGTTTAAAAAAATAATTAGCAAAACACTGTGTATAATTATATTATTATAATTCTTATTTCAATTTAGTTTTAATAATTATATGTGCATGTCCGTACTTAAGACCACGTGTAGTGGATGGAGTCTCTTTATGATGTTGTGCGACATGTGACGTCATGTCAATATATGAGTTTTTTTTTTGGCTAAAATGAGTGTAGTTGATTGAGCCCTTTAAATCATTAACCTATTATTATTTTATTATTATATATTTATTATCAAAATAAAGAAAAAACAAACCCACCAGTCACGTTCCACCCTTTCCCCCCCACATTTCCTCACCTGCCGCTGTGTATGAAGCACACCCACCCCCTCCAAAGCGCCCATAGCGTCCCGCGGGGCAGTTTTCCCATCGTTATGGGGCGTTTTCGAGGTGGATGGCGCTCCACTACGTTGGGCCTTAAGAATAACTTATTCTATATTTATTTAAAGAAGTTCAACAAAATTAGAATTTTTCATTTGAAAGTAAGTTTGTTTGAACTTTTCAAATACATTTAATTTATTAAATTGTTAATGTATAAAATGTATTATTTTATATAATAATATGATTATTTTACAAAATACGATTTAGGATTTTGACCTGATTTTTAACTTTGTTTGAATTTTAATTTAAGTTATTATTTTATATAGCAACTATTCAAATGTTAAATAATAAAATATAAACTTAATAACTTCTAAATAAACCAGTTACGTTGTCCTCACTTTTCCAAACAAAGAAAAAAAAGTCCTTGAATCAACGGCTATGACTTCACATACTAAATATAGCAAGGCCATTTAACATGGGTATTAAGGCAAGTACTCTATGGAAAACTGAAGAAACACTAAGTGACCCGGTACAGATTATAGATAATCTGGGGGTTAAGTAATGTTTCCCACGGATGAGGTCTAGCTGAGAAGGCTGTTCTTCAGGAGACCTGCAAAACAAACACCGTAAGCTCGTCACTGAGAAGGGGGGGGGGGTTCCTCCTTGTGACCACCCTCCGGCGTGAGAATCAGACTAGGTTGCTCTGAATATAAGTGTATATTAAGAGATTGCTAGATAACTGGATAGCAGATGATCTTACCATTCCAAGATGTTGGAGTATTTATAGCCGAAGGTAGGTTTCCAAGCAGGTACAGCCGGCTGAATAGTATTCCTGTTCTACCAACAGTGGACTATGCACAGGCCATACTGGTTGGTGGGTAGGTTACGGCCAACAGTGACAAAGTCGGCTGCACTATTCCACCAACTGTAGATTATGCACGTCCCACCTACTGTGGATTGTACGCAGGCCATGCTGGTTGGTGAAAAGGTTACGGCCAATAGTAACACTATTCCACCAACTGTAGGCTGCGCATGTCCCACAGTAAGGGTTGGTGAGTAGGCAGCGGCTAATAGTGACAAACAGTACTAGAGGGTGCTCCTCCTCGCACTGTTGTCGGTGAGCTGTCACCCTGTGATTGGCTCATGGGTTGTTCTGGTCAGATCGTCTGTCCTATCCATACCTTGGTAGGTATAGTACAAAAGATCTTTCAGAATCATACAGACTGGCTCATTTAGGCGGGATTGTTCCCGCCTTGCTCATTCCTTCATGTGACTACTGAAGTATCTATTGTCTTGTGCGTGTAGCCCTGCTGTCTGCGGGTAGCCTTCCCTGATGGCTTGTATCCGCAACTGCGGGAACAGGCGGGGTACTTCACCATTGGGAGGCTTTCCCTGCGTGTACAGCTTGCGTACTGCGCGTAAGGTTCTATGAGCATGGTGGGTCCTGCGGGAGCAGATGGTCTTTGCGCAGACGTCCCTGTTCAAGGTGAGTCTTGCGGGACCAACTGGGCTCTGCTGGGACCTACCTCTTCAAGTCCCCCCAGTCCAATGTTCTTCTCATGAATGTTCAATAAAGTGAGGTGAACTTTTGGACTTTAAGCAAGGGGTTTTGAAAAGGTTTTTAGTTTTAAGGTTCTCCGTGGGGATTCTTCCCGCAGATTTCCTAATGTCACTTGCAAAAATTCCCGATTTTTTTGCTTGATCTTTGGGTATGATGCGGGTAGGTATGTAACCTTCTCGCAAGTCAGGAGCGTTGAGTCTCACTTGTGTGGATTCTCCTTGAGGTTTTAGTGGTTTTGAACATAGTGATCAATTATGTTTAAACCACCAATTCCATCCTGGAGCCTCAAAACAATGTATTTCTCGACGTTCCCGCTATGCGGGGATGTTATTTCCGTTTCCACAAGCATTGCCCAAAAGATCCTTCTTGGTTTCAATTCCCTGCGGAGCGCTAGGTATGTGAAGGGTTTTGCCTTAACACTGTACCCGCGCTCGTCTTACAGTTACTTTACTTTCAAGGTACCCCTGGCGTCAATTCCCTGCGGGTGCTAGGTATGTGAAGGGTTTTGCCCTAACACTGTACCCGCACCCGCCTTATAGTTACTTTGTTGCCGGGGTTTTCTTGGCTTCAATTCCCTGCGGGTGCTAGGTATGTGAAGGGTTTTGCCTGAACACTGTACCCGCATCCGTCTTATGGTTACTTGGTTGCCAAGGTAAGGGGTATTTTCCCGCTTACTTTTGAATCTTTTTGAATTTTGAATTTTGAAATTCGAAAGGTTGGTAAGGATAAGAACAGTCCAGACATCTGAAACGTCGTGCGACGGTTTCTTCTGACTGTGTCAGGTCGTGCAGGAAGTTATGGTGACGTGACAGAACATGGTCATTCCAGTCGCTTTTTCAGGCGCGTGGGCACGATTTTTCGGGCGCGTGGCCGCGAAATTACTGACACGCGTCCTGTCAACAGCTGTTGCCAGCTTGCTTTTTGCCACGTGTCATAGTTTCATTGCACCTTCGATTTCTCTCTCCTCCGCATTAAATTCACCGCATTAATTGCGATTACTATATAAAGGGGGAGAGGGTTATTTGCAATTCACACTTTTCACTCTTCTCTTCATCTTTAAGGCGATTTCCGGCGAATACTCCTTTATTTAATCGAGCATTCTCTCGAAATCGTTTTCTTCTTCCTCTGCAAGATGTCTTCACGTGATGCTGAAGCTGTGGCCGACGACAGGAGTACTGCTGGCGAGTGCCAGTGTGCTCTGCCCGGCGATCAGTACCGGTATGTTGTCAGGAAGTTCATGCTCGATCCCCTCGAGCCTGAGTTTCCTGAATCCCACCAGACCGTGTACGATGCCCCCAGAGGCAAGATCGGGGTTTATGCTGCATTTTTTGTCTATGGGAATCTTAGATTCCCATTGACAAAATTTGTTTACCGTGTCCTTGAGAGGCACGGTGTTCATTTGACCGAGCTGCACCCTATGGCGGTCGCCAAGATTCGCCACTTCGAGTGGGTGTGCCGGATTCTGGGCATCGAGCCCCATGTGGACCGCCTGATGACCTTCTATACCTGGAGGTGCATCCAGGGGTGGTACACCCTGACAACCCGTATCAAGGGTTTAAAGATTTGTGCGACCGAGCGCAGTCTCCGATCGTGGAAGCGGGAGTTCTTCTACATATCCGTCCGCGCCGTCCCCCTTGCCATGAAGTTTAAAAATGGCCAAGCAATTCCGAGCCTCCACGCCCCCAACTACCAGGAGGCGGAATGGTTCTCGAAGATATCCCTGGTCCAATCTCCGGTTTACCGGTTTGCGGAGTCCGGGATGGTGATGCTGGGGATGAGCCGGGTGTGGAAGGAGGCGTCTCAGGTTCCCATCCTTCTCGAATACGGTTTGAACTCTACTCCTTATGGTATGTCTTGTCTTTCTTGCTGATATGAGTTTGTCTTCTAACTGTTTCTTTTCTCTTAGAGGGGAACAATTTGGAGTCGCTCCTGTACCCGCGGGAAGCTGACGATCCTGTGCGGATGGGTACTCGTGCTCTTGATGAGAACGAGTTGCCCATCCTGGAGCAAACAGCGGATCGGTTTGTGGAGGTTTATCCGCTAGGCCACGAGATCCTGAGCCACCGGCGGCCAGGTAAGGCGTTATTCTCCCCTCCACCCCTCAGTGCTGTACCCGCTGCTGGAATTCCTTACACCCTGTCTTCTTCTGAGGAATCCGCAGATGGTCCTTCGTTAGTGCGGAAGAAGCGGGCTGCCGGCGGGAAAGGGAAGGAGAAGGCGGCCTCCACAGCCGATCCAGTGCTCCTATCTGACACTGAGTCAGATAGTGAAGAGGCGGGGGGGAAGCCCGGTGGTGAGAAGACCACTGTTCCGGAGGCTACGACTGTTACCTCTGGAGAACCAATGACAACCACGGTGACCGGCATCAAGAGACCGGCTCCATCGGGTTCGTCCCCGCCCGTCCGTACGTTCAAGCGGAAGAAACCCTGTAAGTACAACTCTTAGCTTTTATTTTCATAGTTTAATCTTCAAGTCTTTTTAACACTTTTCTTCTTTACGCAGGTGTGGATGTTGGCGCATTCCAGGGTGAGGGGCCGAGTACAACCTCTCCGCCAATGACGGTAGGCTTGGTCAGCCTACCTGAGGCGTCGACCCAGGCGCCTGCGCCTGCTTCCGCTGGTTCAGTTGCTCATTCTGAGCCGACTGTTCCAGCCGAGATGACGTCACCGCCGGCGGTGAGTGCAATTTTTACAGCATCGTTCACCGAGCCGGCGGTTACTGTTGCTGCTGACTCTTCGGCGGCGTCCGCGACGGACACCATGCCTCCGCCATCGACTGCGGCGGAAACCATGCCGCCTCCGCCATCGGCCTCGACGGCTGGACCTTCAGGTACGCGCGGGGCTTCTCGCCGATCTTTGCTACCTTCCCATCTGCCTGACCTTTTGGATGGATTTCCCTTAGGTTCAGGTGATGGGTTCGGTGGCTATCGGCCTGTGATCGACCCTACAGGTGCGTAGGGTTCTTTTGTCCTTTATGTAATTTTTATCATCTTTTCCTAACTGCTTTGTTTCTTTTGCAGTGTCGGATTCCAATGAAGTGTATGTTCCAAGATGGAACATACGCCGAGGAACAACCCTTCGTACACCTGTGGAGTGCGTGGACTGGGCTCGCCACGCTGCTCCCCATGGTGCGTTGGGGGAAGCCATGGTTAGCTACCAGGAGGGTAGGCTAACCAACGAGCTTCGGGTTCTCCTGGCCCGGATGCAGCCACGCGTCGAGCTGCTTTGTCGTGAAAACGACAAGTTGAAAGCAGCTCGTGTTAAAGAAATATCTCAGGCGCGTGCTCTCCGGGAGGAGAACCAAAAACTGACCGCGGTATCTGCGGAGAAGGAGAAGGCCTTCAAGGCCCTCGAGGTTGAGGTTCAAGCGCGACTCGAGGCCCGCTCCAAGGCTGCCCAAGCTGTTAACGAACAGCTTCGGCTAGCTAAGGAGACTGCGAGGAACGCGACCGAGAGGGCCACCAAGGCTGAAGCTGTTGCTGAGCCTCTCCGCCTGGAGAATGAAGAACTTAAAGCTAAGTTAGAGGCTCTTCAACAGGCTCATGATGCCTTGGCTATGGAGGATGCGAAGAAGCTTCAAGAGATCCTGGACCAGAGGGGTGTGCTTGCGCAGACCGAGCGGAAGCTTAAGGGCGTTGAAGAGGCCGCCGCAAAGGATGTGCTTCTCGCCAATCTTAATAAGAACGAAGCTGAACGCGCCTGCACCCAAGCTCTGGCTGCCAAGGAATGGCTTCTTCGAGAAGCGTTGCCTCAGGTATTTTAGCTTTATGTCGTCACGCTTTCCTTTGTAGAATAGTTCTTATACTTGTACATTTTTTGTAGGTTGTGCATCGGGTCTTTTCAGAGACATCTTACGACGATGCTATGAGCGCAGCTCTCAACGCTTCTCATGAGGATGGGGAACGGACCGGCTTCCTGCTTGGTCTAGGGTTTGCTGAGAAAGGCGTCCCGCCTTCCAACTTCCCTCTGTATAATGCGGATACCGAAACTATTTATGACCAAGCGGTGAACCATTATGCTGCCTTCCCGCATCCGGTGGTGGAGAAGGTAAATGAAATTGCTGCTGCTGATGATGGGCTTGCTGTCCTTAGAGCTTTCCTTGAACCGTCACACTCTGCTGATGGTGCGGGTCCAAGTGGGAGTGGTCCTGAAGCATGATCCAAAAGATCCCTTTCCACCACTAGCGTAGATATTTGCTCTTACTTCTTTTGTATGCGGGTATATACCCAGCAATGTTTGTAATATTCAAGTTGAAATAAAGAATGTGTTTGTCCTTTTCTTTATTTAACGCATGTTTACACTTGGCAATTTCTTTAGTACTTAGATAAGTTAACTTTTTGACATGGTAAATTATAAGTTTATTTTTTCTTCCTCTTTCATGATTGTGCGGGTAAGACCGTCACTTGCACTTAGTAGGATGGCTAAACTTACATTTATCCTGCGTGGAAGTTTTCCTTATCTTTTCCTTGAAATTTTCTAAGTGTTCAGAATAAGTTAACCCTTGAACGTGGTAGATGATAGGTTGAAGTTTTGCTTCCTTGTTTGTGATTGTGCGGGTAAGACCGTCACTTGCACTTACAAGGATGACTAAACTTGACTTACATCTGACCTGCGTGTAGGCTTTCCTTATTATTTAGTATAAGTTAACCTTTGAACGTGGTAGATGATAGGTTGAAGTTTTGCTTCCTTGTTCGTGATTGTGCGGGTAAGACCGTCACTTGCACTCACAAGGATGGCTAAACTTAACTTACGTCTGACCTGCGTGTAGGCTTTCCTTATTATTTAGTATAAGTTAACCTTTGAACGTGGTAGATGATAGGTTGAAGTTTTGCTTCCTTGTTCGTGATTGTGCGGGTAAGACCGTCACTTGCACTCACAAGGATGGCTAAACTTAACTTACGTCTGACCTGCGTGTAGGTTTTTCTTAGAACTTTTTAACATTTTTAGCGTTGTGTTTATGCGGGTTTTGTCCACGCATCTCAAGAGTGGGCCAAGAAAGTTACGTCTGTAAAGGATGTCATTGACGAGTTGATAATTCAGTGCTTTACAGCGTAGTTTTCTTGCCTGTGTTTTTGACTCTGGTAGTATTCCTGCTGCAAGGTAATTTATTATTGGTGTCATCCACGTTTCTGTACTGGTTTGGATGACACAAATTTCCTTGTGCGGGACTGATGGTGCTTCGAGGAGTTCAATGCGGATGTCCTTTCCCAAGTGGGTGAAGGCTAGTGATGCAAGCTTGCTTAACGCATCCGCAGATTTGTTTTCGCTGCGCTTGACGTGTATGACTTTACAATCACTAAAATTACGCATAAGGGTTTTTGCCTTGGCGAGGTACAGGGCCATGGTGTCGTTCACAGCCGTGTACGTCCCATTTATTTGGTTGGCCACCAGCATGGAATCCACGTGGGCTTCCAAGTTTTTCACTCCCATCTTACGCGCAATTCTCAAACCGGCCAAGAATGCTTCATATTCGGCTTCATTATTCGTACTTGGAAAATCCAACCAAATAGCGTAAGTATATTCTTGGCCTGCTGGGTTGGTTAATTTTAACCCTGCGCCTGAACCCTCGTTACTGGCTGCTCCATCAGTGTAGAGTCGCCAGACATCATTGACGTCCTGTGCTGGGGAGGGTTGAGCCTCCTCCTGGCACTCTTTTTCCCGCGAAGCGGGGACTTCTGCAATAAAATCGGCCAGGACCTGGCCTTTTATGGCTGGTCTTGGCTTGTACTTAATTGCATATTCTCCCAATTCAATTGCCCATTTGGCTAGACGTCCCGATAATTCGGGTTTGCCTAGAACGTTTGAGAGTTTGAAGTTGGTGAGAATGGTGATTGGGTGGCCCTGGAAATATCGTCTTAACCTGCGTGAAGCGTGTATAAGTGCTAAGACTAATTTTTCGAGGGTAGAGTACTGGGTTTCTACGTCTGTTAGTACACGGCTAACATAATAGATTGGCATCTGGATGCCCTTTCGTTCTACTAGCAGGACTGCCCCGGTTGCTCTATCTGTTCCGGAAAGGTATAGGATTAACTCCTCTCCCGCTTGTGGTGCTGTAAGTGTTGGGAGTTCGATTAGGCGTGACCGAATCTCCTGAAAAGCTGCTTCCGCTTCTGGTGTCCAGCGGAAGTGCGTTTTCTTCAAGCAGTTTCTCAATGTTGACACGAAAGGAAACGACTTATCCGCATGGTTTGCCAAGAAGCGATTAAGTGCGACTAGTCGTCCATTCAGTGTCTGAGCCTGTTTGATGGTGGTAGGTGATTCCATTTTAACAATGGCTTCGACCTTTTCAGGGTTCGCTTTAAAGCCATCTTTAGTAACAATGACTCCTAAGAACTTCCCTTCTTCCATCCCAAATGAACACTTGCTCGGGTTGAGCTTCATGTTTATCTTTCGGAGCGTGTTGAAAGTTTCTTCAATGTCTTTCAACATCGCCTCTGGCTCGAGGCTTTTGATGAACAAATCATCCATATAGACTTCCAAGTTTCTCCCGATTTGGGCATGAAACTCTTTGTCCATTAGTCGTTGGTACGTGGACCCTGCATTCTTAAGTCCGAATGGCATCATTTTATAACAAAATGTACCATCGGGCGTCCGAAATGCGGTTTTGTCCTGGTCATCAATGGCCATGTGGATTTGGTGGTACCCCTTATACGCATCCAAGAAGCATTTAAGGCGAAATGGTGCCAACGAATCCACTTTGAGATCAATTTCTGGTAACGGATAACAATCTTTGGGGCATGCTTTGTTCAAATCTTTGAAATCTATGCACATGCGCCATTGTTTGTCATTCTTCGGTACCATTACGGGATTTGCAACCCATGTTTGATATCTACTAACGCGTACGATGCCTGCGTCAAGGAGTTCCTTAACTTGGGTTCTACACGCGTTAGTTTGTTCAGGCCCCATTACTCTGCGCTTTTGTACGACTGGCGTAACAGCCGGATCGCACTTGAGCTTATGCTCCGCCTTACTTCGGGGTACACCAGTCATGTCAGCTGGTGCCCACGCAAAGATGTCAGCGTTTTTCTGCAGTAAGCGTTTGAGTAAGGTGCGGGTGGGATCAACGATTGTTGGTCCAATGGTAACGACCTGGTCGGGGTATTTGCCATTGAAGGCCCATTTTTCTGGTTCAGTGATGGTTGGTTTAGCCTTTTTCGGTTTGGGTTTAGATGAAACAGATGCAATGCATACCTGGGGAATGCCAGAGATCATCGCTACACCCTCAGCTGTTGGCCATCCCATCATGCCGTGGACTGAAGATACCACGGCGTTGAATCTTGCCATCCCGTCTCTTCCGAATAGGATGTCGTACGTGTGATGTGGCTTTTTCATCACGACAAAATCCACGTCTTCTGTGCGTGAATGATTCCCATCAGTAAGAGTAACGGGGAAAGATAGGATACCCAGGGGTGTTTCTGTACTTCCGTCAAACCCTTCCATTGAAGCGTAGACCGTTTCCAAGCGTTCTTTGTCTTCATCATCCAGCTTATCAAAGAACTGCCTGTACATCACTGTCGACGAAGCGCCGTTGTCAGCAAGAGTGCGTGAAGTGATGTAGTGCCCCAGCTGGCTTCTGATGACGATGGGGCCTTCTTTGCTGGGGCCTCCTGGCACTCGCGGGAAGCGCACCTCAGCTTCCTTCCACGCGCATGGTTCTGCCACCCGTCTTTTTCTTCCTCTGACCTTGCCATGAACCATGTTGATGCTGATATCGACGGGCTTTCGTCCGTTACCTCTGTACCGGTTGTCATTCCTTCCTCCCTTCCTGATCGATGCCACAAGATGTGCAAGTCTTCCATCCTTGACAAATGTCTCAATAATATCCTTCAAGGATGTGCACTCTTCAGTACCATGACCCTTTGTCCCGTGGAAATCACAGGATTTGCTTTGATCCGCATTAGGTTTCTGCCGGATCAATGGGGCTTTAGGCCATGGCAATTTTTCCGTGGCAAATATCTCCGTGACGCTCTTCGTGAGTGGCGTCCACCGGTGTTTTCGGTTTGAAGGGTGTGTGTTGTCCCTTCCGCCAACAAGAGGGCGAGAGCTGGATGAGGTGTCAAAGTTTACCCTTGACTGCCAAATACCTAGCCTCCTCTTTTTGTTCTGCCGGGCGATCCGGACATTGTTCTCTCTGGTCCTCTGCGTGTAGAGGTGTGTACTCTGGGGAAGATCCCTTCCCAGTTGCTTTTCCGTCTCGGCAAAGCGCTTTGCCGCCGTCATGATGGCATCCCAAGTTGATGGCATGCCATCCTTACCCGTCAATGTGCGGATAAGTTCTGGGTATTCGGCGCCTTGGATGAAGGCGGCGCGAACCAGATCCTCACTTATGTTGCCGAGACTAAGCTTTTTGGAATTGAAGCGAGTGATGAAGTCTAGTAAAGATTCATCCTCCTCTCTCACGCAGTTGAGGATCGTCCACTGCTCTTCAGTGTACTTCCTCTGTTGGCTGAAATGCTGGCTGAACTTGTTCTGAAAGTCCGCCCAGTCATATATGTGGTGGATCGGTAAACGATCGAACCATGCCCTGGCCGCTCCGACCAGAGTCATCTGGAACATGTAGCACCACGTGGGTTACGTCCAGTTGCTGACGGTAGCCCCCGCAATGAACCTGTTCAAATGGTCGTCTGGGTCGGATAGACCATCATAAGTGCCAATGTTGGACATTTGTTTGGCACTTCTCGGGGCGATTGCTTCCGCAATGTCCCTTGCGAACTTTGACTTCCCTGCATTTGTAGCAGTTGGTCTAAAGGTTTTGGAAAAGTCACGCGGGTTTCTCTCCGCGATTGGTTTAAAGGCTTCCCCAAAATTCCTTTTTGGTTGGACGTCCGTTTCCTTACGCTTCCCTTTCGCCTTATGGCGAGGGTTCGCGTCGGTGTCGGACTCCAACTCGTCGTCTGAGTACTCGCAGTCACTGCTCATATTGAGGTGTTGGCGAGTACTGGCGAATTCGTCAGCCTGTTGAACTGAACGCAAGCGTTCGTCCAATTCGGCTTGGAATTCTCTTTGCCGTGCTTCGGCCCACGCCTTCACTTGATCTAGTGTTTGGCGAGGGACCTTCGTTCGTTTTTCCAGTTGGGTATCGGAGAATCCCAATGGAATATTTACTCCACTTGCCCCGGCTTGGGTAGTCGGGGTAGTGTTCGTAAGGATTGTATAACCGCCGGTGTTCCCTCCAGTTGCTGGGGTTGTTACCGGGGTTTCTTGGTCGGTTACTGGCCTTTGAACCGGAGTAACGTTAACCATTTCTTCAGAAATTGTGAAAAAACTAAAATAGTTCTAGCTTTTATGCACGGATGGCGCCAATGAAGAAACACTAAGTGACCCGGTACAGATTATAGATAATCTGGGGGTTAAGTAATGTTTCCCACGGATGAGGTCTAGCTGAGAAGGCTGTTCTTCAGGAGACCTGCAAAACAAACACCGTAAGCTCGTCACTGAGAAGGGGGGGGGGTTCCTCCTTGTGACCCCCCTCCGGCGTGAGAATCAGACTAGGTTGTTCTGAATATAAGTGTATATTAAGAGATTGCTAGATAACTGGATAGCAGATGATCTTACCATTCCAAGATGTTGGAGTATTTATAGCCGAAGGTAGGTTTCCAAGCAGGTACAGCCGGCTGAATAGTATTCCTGTTCTACCAACAGTGGACTATGCACAGGCCATACTGGTTGGTGGGTAGGTTACGGCCAACAGTGACAAAGTCGGCTGCACTATTCCACCAACTGTAGATTATGCACGTCCCACCTACTGTGGATTGTACGCAGGCCATGCTGGTTGGTGAAAAGGTTACGGCCAATAGTAACACTATTCCACCAACTGTAGGCTGCGCATGTCCCACAGTAAGGGTTGGTGAGTAGGCAGCGGCTAATAGTGACAAACAGTACTAGAGGGTGCTCCTCCTCGCACTGTTGTCGGTGAGCTGTCACCCTGTGATTGGCTCATGGGTTGTTCTGGTCAGATCGTCTGTCCTATCTATACCTTGGTAGGTATAGTACAAAAGATCTTTCAGAATCATACAGACTGGCTCATTTAGGCGGGATTGTTCCCGCCTTGCTCATTCCTTCATGTGACTACTGAAGTATCTATTGTCTTGTGCGTGTAGCCCTGCTGTCTGCGGGTAGCCTTCCCTGATGGCTTGTATCCGCAACTGCGGGAACAGGCGTGGTACTTCACCATTGGGAGGCTTTCCCTGCGTGTACAGCTTGCGTACTGCGCGTAAGGTTCTATGAGCATGGTGGGTCCTGCGGGAGCAGATGGTCTTTGCGCAGACGTCCCTGTTCAAGGTGAGTCTTGCGGGACCAACTGGGCTCTGCTGGGACCTACCTCTTCAAAAACCTTACAAGAAGTTGACAACTGATATATGAATAAAACAAGTAATTTATACCTTCTAAATTCATACAGGTTAGTGTACTCCCCCCCCCTTTATTCTAAAGGACACATTAAACTTCCATCTATATTTAAAAAAAAATATATAAATGTATACATATAAGTACGTTGGTTGGCTTTTATTAGTTTTTGTCTTGCTACAAGAATATCTTACCAGGAAATTCACATTATCAAGTAAAACGCAATTTGTGCTATTCATATTACCTTAAATATGATAAGAAACCAGTGATACAAAATTCAAATATAAATCTTCTCCTAGAGGAAAATGACATGCTTACAACCACACTACCCATTGAAGGCTACCTATTAACCAAGAGGATAAAGTAAATTGCAGTTTGTGATTGCCGAATTATTTTTAATTCGTGCGAAAATAGCATAGACTTCATTTCAATACGCATTAGCCAGATAAAAATCGAAAACTAAATTAACTTTCTATATGTTTTAGTGTATGAGTAAAGATGCTAACTAGGACACCTAAAATCCAAACTTATAATCCAGCATAGCCTTATATACATGTTTTATTTTTCTTTTATATTTAAAGGACACATGCTTTAGCTCACACATGGAATAACAGACCTCAAATTGAACACCTATGTACTATTTTATGTGTATATGATTCACTTTTCCGATATTATATTTGTTTTACAAAAGTTTCAAAAACAATTTTTCAAATGCAAACACTTTTGAATTTTTGTCTAATGTTCCCTTTATTAATTTATAAATGTCAGTAAAATATAAAAAAAACATATATTCTTTTAAATATATTGTTTATTTGTAATTATGCATACATCAATATTGCCAATTATAGCTCAAATACAAAGTTTGATGTTTATTTTTCAATTACTTATTTTAAACAACTTATGACTTATTAACTTTTAAAAAAGTTAGAATGTGTTTGGTATTGTGTGCTATTATAAGGGGATAAGTTATCAAAAAAGTTATAAGAAGGTAAAATAAAAATCCCAAATACCCCCTTATTAAAAGTGTAAGAAAACCTTACAATTATTACTACTAGTATACTACTACTAGTAGTACGGTTGATGTGATACAAATGGAAAATGAACGGTCTACCGATCACTATCTTGTTTTACGTATTTCTAAAGTTATTTAGTATGTATACGAAAACATACATGTATGTCTTTATTTTTCATTATTGTCATCGATAATTAAGTGATTAGGTACCTACACATGAATACAACTGAATAATTTTTGGATTTTTATAAAGGCAAGCCAACTAGCTTACTTTTTGACAACAAACAAAAGTACACAAATAACATCACTCATATGATTGTAAAATACAATTTGAAATTACCCAAATACTAATTCATATATGTCTTTAAAACATGTTACGGTCACGGCTTTCTTGAGCTCAAAATATAAATATATATGAGGGTTTGCTTTGATTTTCCTCTTTAAATCAAACTTTACTCATTTCTTGAACAAGGCAGCCCTCGATCTTGGTCACTTCTCAGATCCTTGCACGCAACTAAACTGCATACAATATTTCAACAAATTGAAGTTTATGATGAGAACACGCAAACAAAATAAGTCGTTCATTTTTTTCATTTTCAAAAACTTTTAAAACAAAACAAAACGATATAAATGTAATGCTAATTCGTCTCTTCTGAAATTAAGAAAACGTGTGAACAAATTTTGTTTATGTATATAAGTTACACATGTATAGGCAAACTATTACGGAGTAAAATATTAAAAACACATGAAAAAATTGGTTTAGTAGTTTTCAACATTTAAAAAATATGGATTACTAGATAAAATTCTTGTTCTTTTTGTATGAATATACACAAAAGATTTGTTTAAATAAATTCGTTAGAATAATTATGATATATTCAACAATAAGGTAAAACTTTGAGAAATTAAGCATGAATTAACATACCTCATCAAGTTTAGCTTAGTGATTATTTGTTTCCAGCATCAATCCAAAATGAATGTGAGGGAAATGTGCCCACTATATCACAAGAGAATTTACAGACTCAATATAATAAATCAATAGATGGTGTGTACAGTCACAAAACACAACACAAGTACTTGACATTGTGAAAGCCACCAAACAGAGAAAAAGAAAGTATGCAGAAAATTTATGTCATGCCCACTTACATTTTTTGCAGCTGTACTAAAAGCTTCCCTATGGCTAATATCTGGATTATTTGTTTTGATCCTCTGGATTTCCTCTCTACAAATACCCATATCTCATTTAATTGATTTGAATAATAATTAAAAAAAAATGATGAAACTTTTATAAAAGATTTAGGGTAATTTAAACTAAAAGCAAAATTTAAATGTGACTGTTCTTACTTTATGAACTGGTTGTATGCAGACGGAACTCGTTGCCTCTTTTCCGGAGCTGAAAAATGCAAACATATGGTGTTAAACTTGAAGTACCGCGAATCTTGTGATGAAAATTGTTTCCGGATTTTAAAACCAATTTATGTAGGTGTCATTAAATGATCTTAAAGTTATACTAAGCTTTTGTATATTTAATGTAACAAGGATGTATATGAATAAACTTACGATGATTGATCTTTTGATCAGTGGTTATGGAAACCGGAGATGGCCTAACTGGCATCCTGCTATTGTACTTTGAAGAGGAACCCATATCAACCCTATAATTTGGAGGAGTGTGGGTTGGAGCTCTCTGAAATATCAAGAAAATAATGTAGTCTTAGTTAATTATTATGAGTTAATTAATATCAACAATATTGTGTGTGACAAGAAAACTAGTTTTTTTATATTGCAAAATGTATATATTGGTAGATTACTGAATTATCACTTGACAATATTACTATTATTGTGAAAACAATTAACGATTGTATTATGATAACTTATGACAAAAAGAAAAAACAAAATCATATAAAAATAAAGTTATCATTTTGCAGCAAACACTAGAAATAATCATTATATTATGAAGATGGTGAACATTTTGAAATCCTTTACTGTATTTAGAAAATTTATAAAATGTGGCAATGTGCTACACATTGATAGATGTATATTCAAGACAAAAGGATTGTCTAATTACTTATCATCAATTATACTACCATACAAAAGAAACTTTAGATTTAACATGAAAATTTTCTGTGAGCTTTCAACGATAAATAGACGAGTTATTCGTCGATATTTTCACTCGATAAATAAACTTAGTTATTACACTAAAATTAGAAAGTGTTAAACTAAAGATAGACGGTTATCTCCAACTACAAACCCTCCTATTTAAACTGCTACGTTTTTTTTTTAACGGCCAACTTAGTTGATGAAAAATAGAAATCTAGCCAAGCAAGAAGCTAGACTGGTATAATTTCAAGTTCTGGAAGAGAAGAAAGTGAAATAATTTTTTTAAAAGGACAAAAATTATATTAAAACTGGCATGCCAAAAGCATTTTACAAGGAAAGTGAACTAATAACATTGAAGTGACTGAATTAGTTTGAGCTGGTGCAAAAGTAAAAGTAAATAAAAAAAACCTCAGAATTGAATGACACTTGCTGTCAACTGTGTCCCAAACATATCCACCACCTCTTTAATCTCGGAAGGGAGAGAAAGAGGTTGCAGAGGAAAACAACAAAATATTGATGCAAAGAAAATAAAAAGAAACATATAATAAAAAAACACTAATAATAATATAATAATAACACTTTTGACCATAAAACAAGATTAAGAAATATATAATAAGAATAGGGTTTTTTTAAAAAACAATATCATTGAATAAAGAGAGAATCACTGACTCATTTTACACAGATGTTGGCCGCAAAAATGAAACCTATGGAAAACGGCGGTTAGGGTTCTTGAAAGCCATGGTTATTCATACACCCTTTTTGATTATTCACACATCCTTTTAACACACATCTAAACTCTATATACACCCTATAAAGGGTGTATGAATAACACATCCGTTCTTGAATCTATGATGTAACAGCAAAAAAAAAGATGTTGAAAAGAAGAAAAACAGTCTGATTTGTGTGGTCTTTAAGATTATCCTATGTATGACCTAGAGTTACTAGATCCCTATCTACTTATAAATTTCTTCTAAAAGTAACAACATTCAATGATCTGGTTCTGAAAATCTGATACCTAACCCTGCTTAGATTAGGGTTTGCATTTACCAATATGCATTTGAGTTTTTGACTTCTGATAGTCTCATGTCAAATAATTAATGTTATTTTTCCTTCAGGCATATACATATTGTGCTGTCAATGGTGTCTTTTTCAAAGGGTAATCGAAATATTTGTCATTCTTTTTGCTCGAGTTTGAACCCTCTTACTGTGGTGCTATGCATAGTTCAAAGCGTACACATAAGCCGGGATTCAAACATCAAAAACTCTTAGAAAGAAACCCTATGGAAAAACTCCTAACCACCCCACGACCAAAGTTGTGATGACTAAATAATTACTCCTCTCATGTGTACATGTTAGCAAGATAGAGAAAACCATTAGGACATCAAATTTCAGTTTCTTACCCTTGTATTTAACAAAATATTAAAAATAAAAAAGGTATTAAATTGTATACATAAATTGGTTTTACTTTCATTCTCATCTTTATTTTCCTTAAGTTTTGTAGAGAGTTTTATTTTTGTACTTTCCAAAAAAGACAATTCTATTTAACAAAAAGAACTAAGTTTAAATGTTTCGAATTACACATTTAACAAAAATTGGTGTCAATTGGTGTCAATTTTGAAGCGGTCGTTCCATATCTTTTAACACAGAGAAAATGTTTGTCCGTGTCTCACCTACTCAGACTTTATCATGAGAAGAATCTTAGTAAGTTTGTTTGTTATTAGTTTTGAAGTTAAAATTAACAATTTTGAAAAAGAAAGTTGCGATTATATAATGATTATATAAGAAATTGATCAAAATTAACTAGGGTTAATTAAGTACTTATGTTATAATGTAATTAACTTAAAAGTCACCTGATCATGGTGAGGAGAAGTTGAATCTTGGGAGGTGAGATTGGAATTTGGGAGAGTCTGAAAGGCAGGAGCCATACCCATATTCACTGACCACAGATTGGTGCAGTGTCCACATCTTACCGTCACTATGTCATACAAGCTGCTGCATGGTACACTCACCTACATTTTAACAAAACATCAATTATTACCTCCAAATCAAGAACACCCATTTTAGAAGCACAATCAACAGCACAAATTAGACATCCAATTTGGTCATAACTCAGAAAATCTAAAACAACACTTTTAGGGTTCCAAGATCACAACTTTATCATCAAGAACCCTTATTGTAATCATTTATAGTAGGATTGGTTTTGCTATTCAAAATTCAAAAGAGGGTTGCAGCGAAGTTTGTTGTCCGTTTCCCTGCCACTTTATTGTAATCGTTTTATACTTAGTATTCTGTAGAAGTAATATATTAGAACCCTTAAAGATTGAATCTTGAATAATATGAGGTGTGTGTGAACTACTAAATATCAAATTTTTAAGACTAGCTAATTAAAGCCAATTACAAGAGGCAAAACTCTTAGAAACACATAAAGATCAAATAAAGGAACCAAGAAACAATGGAGGAAGAATCTTTAGAGATAAGATCTTAAAATTTTTCTTGAAGATGCATATAATCTTGATTAAGAGCTAGAAAGAAAACCCTAGTCTTTTAAGGAGCACTCACATGCAATGATACTTAAGGATGCTAATTATGAACCTTTTAATTTGGTCAAGATTTGAATCAATTGTATAAGATAATGGAAAATCTCCAAAGGGAAAGAAAAGAATAGAATGGTTTTTCATTTTTGTCCTTGATATTAGCCACTCAAGTACCGTACTCCTTAGTTCTTGTGTGTGTGTATGTATGTGTATGTGTGAGAGAGAGGTAGAGATTTCAGATATTTAAAGTTGAAGAAGACTTGACTGAATAAGTTTGTGTGTGCATCCAAAGTGAAAAATAAAACTTGATTTCATATGGATCAAATTATGCAAGAACTCATCATCATCATGAATCTTTGTTTTATCATTTTAGAGCCCTCAAATTATGCAAGAACTCATCATCATCTTCTTCTTCTTCTTTTTCACAACTCTTTAAACATAACACAAACCATATATAAAAAAAAAAGATTAATATAATATAGATAAGTGTGTACCGCAAGAACAATATTGCAAAAGTTACAAGGTATATAACGGAGTTGCTCAGATACATCTATGCAGCTGCTGCTTGACATCTTTCTAAAACAAACACACACACACTCTTGGATCCAAAGGTTACAAAAGCTTTGTGGGTGAGTGTTGAAGTTGGGTGATGACTACAGTGGTTTCTTGTTTCAAGATGTTTCTATTTATAGATGGAGAAAGAGATGAAGAAACATATATAGATATATAATGTGTATATATATCTTAGGGAGAGAGAAAGGGGAAATTAGTAATAGAGAAAATGGGATAGGATCCAAAGAGCTAAGGGGCAAAGGCATTATAGCAAAAGGTAGGTTCAGATAGTGCCTGCGGGCCCTGATCCATGCACCTAATTAACCGGCACAAACTCTCTAGGCAAGTCATTAACTTGATGAATTTTATATTTACCAACAAACTTACTCAAAATATTATAAAAATGATGCTTCTTGATGGAGTTAAGAGCATCTCCGATGCATCCCACGTGGAGACTGTCTGGATTATGTGGCAAGACTAGGACGAGCCGGAGGCACGAAGCCGCATTGTGGCGTGGTGTCTGGCTCTGTAGACGAGCTTCGTATGAGATTGTGAGGGTGAAGGCGGGAGAGAGCACTCTAAGATGAGTTGTAAAAGTGTTTATGCTCACGTGATTAAAGATTTGATCTAGTCCCGTAATAAACATATGTAGATTAAGTAGTTTCAGAGAGTATGTAAATTGGCGTTTAAAGAAAAAGCTCAAATTCCAAAAAGCCAATTGGTCCAATGCTAGTCCCAGTTGTGAATTTTCTCTTCGATGGGTAGGCCAGGTTATCACATTTTGTTCTTTGGACGGAAGGGTAATATATTGCCAAGTGATTCCGAATGTTCATGTCTTTGCTGTTAAAAAGAAAAAAATAAGCCTAAAAAATATTAAATTTTAAAATTTATTGCAATGGCCATTTGAATAAAAATGTACAATGGATTTACACGGGAAACAACAAACGATACGTCTAATAAATTTTAACGTTTCTCGTTGTTATCTACAACATCACCCATTAATACAAATTCTCCAATTTTTTTCAGAAACAACACACTTGTAATTATACATCCCCCTTATCCCATTTTCAGAAACAAATCTAACATATTAGGATATGTTTGTGAACCAAACATGAAAACTAAAAATCTCACTCTATTATACTCCCCCCTTATCTCTCTACAATTTATTCTCATTCTCCCACCACTTTACCTCTTTGGACAACATCGATAGCAACTAGTTTTTGCCACGCTTCCCTTTTGATAGAGGACCAAATCACCTACTTAACACTAACCCAATAGAACCAGGAAAACATATCTCCAACCAGCCGGTTTGTAGTTGGATTGAATCAACTTCGTCTTCTTTCCAACAATGAATCTTGTTCAAGTTGTGATAAGAGGACGTTTTCAAACCCCCTCATACTCAATAAAGAAAGTCATGCTAATCAATAGTAGTGTCTAAGGGGCTGTTTGGTTCATTCAGATATGAATGAGTCAGATCTGAATGAACCTATGTCCCATTCAGCAACAACAACAAGTCTGAATGATTTAGACTTAATTTTAACCATTCAGATATTTTTTCTGTTTAGAACCAAACAGTCTGAATGAATCAGATGTTTGCATCTGAATGGTTCCATTCAGATGTAAACAAACAGTCCCTAAGCTTGAAATGGGAAATAAAGTATACTTTGTATAATATGAATAATAGCTCTTCCTAACAAATGAGCTTTACATTGTCATGACAATCGACTTGCGGTCTTTCCAAACTTCTCATGAGATAAATAAAGCAATAGAACCGTGTAAAAATAATACTATGAGCAAAGAGTATCAGTCCACCAAGGCTCAAGACTGTTCTCGAGAGACTAAGCTAGGGAATTTGTGTCGTTGATCACCACTTCAAGTTGACATTGATACGGAGCAACAAAAGGTGACTGTGAAGGGTAATGTGCCACCGAATGCTAAAATAATTGCAACTGGATGCAGTTCTACAGACAGTGTTTGAGGAAACAAAACTGAGTTTTAGCCAGCTGAAGGAGTGTAACTCTTGTATCTTCCTAACTAAAATTCCACTCTTCCATATCTTCTATCTTGTATCCCTGAATTCCATCAAGTATTTTACTCGCTCTTTCTATCTAAGTGGCATGTTCTGGTTCAAGTTGAGCTTTGGCTGCTTGTTATTAGTTATGTGACTTGGATCTAGATTATGTGTTTTTATATGGATTTTGTTAATATTGTAAACTTCATTTTAGGTCATTTAGGTATTGTGATTGATTGAATTTTTGAAAGTCAAACTTGCATTTAACAGGAGTTAACGGGTCAACGTATTTGACTAAATTTTGCACAAGGCCATTAGGGAAAAAGTTTAAAAATTGTGGAGTAAGGAAATCTTTTACAAGTAACAAACAGTTGAAGGACCCAAAGATGTGAATACTTTTATCTTAGATTTTATTTGTTTATTACACAGTTTTAGGATAATTATTACACGGAACACATAAATTGTCAAAGATTTGCCAATTTGATTTTGAAAATTTTTTATATATCAATGCCACATAACATTTGGGAAAAGTTATTTATATCTTTTATTTCCAATCTAAACCAGGAGGGCCACTTCAAAGCCTAGCAAAGTAAATGTGAAAACGAGTCTTTAAATGGACGGACCTCATAAGAGAAAATGTTGCAAACATCATCATTATACTCAATATGTTATTTGACGACGAACATTTAGTAAAAGTGTAAAATTGTAAACTACTAAACCCGTAAAACTCATGTAAAATAGTAAACCCAAAAGTAGCGCGGACATGTTTAACACTTGCATCAAAACTATACCGAATACAAATTTTACTATAGCAAAAGTCAGTACAGAACAAGCTACTACTGACCGAATCACAGTTATGTTTCCGCCGCAACGCAGAACAAGCTACTACTGACCGAATCACAGTTGTGTTCCTACCGCAACGCGCAAGCTCATTTATAGTATGCATATATTTGTTTCCACTTCCAAAAGTCCTTGAAAAACAATAATTGAAAGAATCCACCGTTATTAACTTTTCCAAAAGTTAATAAACATTGTATTAATCCATATATAATTTTTCCAACATTAATTATATATTGTCCATCCATAGATCAACAAGGTTTCATAAACCAAAACATTTTGAAGCCTTCTCCATTTATAAATAGGAGAAAACATATAGGAAAAAAGTTTTAGTGATGGTAATACACATTTGACTACACTCAAAAGCCTTGTGAATACTAGGACCGGGTCTTGACTTTGACATATCATATCATCTCATCTCATCACATCACAAACACAACTCCCACTTTATAACCATCATGATGTCCTCGATCTACCTTATGCAGTTTCTCAATTTTGTGGTTGAAGTGGTGATCATGATTGTATAATAGAGAACCAAGTAGAAATAGCTGCCAAAGGCATCAATCATATCTCTAATTGCAAGATGGTTTGAAGAGTTATTATGAAATGTTAGAGATAGATGACGACACGAATTAAGGGAGGCTATCGCAGATTGCTCGCCGACTAAGGGAAAGTGTTCTTGATTGAGATAACCAGAATTTGTAAAATGTTGGTAATCTTGAAAGAGAGTGATATGGAGAGTGGATATGGATATTATATGATTTACGTAGCTAGAGTCTTCATGGTGTGATTCATAAAATAATATATATAAAGAAGATGAGGAAGAGAGTGACATTAGCTAGGGTAGAGAAAGAGCTGGTTGGTAAAAACCCATTATATATGCATAACATATTAAACACTAATAATATTATTGTTATATATGATATTTTGAGTTCAATAGTCATCTCTCTTACGTGTCTCTATGTATAATAACTAGAATTAAAAGCATTATGTAAAAAAGTTACGATATTATTAGTGGCCGGGACCATGTACAGCGTACTAGGGGGCGATATTTTTGTCCATTTCTTACACATTTATAATCTAAAGCTTTAAATATGAACAATAACTTATTAACTTATTAGCATACTTGTGTTTTGGATTATCTTTCACTAAATGCTTTGTATATATGCACATGGGCATAAATATTTGTGTATCATATATGTAATAAATATTTTTACTTGGGGGTATATATATGTCTTTAAGCAACTTAATAGCTTCAATCAGTTTCTTTTTAGCATCCACGACAACAAACTTTCACAAAGCGTCACATCATATTCCAATTTTTTTTTCAAAAACCCTCATTTTAACATTTCATAACAAAAAACCTCTACAAACCTCATTAAAATAACTAAATTTGTATATTTATATATGTGTGTGTAATAGGAGGGACCCACTCTCTCGTCCGCTTTCCTGTCCACATAAGCAGAAGCGGGCTTCACCTCCCCAACAAGGAGGTTGTTTCCTCAAAGTCCACTGCAATGCTACCTTACCCGGACCTAAGGCATTGCACCGCGTTATGGATGCTCTTAACATGATTACCAACTAATATTTAATTTTGTAAAAAGGACGAGCAAATATATAAGACTGACCATCACAATAAATGTCATAAAGTTTGTATAAATATACTATTGCAATAGAACTCCCAAACAACATAACAATAACAAAAAGAGCTGTTTCAGATGCATCACAATAACAAGTAAATGTTTTTTTGCAGTGTGTTGAAGTGAGAAAAAGTAAAATGATAGTTCAAAACTGTGAAAATGACAAAGGTTGTCTAAGGGAAAGGGGTTATTGTTTGGCCCAAGTCCTTTTCAATGTCTCTGGAGTAATAAATGGCTAGTGTTTTTTGGAATTATTGGTGCTTCAGTGACCACATGCACCACCTATCCATGTGATTGTGCTAACTTATTAAGATGGCAAGATTTTTATAAACTGTTCTATATATATTGAACTCCGAATTTAACTCTATATTAAACTCTGATTACAACTCTTACATACTTAGAAATCTTTGATGCTCCTAGTATACTTGAAACCTTAGGGCTGACAATTCGTGTTTTAACATGTTAGAAACGACGCTCTTAACACAATTGACAACCCTATGAAAAAGGAAACCACATTATAACCCCAATTTTCAACTCAGGGGGTCATCTAGGTCTAATACATCTACCAACAAGGATGAACTCATGACCAATCACGATTCACGAACATTTTACCTATAAAACCGAACCCATGATAGAATTTAAAAGAACGGGAAAACTATTGGTAAATAATATTTCCAGTGTATATCCGATAAACTAAAACATCTTTTTATACAGAAAGATTACAATGAAATAATAAACATACTAACTAGCAACTACTCTTTACGATATGAGCCTTACAAGTTTAGTTTCGGGTTCATTAGTACAAAGCAGGAGGATAAACTTGAAATGGGAAACTAAAACTTCAAGATGGTACATATATAGGGTACAATGTTAGACATATAAAATATATGTATGGTCCTCTTTGACGTGTAAATAAAGGACATTTGACTTGTTTATTATGTTTTTGTTTCTTGTAATTATCACATCAATGTCATGTCAAGTTGTTATGGTCACAAGTTGGTTGATTCAAGGTCGAAAAGGAGTGAGAGATATCGGGGCTAAGTGGGGCGAGATCAAAAAGATATGGATGATGGTGATATGAAGACATACTATACAAGTTGCAGGTGTGTGAAGCACTCATGTTGGCCGTTTTTTAGTTAGGTGGATCGACATAAAGAAACGATGACTACATCTAAACAGTGTGCATAAAGCTCATTACAAAACATTAGAAAATTGGTCAATTAGAAGAGCTTAAACTATTAGAAAAGGCCAAAATAGATCTATACTTGAAGTCACTTTTGATTCAAATAGAATATTAAAACATGAACTTTAACACACTCAGTCCTATTTTTGTTCCAGAACAGATAGGGTAATATAAATCATATAAAAATCAACATCAAATGGATGTTGCATAATCATAACAGCAGAGAATACTTCGTACTAGTAAGATGAGAATAATGTCTTTTATCAAAATTTTGATAAAAGAAGTTAGAAAATAATAATAATATGTGACATCTAGTGTATAATTATTCATCCGGTGTGGGACATAATGGTGTAATAATTCATTGGATGGGTTAGTTCACACACAAGCCCTTCAATTCTATGGCACTCTCCAATTGTTATTGATCACTTTTGTTAATCAAATTTGAAAAGAAAAAAAAGTAACAACTTTTGGACATATATTTTTTCTTCAAGTAATTCTTCTTTGGAAAACGTAAACTCTAAATAAATTATATTTAAATAAGTGGCGCAGCTTGTTGCCCGTTTATCTTCTGTATTGATATAAACACTATGTTCCTAAGAAAACTATCTATAGCAATATAGTTTTTTCCTATAGTAACGAGTATTCATTAGTTAGGTTGGAGGAGACATGCATGATTTTCATTTTTGTACCCATAAGAGCTAGATTTCCTAATAGATTGCATCATGTAATTTGCATAAATACTAAATTATATTGCATGTGCCTGAAAGACTCCAAGAGCATCTTTAGCATGATGATATAGAAGAGATTTGAAGAATTTTAGCATGACAAGTATGATATTTGAGGTAATATGGCCTACCAAAAACAATGGGGGAAAGCTACAACAAAGATAGAAAAAGTAGTGGCCAAGGCAATGAACATAATAGTTGGGTCTTTCTAGTAGCACTAATGCCCCATTTCCATTACTTGAAAGCCACCTCAACTATGTTTTCAAACCCATTTTTTTTCTTAAACTTTCTTCATTCTTCATACTTGTTAGTTCAATCATGTTGTCATCTCATAAAACAAAGACTAAATTAGTTGACCTACAAACTAAATAAAAGTTAATGTACAAAACCGCACAAATAATGTCCTTAATTAAATAGTTTAGACCCATCTTTATGATTATGAACAAATCTACCTTTTTGTCTCATCTTTATTCTAAATACCAGCTTAGCATGTCTATTAACACTAATCAAGAAAGTCCTAAATAAATGTTATTGATTATGTCTATTAACACAAATCAAGAAAGTCCAATCAACTTTATTTTATTTAGATTATACAAATGGATACACTACAACACAAGGCTAGCGCGACAGTTGTCGCAACATAACCTATTTGTTGTCTCTAGAGGCTATCTGGACAACATGTCGTGGAGATAGCCTTCGCTGCAACCTTTGTCGTTAAATTGAAAAATGCCTTCGCGGCGGATGGTGTCGCTATTTGCTTGCCCATCTCGACAACATATCTTAAACCCATGTCTTATTAAATGGACGTTGACAAATAAAACTTGATATTTTTCACTAAAATGAATGATTAAAGTATTCCAGATATTTGATACCGGAAATTTATGATGTTCCAATGTGAAAACAAATGTTGTATATGGCGACGACGATAAGCACACCCTAAAATGAATCGACAACTAAGAAGACCAAAACCTACCATGAGAGGCTCTAATCATATTCTATGTGTTTCGTTGAGTAAAAGAAAGATTCGATAGTGAGATTGTTATAGATATACATTATGGTTCTCCATAGTTGTGTAGAAAAATTTAAAAACATAAAATGTCATTTCCATCATAAGTATACTTAAACCAACATTACAAGAAAATCATAGTTTAGACATTAGAAAAAAAGTGTGACTAAAGTTCTTTTTTAAAAAGTTGCAATTGAAAATCATATGGTGACACTCATAGTTTAGTTGACTTCTTTGGTATAAATTTCGTGTGTATATGTGTATATGCTTACGACTTACGAGTGTATGCGTTTGTAAAAGGACAATCATGCCCTTGAAAAAAAAATAGTGTGAAGATGTGAAATGATATAACCTTAAAAGTAAGTGGCCAAGACGAAGAGACATACTCACATGTTAGGTACCTTGTTCCCTTCAAGTAGCCTCTAAAAGTTATTCACATATCTTTGTAATTTTTTATTCAACATTCAATCATGAATCATCTTCCATTCTTGATTATGGAATAGAGGATAAAATAAAACTTTGCATGCACAATTTATAAGGCTACCCGTAACGGGCGATGGAATGATTTTTAAAAGGAACACCTCCACCCCTGGCGACAATAGGGGCGGTGGGGGGAGGGGGGATGAGTTTTTGTTGTCGGCTTGTGCTTTGTTTTTATTATTATTATGTTGTGTGTGAGAGAGAGAGAGTGAGATATATATATACACACACATATGGCTACAACACAATTACACCCTTAAAACAAAAACTTACTATTTGTTGGTTGGACGTCACATGACGCAAAACGCCACATTTTATAGCCCCTCTACTAAACATCGCATAACGAATTGACTACCATTGAATTAATTAGTTCACTTGTTTAGTTCACCTTAGGCTTGATTAGCTCACTTAAGGCTAAAATTTCGCTACACTTATATTTGACTTTTTTTTTTCTTTAAACTAAGTTTTTGTTTCACACGTTTGTTTAGTTTAGATGATATAGTCAGACAAATTAATTAGATGTGGTTCAATAGTAGAGTACTCATTTTACTAGTGAGAGGTACGGGTCCAAACCCACTATCACTATTTTATATGGGAGATATGCGGGAAGACCCTGGCTTGCCAGGGTTCGAGTCCTGATCTTACCCGGTTTTACTGACTCCTCGTTTCCGTACCCTTTGGCGGGCGTGGAGGTCGAGTTTTATTCGGGGAATCTCTCAATAGGTGGACCGCTAAGGGCTCCGTCCGTCCGGACTCGCGGTCGGCTCGGGTTACCTTTAGCCAATGGGGGCTGCACACGGAGCACCTGACGTTACTTAGTTGGTCGTTCAAAAAAAAAGAGATAATATAGTCAGACTCATTTATAAATGTTTGTAATAACTAAAACGCCACACATAAAATTCTAATCTTATTTTAGCGTGTTAGAATTATCGGCAAAACCATGGAAGTGTCCAGAGGGTGCGTATACCCTAAAATAATTTAATATATATATATATCCTACAAATTTATGCACATCTAGAATATGCTCCTCCCATTTGTAAAAACAAATTGTGAAAGTCATGGCGTATAATATCAATATTTCAGCTTCTAACAGAAGACAAATAATATATAACAATAATGGATTATGACAAGTATCTTTTTTCTACATATGGCAAACATCTTTTTATGCGTTATATTTGTAACTTTAATTTAAAAGCATTGTTTGTGTTTTATTTTTATCATTTCGTTTTGTTTAGTAGTGCATCTAATAATATAATGATTTATTTTTCTGTCTAAATAGGGTCTGTTTAATATGGGGTAATGGAATGAACGAGAAAAATGAAATGTGCAAAGGAATGAAATTAACAAAGGAATAAAATGAATCATTACTATACCATTGTCTTGTTTGATTACACATATAAATGAAATGAATGATCACTTTATTATTATTATTTTATTAAATAGTAAACGTAAATCCTAATATTTTTTTGTCAATTAATAAAACGGTAATAAGATAATGCGATATAGTAATAAAAATATAATAACAATTATAATTTAATAATAGTTATACTATAATAAAATAATGGTGAAGATAAAATAACAATAATAAAAGTAGGAGTAATAATAATAATAATAATAATAATAATAATAATTATTATTATTGAACATTTTCCACTTCATTCCTAAAAGGAATGAAAGTAAAACCACATTTTACTAAAAAATGAAAAGTGTTTTATATGAAAGTAATTGTATTCTTTAGGAATGATTAATTTCACTGTGAATGACAACCAAACATGTTTTATTTCATTAATTTGGAATGATCTATTTCATTCCGCTTATCATTATTTCATACCAAAAACTACCTAAACTTCCATCCAATGCTCCATCTAATAGGGGATTTAAACTAAACCCTATACATAATAATAAAAAAAAGAAGGAAATAATATAACAAAATATTTTTCTTTCAATATCTCCTCTTTAAGTTGGAGCGTAAAGGTACCTGTACTTTAACTATCTTTTGAAAGCCGATCGAACAATCACTCGTTCAAGTTTGTGTTTTAAAAGGAAAACCCAAATTGAGCGACTATGGTTGTCTACGATGGTTAAAAAGTAATTTCCTTGTGTAATTGACGGAGTTTGTCATCTTCTCCATGTGTCACGATGCAAGAGTTCAAAGTAATATTTAGTGTTAATAAAACTAATAGAAAAAGGTAATCTAGATTCTAGTGTGTTTAGCTTTGTTACATGAATCACATACTGTTGATATTGCTCAATCTTAAGGCCAGACTAAGTTATAATAATAATAATAATAATAATAATAATAATAATAATAATAATAATAATAATAATAATAATAATAATGGAAACACACAAAAAAAGGACACAAAATAACACAAAATTTTTGTTCCAGTAATAATAATAATAATAATATATATCACACCCTTAAATAAACTTTCATGCAATGGAGGGTTTTTGATGTTGCCTTTTTCAATATTCATACCTCATAATATATAATCAGTCATCTTAAACATCTCATAATAATCTTCTCTTAATTAATTCATACTCTCTGTATCTTCCGACCCACAGGTAACGTTGTTTTATTATTTATTTTACTTTCAATATAGTGAACAATGTATATATATACGACATAAATTTATCAAATATAAACTGTTGTGTTATTATGTAGAAATAACATAATCTAAGCTATGATGGATGAAACTAATGGATTAAGCTTACCACCTCTATCAAATTATAAAGTTGGCGAAACCTTAGGCATTGGAGCTTTTGGTAAAGTTAAAGTGGCTACACATATTTTAACTGGGATCAGAGTTGCCATTAAGATTCTTGTTCGGCAATCGATCGATGAAGAAAAAGGTATCATATATGATTGTTTTTTGTTCATTAACTTGAGTCTTAATATTTATTATTATATCATGCATGCATTCAAATATGTTGGTGATTGTGTTTTCAGCGAGAAGAGAGATCAATATAATGAGGATTTTATCGCATCCGCATATCGTTAGGCTTTTTGAAGTCATAGAGACGGGAAAAAAGTTATATCTGGTTATGGAGTATATGAACGGCGGTGAATTGTTTGATTATATAACCGAGCACTGCTGGCTTGAGGAGGTTCATGCTCGTCGTTTCTTTCAACAAGTGAGTAATTAACATATGTTGCAGCGTTGTACTGTTTTTATGAAAACTGATATGATTGTTGTTGTTACTTTTTGTAGATTATTTCAGGTGTTGAGAGTTGTCATCTTCACAAGGTGGCTCATCGTGATATAAAACCGGAAAACCTGCTTCTAGACTCGAAAGGGAACGTTAAAGTTGCTGATTTTGGTTTGGCTAATGTTATGCGGGACGGGCATCTTTTGAAAACATGGTGTGGTAGCTTTCATTATGCTGCACCAGAGGTAAAGATTTTTAGTCCACGTGACGTGTGTTTACAACTAGGATGCCACGTCAGCAAACCGACTCTTTTTTCTTTTTTTTATGTAGGTCGTCTCAATGCGACCTTATGTTGGTCCTGAAGTTGATGTTTGGAGTTGTGGAGTTGTATTGTATGCTCTTCTGCCCGGTTCTCTTCCTTTTGATCATGGGATGATGCCTGTTTTGCTTGAAAAGATTAAGGTTTTTTTTTTTTTTTTTGATATATGGAAATAAAACTAATATTGAAATGATGTTTGTTACTTGTTAAAATAGAATAATTACGTTTCCAAAATGCTTTTCTCCGGGAGCGTGTGACTTGATCAAACGGATGCTTACTGTTGATCCGGTTAAGCGTATAACTATTCCTGAAATATACAAGCATCCATGGTTTCGAGTAGATCTCCCGCTGTACATTGCAGACCACTCCCTTAATACTTCATGCAATGCAACAAAGGTATTAAAATGATCCAACTCGCAGTTAAAATTATTACAAACGGGCCGGATTGAGTCTGCAAACAGCCTTAGACAAATATTTGTTCTGCCATCATATGCATATGCATAAGTTGTCTATAATAAGTTACAAAATGCACAAAATGATTTGTTTATCTACATTTCGAGGTTGATGTTCGAGTTTCAGTAGAATTGAATAACTTGGGATTTAGCGTTCAAGAAGTGATCGCGTCTTTGAATAACAAGTGGCAAAATCAGGTGTTAAAATTTCTCAACTGTTGAACTTTAGTTAATATCTTAACAGTAAAATTGTGACCGTCTTTTATTTTTCTTTCAGGCAACAGTTTCATACCGTATGTTATTGCATACGCGCTTGAAGAATAACCGTACTTCCCATGAAGCCAATCTTCTAGGATCCTTGGTAACTTGGACCCATTTCTTTTGCAATTATGAATTACAAATTTTAACTAGTTCTTGGAACTGATAAATAAATTTCATGTTCTTTTTTTTATTTTTTTACAAGATTCTCTGTTTTGGTAATTTTATGTATTAATTTCTTAAGTAGTCAAAATTTACTAAACACTGAAACAACTGGATATCTTTCTTTTTTATTCTCTTAGCCATCGGAAGGCACAGATCGTCGAGATATTTATGTAAGACCGGTCATTCCTGATCAAGGCAAGTGGGTACTTGGATTTGAGGTGATTCTCTTCTTTATGCATTTATGAACAATTATGGTGTCAAATATGTTTACGAAAACTAAATCGTGCCATTGATAATCCAACGTCTTGAATACAATATTAGAAGGTTACGATTATACATTGTTACGTGAATGCAGTCTTGTTCTTCGCCACAAGAAACTATGAGAGATATTTTAACCGTCTTCGAGAGATTAAACGTACAATGGAAGAAGATCAGAGCCTACAACTTGGAATGTTTGTGGACGCCATCAGTTCAACGTTATTCTTTGCCAAACGGTATGAATAGTATAACTCTGAGAGAAGACAAGTGTGTGAATGTGGCATTTAAGACTTCAAACAATGAAACATTTGATGCTGTCAAATTTGAAATTCAGGTAAGTAATGGGTCATGATATTGGTACGCCATCTCTAAAAACTCATACACCTTAAATACGATCGCATAGGAGTTTACGATCGTATGGAATCTCACATGATAAAAGTACAACAGAAGTACACTAAGCGTGCAGGTGTACGGAGTTGATAGTATGACTCCCATACGATCTTATGGAAAAAAAACCAAAAACATAATTCATTGAGTTGAGCCGTGTGTGTTAAAAATGTGATAGTATACGGATATAGTTGCTATATGAATTATGATATAATATTCCGTACATGCTTACCCTTGTTTTACGTAACGACACGATACGATATTCCGGGTGTGATATAATATTCAGTGTATTATTTGACACGACACAATGTTCCGGACTTGATATAATATTCTACCGGTTTTAATATATATAAAACTCACAAACCCAAATTTCATACGGTCTTCAAAGTTGCTAGTAAAACAAATCTCATATGATCGTATGGTTGTCATACTATCATATGACAAATTCTGCAGTCGTATACGATCGTATAGAATCCAAGGGTGTGTGGATAACCGGAGCCTAAGTGATAATGTGAATATACACATATACAATCTGACGTGTATATTATTAAAATCTGACGTGTATATTTTGGTTGTATCAGCTTTACAAGGGCAGTGCAGAGTCTTCTTATGTTTTAGATTGGTAGAGAGTTTACGGGGCTCCGTTTCTTTTTATTGAAGTTTGTGCGGCATTTCGTGCTTGTGTGGTTGCATAACCATCATGTTTGCTTTGATTAACATCTACTTGTGACGTGATTAAAGACTTCTTTTGATATAATACATTACAAGATAAGACTTCTTATATAAGACTTTTGGTATAAGACTTCTTATATTAAAGACTTCTTTATGCATTAACACATTACAAGAAAAGAATAATACCATTCGCTCTCGGATATCCTTATGATTAAAAACCAGATCGTCGATGAAGCTAATGTAGATAATCATATGTTTTCACTTTTCATGTTTAGACAAAATAAATAATTTTGAAAAGAAGAGTAAGTTAGCTAGCTACTCTAATAATTCTAGCAAACTATATTAATTTCTACTATAAAAAGTAACTTTTAGTTAGTTTTTGTATATTGAAGTTCTATGTTTAAAGTTGTTTTGTAGGCGTGTATAGATGTTAAACTTCCATTTCATTCTTCATTAAATAAATTGCACGTTTAATAAAAAGCTGTCAGGAACTTATATAATACAAAAAAATAAATTCATGACTATTTGTACAAGAACTAGATCATCCAAACGAGCCCAGGACAACAACAAATCCTCACAACAAAACGTCCGAAATCTCTACATCAAATCAAACCTACAACCGATGGTGCATTGGTGCGCGCGTTTTTATTCAAGCTTCACCACTGCCAACAACTGAACACGAAGAACACGAATCAAGGACAAGAATTTAGCGAAATGCTATGAATAGTTAGCATTTGAGTAAGTGGGGGTTGTCGGGTTGGTGAAATAAAATATAAGTAAACATGTCATAAAATCAAAGAAAATAGATGTGAGTATATCTCATATTTTAAAGTTTAATAAAGAAGATAAAAGTTTAAAGGTTTTGTATGTTGGTTTTCACTATTTGAAAATGCATCATTGGTAAATATCTTTAGTGGGTTTTTGTATAGCCGCACAAATCGGGTTTTCCGAATACTTTGTTTCTGGTATGGAATCGTGTTCGGGTATAACCGGGTATTGGCAATAACCGGAGTCGGATTCGTCCGGGTATTGTCTCAAAAAACCATACCCTATGCATCGGATTCATGTCAGGTATAGAATAGAGTATTCTAAAACCAGGTATTTGAATACCCTATTTTTAGGTATTGAAAAAAACCTATTTTCAGGTTTTTCGGGCTGGTTTCCGAGTATTTTCCGGGTATAGATTGAGTTTTTTTAAAGAGTTGCACTTTTTAGGGGTATTTATGGGTCTTTTTCAGACATTTTTCGTGTATAGATGGGTATTTGACAAACCCGGTTCCGGTTTTTGGGTATTACCGGGTACAAATCGGTTCCGGTTCCGGGTCCGGGTTTTGGTACTAAAATGCATACCCTATCTGTACCCTAGGGGTATGGTCGGGTTCGGGTATTAAAAACCCGGGAATAAAAAAACCGGTTCCAGGTTTTTTTCGATTCCAGTTCCGTGTTCGGTTTTTTTTTTTTGCACCTCTAGGTATTTGTCTATTTGGATAAACAAATATAAGATTGAATGGGCTGGGCCCTTCTATCAAGATTTAGAAAACAAATTAAAAGGCTGAATGGGCCTTTTGAAAGAATGGTCTGTGCAGGGTCAAATAAGTGGATACTCGGATTGAATGGCTATATTCATTTATGGGCTTAACATGATTTATAGTTTAAGTCCAACAAGCACACTTTTTTGTTTTGTTTTTTCTTTAACGTTATAAAACCGCGAAAACAACTAAGAACTAACCCGCTTCGATTGATTCTTATTTGAAGTTTTTCCTTTTCACTCTTTCCATAAGCCCGTTAATACTTAAAAAGGTGACGCTTTCAGTGATTTTTAAACGTACAATTTTGTGAATAAATTGGCTCCAACCATCAAAAACGAACCATTTTGGCTGGTTTCGCCAACCTAGCCAACCTTGCGGGTTTAGTTTAGTTTCTCCAAAACATTTATTCAAGATCATACTTCTGAAAAGTTGATATCTGGAAAACATTTTTGTACTCTTTGAGCCCAAAACCAACTCATGCACGCCCCTATTATATTAGTATACTCATGTGCGAAAACATGTTAGGACGATTATCCTATTGACAAAATGAGTTGGTATAATTTTTTGTTCTTAATTTATATCGTTTTTCTGTTTCTACACAAGTTTATGTTATGTATAAAAGTTGTTAATATGCATGTTTGTCATTGTTTAACTGAACCAAATCTCAAAACCATTTTCTTATCGGTTAAATCAGTTTAAAAACACATGACATTAAACTTATAAAAAAAAAATAAGACAAGACACCATCCTAATATTTAATCAAGACGCTAAATAAACTTAATAAATTAAAAAAATTTAATTACACGGATGGTTCCTATCATCCAAATTTGAGAATTACAATCTTGGACCAACTGTTTGAGCGAATGTAACACCATTGATCTCTAAAATGGATGGATGTTAACTTTTTCGTTAAGAGCACTTAGAAATAATAATAATATATCACACCCTTAATAATAATAATAATAATAATAATAATAATAATAATAATGGAAACGACACACACACACAAAAAAGGAAACAAAATAACAAAATATTTTTGTTCCAATAATAATATATCACACCCTTAAATAAACTTTCATGCAATGGAGGGTTTTTGATGCTGCTTTTGTTAATAATAAATATTACCTTAATACTTCATAACCATCATCTTAAATATCTTATATATTGATAATAATCTTCTCTTAACTAATTCATACTCTCTGTATCTTCTGACCACCACAGGTAACGTTGTTTTATTATTTACTTTACTTTCAATATAGTGAACAATGTATATATATATACGACATGCAAATTTATCAAATTAAACTGTTGTGTTATTATGTAGAAATAACATAATCTAAGCTATGATGGATGAAACTAATGGATTAAGCTTACCACCTCTATCAAATTATAAAGTTGGCGAAACCTTAGGCATTGGAGCTTTTGGTAAAGTTAAAGTGGCTACACATATTTTAACTGGGATCAGAGTTGCCATTAAGATTCTTGTTCGGCAATCGATCGATGAAGAAAAAGGTATCATATATGATTGTTTTTTGTTCATTAACTTGAGTCTTAATATTTATTATTATATCATGCATGCATTCAAATATGTTGGTGATTGTGTTTTCAGCGAGAAGAGAGATCAATATAATGAGGATTTTATCGCATCCGCATATCGTTAGGCTTTTTGAAGTCATAGAGACGGGAAAAAAGTTATATCTGGTTATGGAGTATATGAACGGCGGTGAATTGTTTGATTATATAACCGAGCACTGCTGGCTTGAGGAGGTTCATGCTCGTCGTTTCTTTCAACAAGTGAGTAATTAACATATGTTGCAGCGTTGTACTGTTTTTATGAAAACTGATATGATTGTTGTTGTTACTATTTGTAGATTATTTCAGGTGTTGAGAGTTGTCATCTTCACAAGGTGGTTCATCGTGATATAAAACCGGAAAACCTGCTTCTAGACTCGAAAGGGAACGTTAAAGTTGCTGACTTTGGTTTGGCTAATGTTATGCGGGACGGGCATCTTTTGAAAACATGGTGTGGTAGCCTTCATTATGCTGCACCAGAGGTAAATATTTTTAGTCCACGTGACGTGTGTTTACAACTAGGATGCTACGTCAGCAAACCGACTATTTTTTCTTTTTTTTATGTAGGTCGTCTCAATGCGACCTTATGTTGGTCCTGAAGTTGATGTTTGGAGTTGTGGAGTTGTATTGTATGCTCTTCTGCCCGGTTCTCTTCCTTTTGATCATGGGATGATGCCTGTTTTGCTTGAAAAGATTAAGGTTTTTTTTTTTTTTTTTGATATATGGAAATAAAACTAATATTGAAATGATGTTTGTTACTTGTTAGAATGGAATAATTACGTTTCCAAAATGCTTTTCTCCGGGAGCGTGTGACTTGATCAAACGGATGCTTACTGTTGATCCGGTTAAGCGTATAACTATTACTGAAATATACAAGCATTCATGGTTTCGAGTAGATCTCCCACGGTACATTGCAGACCGCTCCCTTAATACTTCATGCAATGCAACAAAGGTATTAAAATTATCCAACTCGCAGTTGCTTTAACATCTACTTGTAACGTGATTAAAGACTTCTTTTGGTATAACACATTACAAGAAAACAATGACACCATCCACCCTCGGATATCCTTATGAATAAAAACTAGATCGTCGACATAATTTTTACAGGTAGCACAATATTTACAAGTATAACTATGGAGAATTAAAACTCCAACCTCATAACTCTCAAATAAATGTTTGCAAAAACATAAAAAAAATGTCTACACTTAAAAAATAGAGGTTGGAGTAAATTCTCTCTGGAGTTGAAACAGGCGAAGAAACACCATGATTACTGTTATATTATCATTATTGTCATAATACTTAAAGAGGGACGGAGAGAGTGTAAGTAAATGTCATAAAATAAAAGAAAATAAAATTTTAAAGGTTTTGTATGTTGGTTTTTCACTATTTGAAAATGCATCATAATTGGTAAATATCTTTTGTGGGTATTTGTCTATTTGGATAAAACAAATATAAGATTGTGAGTGGGCTGGGCCTTTCTATCAAGATTTAGAAAACAATTTTTTTAATGGGTCTTTTGAGAGAATGGTCTGTTCAGGGTCAAGAAAGTGGATACTTGGATTGAATGTCTATATTCATTCATGGGCTTAACATAATTTGTAGTTAAGTACTAATTAAGTCCAACAAGCACGTTTCTTTTTTTTTTCTTTTTTGTGTGTGTGTGTTTTCTTAACGTTTTAAAACCGTGGAAACAACTAAGAACTAACCCGTTTCGATTGATTCTTAAAAAGTTTTTCCTTTTCACTCTTTCCATAAGCCCGTTAATACTTAAAAGGTAACGCTTTCAGTGATTTTGTAAACGTACAATTTTACTAAACTTTCAAAAATCTAAAGCTGGTTTCTCTGACCCAGCCAACCATGCGGGTTTAGTTTAGTTTCTCCAAAACATTCATTCAGGATCATACTTCTGAAAAGTTGATATGTTTAAAACATTTTTGTACTCTCTGAGCCCAAAACCAACTCATGCACGCCTTTATTATATTAGTATAGTCATGTCCGAAAACATGTTAGGACCATGAGTTGGTATAATATTTGGTTCTTAAATTATATGGTTTTTCTGTTTCTATACAAGTTTATGTTATGTATATAAGTTGTTAAAACCATTACCCCCGATGCTGCTACGTTTTTAAAAAGAGTTCACCGGGTCGTGCACAGTAACTCAAAGACGCCAAAGAACGATAACTTTGTTTTCAGTAGGATCTGTTTTGTCATTCAAAAGGGGGTGGCAGCGGAGCTTGTTGCCCGTTTACCAGCCTCTCTATTGTAATTGAATCTTTTTTTTAGTGAAAACATTATTTAAAAAAAAATAAGATATAAACGGTATCTTTAATAACCAAAAAGATACAAGAACTGATGAGTACGATACAACTTTAGTTTTTTGTTACACACGGATCGAATATAAGCAAATTATTTGTAAAAAAAAATGGTAATTTGGGTTAATGCAAGCAAATTGCTTGTCATATAAACCTTAAATTGTAAAATAAAAATAACTCAAAATTACACTTTGCTCAAAGCCCTTTAAGTTGACCAGTTAAACCAGTCAACGTTGTCCACTTCTCAAATGCACTGGCTGAGTCCACAAAGGCTGATTTTGATCCTTCTATATCATTCTTTGTTACTGCATAAAATATAAATTCAATAATGTATATATATAAGTTTATGCGTCAATCAGTGTTGTAAAAATCGTTTCTAGGCAGCACTGATCGATTACTAGAAATAAAAATCGGTCATCAGTCAAAATCAGTCAAAGCCGCACAAAATTGGTCAAACCTTATTTAAAAATTTATTCTTATCTTGAAAAATTATATGTAAAACTTTAAATAAATATATCTGAAAAGTTACATATAAAATTCCAATCTAATTAATCCCGGCCCCCACCGGCCAACTAGCACGTAACGAGTTCTACAACACTGGCATTGATCACACAAGTCAAATAGTCAAATGTACCTGATGAATACAAAGAAGTCAATGAAGAGTTGAATGTATCCACTTCCTCCTTTTCCTCGGGGCTTGAACTCAGCTGTGGAAATACAAATCGTCAAGTACGATTGTCTTGCTTCAAGGGTTGTACGTTGTGGAAACACAACGTACAACACTGTGAAGCATAAACGACACAAAATATAGGAAAAACGATATCCGACCTGTGAGAGGGCTGCATTAGCCTTCTTGAGCCAGTCAGCGTCAGGGGTTTGACCGAGGATGGAACTAGCTGATGGGAGATCATTGTTCTCTATGGCTTGGCCTACTTTGCTAAGTGTGTAAATAACATCTTGTAGATATTCTGTACTAGATTTAAAAATATTGTTTTAGCTTTACAAGATTAGTTAAAAAATTTATATACATTAGTTACATGAATCAACCTCTTAAATATATATTACTTTGTTCCAAAGAGTCCCTCAACACAATTTTGATATATGTTATATAGTCTCTGAGCTTAGAGGTGTTAATAAAATAATCGGCTTAGGCCCACCAACCCAGTTTAAAACCCAACCCGCTACACCAAAAAAAAACTAGTTCGGCTCAAACCCGTTTAGGAACGGACCCAACCCGCCGGGTGGTATACTGGTTCGTAGCCTCATTCCCTTAAAACAGTTTGGACCCGACCCAATTTGAAAAACGTGCGTAAAAAACGGCTTTTTTTTTGTTCCAAACTGGTTTCAACCTGATCCAAACCGGTTTGATCAAGCTGAACATTCTTGCCTTCAAATTGGTTTCCAACTCGACCCAACTTTATTATAAATTAAAGTCGTTGCGTTTGTTTAAAATAGGGGCCTGCTAATAAGACACCCTGCTTCAATATTCATACACCCTCTATACGACTCGTATAGATATCCATACAATGACAACTACCAGCTTTTTGAAAAAGGTGTTTGACCAAATTATTATACGAGTCGTATGGCTTATACGAGACATTGTTGGTATCCATACGAATAGTATAGCCTATACTACTCGTATAATCCTCATACACCCTCTTTACGACTAGTATAGCCTATACGAGTCGTTTTGGATCACCACACACCCTTCTCAGACCGTACGTACCAGCTTTTCAGATGTACGTGTACGCATCTTTTTAGATAATGTTAGACTAGACTTAAGGCTTATACGAGTAGCATAGTCTATACGACTCGTTAGTTCAGTGTACCATGTCTAGGAAGACCTGTGAATGACCAGTTTTATACGAGTAGTATAGTTTATACGACTCGTACAGGCAGGGTAATAATTTGACACGATATAATATTATTCCAGTTATTTGACACGATATGATATCGGTAAATTATTTGACGCGAAACAAGATTCCACTGTTAATTAAATGACACGACATAATATTCTAACCAATCAAATATATATAGAGCTTATATAGTTTCACTGCATAGTATTCTAACATATCAAAAAATTTAATAATAAAAAAAACGAGTTAGATATGTCATTTTCTGATGATGACAATCAAGACGTATAGTTCGTGTAACTCGTATGGGACATGGTCGTATAGGCAGTCTCAAAAAATGTGTCATGGCAGAAAGTAGGAAGCTGTCATGCCATATGAAAATTCAAATAATCTCGTATGGCCCATACTACTCGTATAGGGGGTTACTCGTATAGACCTTCTCGTATTATACGGTCAACGGGTTCTGACATAAAGCTGACATCTATACTACTCGTATAAGTTATGCGAGTAGTATAGGTAGGGCGGGGTGTCTAAATAGCAAATTGGGTGTCTGAATGGAGAGAGGCTTTAAAATACACTTGTAAAATTTTCTAAAATGTAACTTTTAACTCTTTAAACGAGTCAACATTTTATAAAGTGACGTGACAAATGTTCAAAATGTTGGCGTGGATTGTTTTTATTTATGATATAGGATGATATACCTCTCTATCTAAAGTGACTAAAACTGATAAATAAATGTTACACTCCAACATAACAAAATGTTGTCTACATAATCTTCAAATAAGCAATGATTGTGTTAATGGCCATTTTCGTACATGTGGTTTGCTACTTTCGCCACTTCAGTCCAAAATTTGTATTTTTGTCAATTTAGTCCTCATAGTTTTAAATATTAGCCATTTACATCCTATCCGTCTAACGGCATCCAGCTATGCCGTTAGTTTAAGGGTATTTTTGTCTTTCTCCTTTTTATTTTGAGTTATTGGTCATTTTCGTCCCTGTGGTTTGATACTTTTGCCAATTCAGTCCAAAGTTTGAAATTTTGTCAATTTAAGTCAGTTTTTTTCTATAACCCTAGAGAGCATTATCCAAGCCCAAAACAAGTCTGCATTTACTCTGTCGACAGCAGTAATCATACCCCCTCCTCTCGTATTTAGTTTCTAGACGGTTCCTAAACTCTCCCCCATGGTGGAATTCAATGGTAAAGTGGTCAAAGCAATTCCGTGAAACCGAATTGTACGGAAAAAACTAAAAATCGTTTCTTTGATGAATGCATAATATTTAGGGTTTAGAGATTAACATATCATAACGAAAATCTGGGTCGTAATCAACTATTATACATTAATCAACAAAACAATTTTTAGTTTTTTGTGTATAATTCGATTTCAGGGAATTACCTTGACCACTTTACCATTGAATTCCACCATGGAGAAGATTTTAGGAAATGTCTAGAAACTAAATATAAGGGGGGGTATGATTATTGTTGTCAACAGAGTAAATGCATACCAGTATTTGAGGTTGCTCGATGGTTTTGGGCTTGAATTATGCTCTTTAGGGTTATAAACAAAAAACATAAAAAATAAAAAAAACTGAATTAAACTGAACATTAAATTGACAAATTTTCAAACTTTGAACTGAATTGGCAAAGATATCAAACCACAGGGACTAAAATGACCATTAACTCAAAATTAAAAGGAGAAAGACAAAAATACCCTTAAACTAACGGCATAGCTGGATGCCGTTAGACGGATGGGACGTAATTGGCTAAAATTTAAAACTATGAGGACTAAATTGACAAAATTAAAAATTTTGGACTGAAGTGGCGAAAGTAGCAAACCACAGGGACGAAAATGGCTATTAACTCTTTCACAACTACATGTAGTTTCAGGACATTAATAAAATAATAAAAATGGGTTACATATGTAATTTTTAGTAATAATGTATAATGTTACATAAACACAAATAATTAAAGGTTAACGGGATGATAAATGACGAAACTAACCTTTATCTTTATTGGCTGAATTAAGAACAGTTTGTTTTTCAATTCTTTTCTTTCTATCTTGCTTGACTTTCTCCAAGAGTTCCTGAAGAAACACTAATCGAGCCCGGCAGATTACGGATAATCTGGGGGTTAAATAGATGTTTCCCACGATGGTTAGGTCCGGAAAGATGGTTATTCTTCTGATGACCTGCAAAACAGACACCGTGAGCTCGTCACTGAGAAGGGGGGGTACCTCCTTGTAACCACCCTCCGGCGTGAAAATCAGACTAGATTGCTCTTGAATATAAGTGTATATTAAGAGAAATAGCTAGAGAGAAGATGATGATACCGTTCCAAGGTGTTGGAGTATTTATAGCCGAAGGTAGGTGTCCAAGAAGGTACAGCCGGCTGTATAATATTCCTTTTCTACCAACTGTGGGCTACGCACGTGCCGTGCTGGTGGTTGGTGGGTAGGCAGCGGCTGATAGTGACATGGCCGGCTGTGTACTATTCCTTTTCCACCAACTGCAGGCTATGTACATGCCACGACAAAGGTTGGTGAGTAGGCAGCGGCTGATAGTGACATTAAGTACCAGAGCGTGCTGCTCGTCGTACTGTTGTCAGTGAGCTGTCGCAGCTTTGGTCAGATATTTTGTCCATACCTTGGCAGGTATAGTACAAAAGATCCTCCAGTAGCGTACGGACTGGCTCATTTGGGCGGGAGTTTTCCCGGCTTTGGGCGGGAGTATTCCCGGCTTGCTCATTCCCTCTTCAGGTGACATTACTGAATTATTTGAGAGTTAGTGCCTTGTGCGTGTAGCCTTGCTGTGCGGGTAGCCTTCCCTGATGGCTAGTATCCGTAGCTGCGGGAACAGGCGGAGTACGTCACCATTGGGAGACTTTTCCTGCGGGAACAGCTTGCGTACTGCGCGTAAGGACGTCGCGTCTCTGAGCATGGTTGGTCCTGCGGATCCAGTTGGTCTTTGCGCAGACGTCCCTCTTTAAGGAGTCTTGCGAGTTCAACTGCGCAGACGTCCCTCTTCGAGGTGAGTCTTGCGGGTCCAACTGCGCAGACGTCCCTGTTTAAGGTGAGTCTTACGGGTCCAACCGCGCAGACGTCCCTGTTGAAGGTGAGTCTTGCGGGTCCAACTGGGCTCTGCTGGGACCTACCTCTTCAAGTCCCCCCAGTCCAATGTTCTTCTCATGAATTGTTAATAAGTGAGGTGAACTTTTGGACTTAAGCAAGAGGTTTTGAAAAGGGTTTAGTTTTAAGGTTTTCCATGGGGATTCTTCCCGCGGAAGTCCTAATGTCACGTGCAGAAATTCCCGAATTTTCTGCTTGATCTTTGGGTATGATGCGGGTAGGTCTGTAACCTCCTCGCAAGTCAGGAGCGTTGAGTCCCACTTGTGTAGATTCTCCATGAGGTTTTGGTAGTTTTAAACATAGTGATCAATTATGTTAAACAACCAATTCCATCTTGGAGCTTCAAACAATCTAGTTCTCAACGTTCCCGCTATGCGGGGATGTTATTTCCGTTTCCGCAAGCATGGCCCAGAAGATCCTTCTTGGTTTCAATTCCCTGCGAGTGCTAAGTATGTGAAGGGTTTTGCCTTGACACTGTACCCGCACTCGTCTTATAGTTACTTTACTTCCAAGGTATTGTTGGCTTCAATTCCCTGCAGGTGCTAAGTATGTGAAGGGTTTTGCCTTGACACTGTACCCGCACCTGTCTTATAGTTACTTGGTTGCCAAGGTATTCTTGGCTTCAATTCCCTGCAGGTGCTAAGTATGTGAAGGGTTTTGCCTTGACACTGTACCCGCACCTGTCTTATAGTTACTTGGTTGCCAAGGTAAGGGGGTGTATTCCCGCTTACTTTTGAATCTTTTTGACTTGCGTTGTAAACGTTATATGACTTGCTCATGCATATTTTAGTTTAACTTAGCAATTTTCCAAGTGTTTTAAGTTAACCTTTCGACGCGCGGTTGTCAATAGGTTAATGTTCAGTTTCCTCTATCATGGTTGTGCGGGTAGGACCGTCACTTTCATTTAGTGGGATGACCAAACTTTACCTATAACTGACCTGCGTGAAGGTTTTCCTCATCTTTTCCTTATAAACTTTTGCCGTTTTTTGTTTATGCTGGTTTTGCCGCCGTCCACACGCAACGACTTCTTTCCATATTTATGCGGTGAATACCGGCATATCCGTCCGGAAAGTTCATAAGTATAAATGTAAAGCGATCAACACAATGTGATAAAGGAGAATCATTTCCATTAGAAGTGGCTCTAGGCCGTTTCTTTATAAGTTTGGAATTGATCTACATATAACATTTGCGTAATTGAGCTCCATTCCATGTTCTTGGGATGGGGGTGCCATCGAGCCTTTCGAGCCGGTATGCGCCATTTCCCAAAACTTCTTTGATAATGTATGGCCCTTCCCAGACCGGGGCCAGCTTTCCTGGGCGTTCTTGGTTCGAAGCCTCGTTGTTACGCAGTATGTAGTCTCCGACATTGAAGTTGCAGAGTTTTACCCGCGTGTTGTAGTACTTTTGCATTTGTCGCTTGTAGTTCTCTTCACGCGCTGCGGCTAAGTCTCTGCGTTCCTCGGTTAGCATAAGGTCTAACCGTCTTTCCGCATCATTGTCCTTTGGTTGAATCAAGACCCTTGGTGAGGGTAGACCAATTTCGACCGGGACCATGGCTTCAGTGCCATAAGTGAGGCTGAACGGGGTTTCTCCCGTACTTGCCTTTTTCATCGTTCTGTGTGCCCAAAGGACGTGTGGAACTTCGTCCACCCAGCCGGATCTGTGTTCCAGGAGTCTTTTCTTGATGCCGTTGACGATGCTCTTATTTGCTCTTTCCACCTCACCATTACCCTGCGGGTGCGCCACTGAGGTAAATGTGTGGATGATTTGAAGTTCTTTCAGCCACTGTTGTAGCTTCTTGTCAGCAAAGTTGGTGCCGTTATCGCTCACCAGATTCTGTGGAAGTCCAAAACGACAAATAATAAATTCCCAAATAAATTTTTTGATATGTTTTGCGGTTGTTTGGGCTAAGGGTTTTGCTTCTATCCACTTGGTGAAGTAGTCGATGGCTACCACTAGATACTGAACGTTCCCTGCTGCTGTGGGAAATGGGCCTGTCACATCGATGGCCCACTTCTGAAATGGCCATGAAGAGGTGACTGGAACAAGTTCATTCTTCGGGCGATGCGTGTTTGGTGCGTAGAGTTGGCAAGACCTACACTTTCTGATGTATGCCAGTGCATCCGTATGCATCCCCGGCCAAAAGTATCCCGCGTTGTTTAGCTTAGCTACAACTGCGCGTGGACCTGTGTGTATGTAAAAGATGCCTTTGTGTACTTCCCCTAGGAGGTAGTCGGCATCTTGGTCGTCAACGCATCTGAGGAGTGGGCCAAGAAAGTTACGTCTGTAAAGAATGTCATCGATGAGTTGATAGTTCAGTGCTTTACAGCGTAGTTTTCTTGCCTGTGTTTTTGACTCTGGTAGTATACCCGTCGCAAGGTAATTTATTATTTTCTGTGCCGGTTTGGATGACACAGATTTCCTTGTGCGGGACTGATGGTGCGCCAAGGAGTTCAATGCGGATATCCTTTCCCAAGTGGGTGAAGGCCAATGACGCAAGCTTGCTTAACGCATCCGCAGATTTGTTTTCGCTATGCTTGACGTGTATGACCTTACAATCGTTAATATCGCGCATGAGGGTTTTTGCTTGTGCGAGGTACAGCGCCATTGTGTCGTTCACGGCCGTGTACGTCCCGTTTATTTGGTTGGCTACTAACATGGAATCCACGTGGGCTTCCAAGTTCTTCACTCCCATCTTACGCGCAATTCTCAGCCCGGCCAAGAATGCTTCATACTCTACTTCGTTATTTGTGCTTGGAAAATCCAGTCGAATAGCATAAGTGTATTCTTGGCCCGCTGGGTTGATTAGTTTCAATCATGCGCCTGAGCCCTCGTTGCTGGCTGCTCCATCAGTGTAGAGTCGCCAGACATCATCGATGTCCTGTGCTGGAGAGGGTTGAGCCTCTTCCTGGCACTCTTTCTCCCGTGAGGCGGGGACTTCTGCAATAAAGTCGGCCAAGACCTGGCCTTTTATGGCTGGTCGCGGCTTGTACTTTATCGCGTATTTTCCAATTCTATTGCCCATTTGGCTAGGCGTCCCGACAATTCGGGTTTGCCTAGAACGTTTGCGAGTTTGAATTTGGTGAGAACGGTGATTGGGTGACCTTGGAAGTATCGTCTTAGCCTGCGTGAAGCCTGTACAAGTGCTAAGACTAATTTTTCCAGGGTAGAGTACCGGGTTTCTACGTCTGTTAGGACACAGCTAACATAGTAGATTGGCATCTGGATGCCTTTTCGCTCGACTAGCAGGACGGCCCCGGTTGCTCTATCTGTGGCGGAGAGGTATAGGATTAATTCCTCCCCCGCTTCTGGTGCTGTGAGCGTTGGGAGTTCGATCAAGCGTGACCGAATTTCCTGAAAAGCTGCTTCCGCTTCTGGTGTCCAGCGGAAGTGCGTTTTCTTTAAACAGTTTCTCAGCGTCGACACGAATGGGAACGACCTATCCGCATGGTTTGCCAAGAAGCGGTTAAGTGCAACTAGGCGTCCATTCAGTGTCTGAGCTTGCTTGATGGTAGTAGGTGATTCCATTTTGATAATGGCTTCGACCTTTTCAGGGTTCGCTCTGAAGCCATCTTTAGTAACAATGACTCCTAAGAACTTCCCTTCTTCCATCCCAAAGGAACACTTGCTCTGGTTGAGCTTCATGTTTATCTTTCTGAGCGTGTTGAAAGTTTCTTCGATGTCTTTCAACATTGTTTCTGGGTCAAGGCTTTTGATGACCAAGTCATCCATGTAGACTTCCAAGTTCCTCCCAATTTGGGTATGAAACTCTTTGTCGATCAGGCGTTGGTATGTGGACCCGGCATTCTTAAGTCCGAATGGCATCATTTGATAACAAAATGTGCCATCGGGCGTCCGAAATGCGGTTTTGTCCTGATCGTCAACGGCCATGTGGATTTGATGGTACCCTTTATACGCATCAAGGAATCATTTAAGGCGAAACGGTACTAACGAATCTACCTTAAGATCTATTTCGGGTAACGGGTAACAATCTTTGGGGCATGCTTTGTTTAAGTCTTTGAAATCTATGCACATGCGCCATTGCTTGTTAGACTTCGGTACCATGACGGGATTTGCAACCCATGTTTGATATCTGCTAACGCGTACGATGCCCGCGTCAAGGAGTTTCTTGACTTGGGTTCTACACGCGTTAGCTTGTTCCGCCCTCATTACTCTGCACTTTTGTATGACTGGCGTGAAAGCCGGGTCACACTTGAGCTTATGCTCTGCCTTACTTCGAGGTACACCAGTCATGTTAGTTGGTGTCCACGCGAAGATGTCCGCGTTTTTTTGTAGTAAGCGTTTGAGTAAGGTGCGCGTAGGATCAGTGACTGTTGGGCCAATGGTAACCGCCTGGTCGGGGTATTTGCCATTGAAGGCTCATTCTTCTGGTTCGGTGATGGTTGGTTTAGCCATCTTTGGTTTGGGTGTTGATGAGACAGATGCGATGCATACCTGGGGAATACCGGTGACCATCGCTACGCCCTCAGCTGTTGGCCATCCCATCATGCCGTGGACGAAAGATACCACGGCATTGAATCTTGCCATCCCGTCTCTCCCGAAGAGAATGTCGTATGTGTGGTGTGGCTTCCTCATTACGACAAAGTCCACATCTTCTGTGCGGGAGTGTTTCCCATCTGTGAGAATGACGGGGAAGGAGAGGATACCCAGGGGGGTGTTTGTGCTGCCGTCAAACCCTTCCATCGAGGCGTAGACCGTTTCCAGGCGTTCCTTGTCTTCGTCGTCTAGCTTGTCGAAGAACTGCCTGTACATAACCGTTGACGAGGCGCCGTTGTCAACAAGAATGCGGGAAGTGATGTAATGCCCCAGCTGGCTTTTGATGACGATAGGGCCCTCTTTGCTGGGTCCTCCTGGCACTCGCGGGAAGCGCACCTCAGCTTCCTTCCATGCGCATGGTTCTGTCGTCCGTCTTTTTCTTCCTCTGATGTTACTATGAACCATGTGGATGCTGATGTCAACGGGCTTTCGTCCGTTGTTTTTGTATCGGTTGTCATTCTTCCCTCCATTCTTGATTGATGCCACAAGGTGTGTAAGTTTTCCATCCTTGACGAATGTTTCAACAATATCCCTCAAGGATATACACTTCTCAGTGGTGTGACCCTTTGTCCCGTGGAAGTCACAGGATTTGCTCTGATCCGCGTCAGGTCGGTGCCGGACCGTTGGAGCTTTTGGCCATGGGAGTTTCTCAGTGGCAAATATCTCCGTGACGCTTTTGGTGAGCGGCGTCCACCGGGGGTATCGGCTTGATGGGTGCGTGTTATCCCTTCCGCCTACTAAAGAGCGAGAGCTGGATGAGGTGTCAAAGTTTACCCTTGACTGCCAAATGCCTAGCTTCCTCTGTTTTTTTTGCCGGGCGGTCCGGTCGTTGTTTTCTCTAATCCTTTGCTCGTAGAGGTTTGTACTCTGGGGTAGATCCCCACCCAGTTGCTTCTCTGTTTCGGCAAAGCGCTTGGCCGCCGTCATGATGGCATCCCATGTGGATGGCATGCCGTCTTTACCCGTCAATGTGCGGATAAGCTCTGGGTATTCGGCGCCCTGGATGAAAGCGGCGCGAACAAGATCTTTGCTTATAGTGCCCAGACTCAGCTTTTTCGAGTTGAAGCGAGTGATGAAGTCTAGTAAAGATTCATTCTCCTCTCTAACGCAGTTGAGGATCGTCCACTGCTCTTCAGTATATTTCCTCTGTTGACTGAAGTGTTGGCTGAACTTATGTTGAAAGTCCGCCCAATCGTAGATGTGGTGGACCGTAGACGGTCAAACCACGCTCTAGCCGCTCCAACCAACGTCATCTGGAACATATAACACCACGTGGGTTCCGTCCAGTTGCTGACGGTTGCCCCCGCTATGAATCTGTTCAAGTGATCGTCTGGGTCGGATATACCATCATAAGTGCCGATGTTGGGCATCTGCTTGGCACTCTTCGGGGCGATTGCTTCCTCAATGTCCCTTGCAAACTTGGATGTTCCCGCATTTGCAGCAGTTGGTCTAAAGGTTTTGGAGAAGTCACGTGGGTTTCCCCCCGCGTTCCTTTGTTTGAAGGTTTCTCCAAAATTCCTTCTCGGTTGGAAGTCCGTTTCGTTACGCTTCCCTTTCGCCCTATGGCGAGGGTTTGCGTCACTGTCGGATTCCTCCCGATCATCGTCCGAGGACTCGTACTCATTGCTCATGTTGAGCCGTTGTCGAGTGCTTCCGAATTCGTCAGCCTGTTGGAGTGAACGTAAGCGTTCGTCCAACTCAGCTTGGAATTCCTTCTGACGTGCTTCCGCCCACGCTTTAACTTGATCAAGTGTTTGGCGGGGGAGCCTCGTCTGTTGTCTTTCCGCCTGGGTATTAATGAATCCCAAGGGATGATTGTTTACTGCACTTGCCCCCGCTTGGGTAACCGGGGTAGTGTTCGTAAAATTTACTGCACTTGCCCCGGCTTGAGTAACCGGGGTAGTGTTCGTAAAATCTGTGTACTCGCCGGTGTTCCTCCCAGTAGCTGGGGTTGTGATTACCGGGATTTCTTGGTCACTCGCTGGCCTTGGGACCGGAGTAACGTTAACCATCTTTCCAGAAGTTTTGAAAAAACTGAAAAAGAATAAGTTCTAGCTTTTATGCACGGATGGCGCCAATGAAGAAGTTTTGAAGATGTAGGTCCCAGCAGAGCCCAGTTGGACCCGCAAGACTCACCTTCAACAGGGACGTCTGCGCGGTTGGACCCATAAGACTCACCTTAAACAGGGACGTCTGCGCAGTTGGACCCGCAAGACTCACCTCGAAGAGGGACGTCTGCGCAGTTGAACTCGCAAGACTCCTTAAAGAGGGATGTCTGCGCAAAGACCAACTGGATCCGCAGGTTCAACCATGCTCAGAGACGCGACGTCCTTACGCGCAGTACGCAAGCTGTTCCCGCAGGAAAAGCCTCCCAATGGTGACGTACTCCGCCTGTTCCCGCAGCTACGGATACTAGCCATCAGGGAAGGCTACCCGCACAGCAAGGCTACACGCACAAGGCACTAACTCTCAAATAATTCAGTAATGTCACCTGAAGAGGGAATGAGCAAGCCGGGAATACTCCCACCCAAAGCCGGGAAAACTCCCGCCCAAATGAGCCAGTCCGTACGCTACTGGAGGATCTTTTGTACTATACCTGCCAAGGTATGTACAAAAGATCTGACCAAAGCTGCGACAGCTCACTGACAACAGTACGACGAGCAGCACGCTCTGGTACTTAATGTCACTATCAGCCGATGCCTACTCACCAACCCTTGTCGTGGCATGTACATAGCCTGCAGTTGGTGAAAAAGGAATAGTACACAGCCGGCCATGTCACTATCAGCCGCTGCCTACCCACCAACCACCAGCACGGCACGTGCGTAGCCCACAGTTGGTAGAAAAGGAATATTATACAGCCGGCTGTACCTTCTTGGACACCTACCTTCGGCTATAAGTACTCCAACACCTTGGAACGGTATCATCATCTTCTCTCTAGCTATTTCTCTTAATATACACTTATATTCAAGAGCAATCTAGTCTGATTCTCACGCCGGAGGGTGGTCACAAGGAGGTACCCCCCTTCTCAGTGACGAGCTCACGGTGTCTGTTTTGCAGGTCATCAGAAGAATAACCATCTTGCCGGACCTAACCCTCGTGGGAAACATCTATTTAACCCCCAGATTATCCGTAATCTGCCGGGGTCGATTAGTGTTTCTTCAGTTCCAAATCATCATCAGCCTCTAGAATGGCAGCATTGGCATTTCCAGTTAAGGACAATAAGAAAAGAGAAGTAAGGTTTATGGATAGGCTTCTCTTGGAGATTTGTGGAGGGTAGTTTGGTAATCTACACACTGGTTTGCACTTGCACTTGCACTTGCACTTGCATACACTAGTTCTCTTGAATGTGTGTTTGTGAGAGGTTAAGGAAGATGATGATGGGAGGAAGGTGGTTGGATTGGAGAGAAAATTGGCTGCCATTTTTTTATATTTTTTTTACCCTCTTTTTTTCATAAGTTTTTGTTTTGTTTTTAGATGATGTTTAAGGTGGGGTGGAGAGAGCCATAGAACTAGGAAAAGGATAAGATATTGGATTTCTTGATATCCTCCATTTGGTTCTCCACTTTATTAAATATTTTTTAGAATGGTTCTTCTATATCAAGTACCAACACTCATAGTTGTACAAATCTCAATTAGGCTTTGATTAATTGCCTTTTAATCCCAGTTAATCCGACTAATTTTGATTAATCTGATTAAATTTCAGTTAATTCTGATTAAACGCTAGTCTCCATCCCGCCCGATTAGCAACTACTGCAACACAGCTACACCAACTCATACATCACATGTCGTGTGACGTATGCATGATATACAATTTTCACATTAACTAGATTTAGTCATATTATATAGACCATATAACGTTTTTTAATGAGTTTTGGCTTAATGATAAGAAGTTATACCTCTTTGATGGAAACTCATGTTAAATAACTGGGAGGTGTATTTTATTGGAGTATAGGAACAACATTATTGTACAAAAGTTTGACATTCAAAAAAAAACTTTTTATATATTATAAGGTTCGTAACCTTATTTTTTATATAAAGTATAAACATGTAAAACATCTATTTTTTTCAATAGCATACGAGTTGTATAAAGTTATATGGGTCATTGATGTGTGAAAAAGTGTTAAACAGATCATATAACACGTCGTTGAAGTATCAATAGTATGTCGGTAGTGTTCGTATAACTGTCTAGTTCAGAAGAGTGTGCTACATATGAATATGATGTAATATAATTTATGTAACTTTAATAAACTAATACTGTATTAACACAACGATAATATTTTAGTTTCAAAAATCACGAAAATTCATCTTCAGCAATTGATCAATGATTCTTACTCGATAAAAAAATTAAGAGTAGCTTCAACCCATGAGTTTATGAAAACCAATGAGTCATGTGATGTTTATGTGGAAGAGAGACGAGGAGGTTTTGTTTATTCGTCCCCATGAACTTAAACCCTCAACCTTACGGGAGGAATACATTACATTACATATATGTATCATTAGGTTACAAGCCTTTTAGAAAAATAACAAAATATGTGAATGAGAGTTTAAAGAGAAACGGTTGAAAAGATATACATGTGTCAATTATAACTATGATATCAATAACAACTACGTAATCAACAATAGCTGACTACAGAGTACAGAGTACAGACTATCAAGAACAGTTGGCCATTCAAGATTATCCACAGTCATTACAATCTACATAACCTACACATGTCTCACAAGTCGAACCGCAAGTTAACAACAATATTATACAAGTCACGAATAACACAATCAAGCTTATTATCTTGGAAACTAATACAAATCAATGAAAGAGCTAGTTCATATTGTATATTTGTATTATTTAAGTGAGAGAACAAAGACTCGTACTTGACGAAGAAATACAAGCTAAATAACTTTAGCTAAACCAAGTTACTAATAAGTTACCAACCAATCTAACACGTAAGTCACGAATCATACAATAATACATGACGAGTCTATGAAAATTGGATGTGACTACTTCTATTTGTTCAATTTACCCGGTCAATTTTGTAATGTGTAACAATAACCACCTACCATAGCATATTAACGTCTTTGTCAATTATCAATTATTTTATTCTTATCATAAAAACTGTTTTTTCACTTTCATCTATTTCAAACTGATATATTTTTTATTCTTAAATATTCGTGTCAAATAACATATGGAAAAATGTTAATCTCACCAATATCTTATATTTATTTTTCAATAGAATTTGATGAATCTTTGAAAAACATATCATGTCTTCGTGAGAACCAAAATAGAAAGTTAACAATATTTTATATGAAATTATTACTTTGCAGGGATGTGAAGTTAAAGAGGATTTTTATAATTAATAATCACATATCTTTTAATGAAATAAGTTGTTTAACATACTAAATAATCTTATTTTATTTTATTTTGCTAAAAAATGAGAAATTCTGCAATATAGTTATTTTACGTGATTTCCTTCCAAAATATTATTATTATTATTATTATTATTATTATTATTATTATTATTATTGAACGGCCAATCTGGATCACATACAGTTAAGCTATCCACCTTGATGGATCTATAACCTAATTTTTACTGTTAAAAAAAAACTATTATATATTTTAGATCGTAAACCTGTATTTCAAAATGTTATTCTATGACACTTTTAATAAATAACTTTAGCTTCAAATAACTCGTTCAATAACTAAGTTTAATTGCTGCTCAAAAAAAATAACTAAGTTTAATTAAACGTTTAATTGTCTAAATTTTAAAAGAAAACAAGCCAAGCGAATTTTTTAGTCTTAGGCATATAAGAGTATGAGTTGTTCGTCCAATAAAAACTCTCTAAATTGAATAGTAATTCTCTTTCACAATGTAAATCCTCTTTTTAATATATATATTAACTGGTGATAGAAAATCAAAATGATTATTTTCTAAAAGAATATAACTTTTAACTTTCCAATGAAAAAGGTAGAGTTGAAGTAGTTGGAGACTAAACCTCGGGTTAGTCTACCTGCTTAACTACATTCATCTACGAACTAAATTTATATATGTGTTCGAATCCATGTGTTCATGTAAAGAGAGAATAAAATATTATTATCTTAACATAGTTACATGTCTCCTCTTTTTAGTAAATTAGTAATAACACTAAAATTACTACTATTTGATTTGATCCTAATTGTTGTTAAACACATTATATAACGATTTTAGAGGTCTAAATCGATATGAAATTTTCTGACCCCTTCATGACAATTGTTAAAAAATATACTGATTATTACAAGTCTCGAACTCATGACATATAACTTAACAAAAACAAAGTTTAACAACAAACAAATACATAATTTTTAGTATACTTTGTCCATTATAATATATTTGTATATAATATTTCTTCTTGGATTTGAAGGCCTTAATTAAGTGTGAGCCTAAAGCTTTTGCATGATTTTGTTGGTCCACGAGCCGGCCCTGAGAAGATTATAACGTTTACAAAGGTTAATTATAAAGTTTACAAGATAAAAGTTTAGACGGTGTTGTGATTTTTCAAGTTAAAGTACCATGTAGACGTTTACATAGGCAAAAACCATTAAACTAAAACCACATTTAATTTAGGTGGAATGGTTTTAACTTTTAACTAAACACCAAAAAAAAAGGTTTGATTGGTTCATACTGCCTTGGGCGGTGGGCCCAACCTATTTTTCCTTGGCACTTGGCCAGTTGCCGTTAAATTCACGCTCTCTGTAACAGTGGGCAACGTCTAATTTAAGTTACATAATAGTAGGTTATTGCTCATCACACATGGTCTTATAATGTTTAAAAAATTAAAAGAATTATAAATTTACCCCGCAAGAAAATGATGTTTACTCAATTATAAACAAGTCATGTTAAAAAAGATTAACATATATTATATAATTTGAAAATTATAATTTAATAAAGTAAAATATTCAACATTAGTCTTTCAAAGAAAATTAGTCAAGGTTATTTATTAAGTCAAAATTAATACACAATCGAATTAGTTTACGTTAGCACCAGCTTGTTCACGCGGCAAATTTGTAGTTTAACCAGAACATAACATTTAACTTGTTCCAATATTCGGAAATCCGTGTTGTTACTTTGTTATTATCTTATTTTGTCGTCTATATATTTTCTAGATAACAATAAAATATAAAATGTTGCATAACTACGATATAAAATTACAAACCATTACACAAAATTTTACATGTTCACCCAAAATATTATTAAGAGGCATGGAATATTTTCCTTACATATGAACATATTTTATAATATATTCTTTTATATATTTACAAGATTATATTAAAAATATGATAAAGAAAATCATCGTTTATACAGAGGGTATAAGAAAAGTGTTTGTAAATAGAGTTGTAATTTGTAAACAAAGCTAACGTTTGGGAAACTGTTTGGTAGGATTTACGTTTGCTCATTTAATAAACGAACAAATTTGAACAGAGATTTTCTTTTGATTAACTAAATGAACAAACACGAAAACAGGCCATGTCATTCGATTGTGTGTATAAATGATTATGCGTTCATTTACGTCCATTTATGCTTGTTATTATTTGTTTGTTCATACAATGTTCTAATATTTTTTAATGACTTTTTAGATCTTATCATATATAGAGTTAAGCAAACTATTAACTATAAAGCAAAAATATACATGAGTATTATGTGATAACCTATATGTGAATTTAATATATGAATATAATTCAGTAATCGGACTAAATTGTTGACACTAATCATTCTCGGTTAGTCAAATCAAATAAAACATTATTTGTTATATTCATTTATATCAGAAACAAATTAATTTCGTTGATAAATGACAACTATCCTTAATTGTATGGTACCGTTCGTTTGTTTGATAAAAGGTTGGCGGACGAACCTACTTCCAACGGTGAACTCATCCCAAGTATAAAATCTAGAAACATTCAACAATGAAACAAGCCACCTAATCTCACAAAGATGAGACGCCAGGGCCCGCCACGACCCATGGCTACAGATTCCAATTCATTCACATTTGATTAATATATTCTAGACTACTCTTCACACTTGGATGATATTCATATTGATGGGTCAACGTCATATTGCACCTCACTTTTCAACTTTTCGGTCACCTTCCACCTCCCACCCTGTCTCCACCTTACATCTTTCCTTTGCATTTACTATGTAACCATGTATCACATTTTTAAAAAGCATATATATTTTTATACTATACTAATATTAAAAATAACCATTAGTTTTTTTTAACGACGATTTTTTTGTGTATTAGGTCACCGTCAGTGCTTAAGAATTATTTTCTCGGGTGACGACATCAGGATTTAATACTAATTTTACGGGGAGGCGATCGGGATTTTCACATACAAATAACACTAAAAAAATTTAGGTGGGCGGCCGCCCCAACCTAATACACAGGTCCGCCCCTGGTCACCGCATTCCCTAAATTTGAATAGTCATGTTGCCTTATTATGGCCAGACTATGTTGCCTTAACGGAGCTCACGCCGGCTCTAGAGTTCAGCTTGGATGTTCCCTCGAGAAATCATCTCTCCGATTGCCACTTGACAGTTGTTGTGTCATCACAAGAGCAGGACTCTCAGAAATAACACATAGTGGGACGAAACCTGGGTAGGCTCGGGATCGAACTGATAACCTCGTAAAGCTCAGCTTAAATCTTTCATTGTCATAATCCATCAAAAATGATACTATTTGGAATTGAATGGGTCTAAAGAACCTTAGCCTCCTATCACTAGGTTACAATTAAAGATTAAAATTAATCATTATGTAATATGAGACTAATCAATAAAGAAACAAAATTATTTAAATTATTTAGTAGATGTTATTATTATCACAAGATGACTTAATGCTAAAACATTTGAACGATATCGAAAAGGTCCAATGTTCAAACTTTTTCTAGGTAAATTTCTTATATGGCCATCACCATGGGTTTGGTTATTCAAAATTGGTTATACATGTGCGTCACCGATGGTCGGTTAAACCGGCGGTTATGGCTCAGTTTTTCGGTGATTATTTTTATTTGTTTTATTTCGAGTTTATGATGCATATTAAACCCAAGTTTTTCAATTGTTTTATCATTAGTCAGAATTGCTTTGCCCACTCTACCACGTATAACCTACACATGTGTATATAATTGGTTAAAGTTTAGTTAGTTTGATATTGAATCATGTATCGTGTATATAAGTTATAACATAAACATTTGTAGAGAAATGATAGAAAAAAGATAACTGCTTAACGTACATTAGGTACAATAATACTTATATCCATGAAATCGATACATGAAATCACATCACAATATCTCGAAATCGTCAATACATATCCTATTAATCATTGGTTCACCGAAATAAACAGTTTTGAATTGTTAATCGATCAATTTTTTTACTTTTCTTCACGAAAACCGTTTTGAGCGTTTTATTATTTTGGCTGAGTGTTTTTTTTTTTTTTTTTTTTTGCATTTGAGCGTTTTTTTACCTTTGAGCGTGATTCGCGTACCTATCGTGTGTTAAACAATTATTGTACAATAACGTCACCCAACATTTGTATTAGATAAGTATAAAGCTTTAAAATAAAAATCAATAAAAAAAATCCATGAGTTAGAATTATTGAATGAATATAATAGCAAATCTATTTTCGTCCAAAATGCTATAAAATTTGCAATATGTCATATAAAATAATATTATAAATCTTCGTTGTTAACACGATTTTAATTAAAATCAATAAATCATCTACATAAATAGATTTGACCCTGTTAACACGGAGAGGCTTCCTAATTTTTTTCTTTTTCTTTTTTGTTTTTATTTCCAAATATTTCCCTATAAATACTAATTAAAACCCGTGTCCATAACACATTAACACGAATCTTGTTACCTATACGTATAGAGAGAGAAACTTAATAATATTCTAGAGAGAGAGACAAGGGGCGACCTGAGAATAATATTACTTTACAAGAACACAAAAACATTATGGCTAGATTAATGAAGTCAAGTATGATGGTGGTCATGATGATGATCATGGTTGCATCCATGCATATGCAAAGCGCAACCGCTCAGACCAGACATGTCGTTGGAGACGCCTTGGGTTGGACCATTCCGCCGAATGGTGCCGCCACTTACATCACTTGGGCTACTGGAAAGACTTTTAGAGTTGGCGACACTCTCTGTAAGTTGTTTAAAGTTTGAACCATTATTTTATATATTTTTTACAAAGTTTTTTATGATCATGCAAACCAAAACCAATATGATTACCCTTGATGGTTGTTAAGTTAAATATTTAAGTTATTTAGTTATTTTTACCCAAGATTTAAAATTCTGAAAAAAATAGGAATAGATAGAAGACATCATAAATTAGGAATACAGGAGACATCATTTGACTAATGATAAAGTAATTTTAAAAGCTCGATTAAATTTTTTTATTTGGTTTTGAAACTATTTACAAAACAAAAGTCGGTTAGCTATTCATTGGTAACACATATAGTTATTTATGATGGGAAATTATCGTTGCAACGAAACTCAAATCTAGTAGAACATTCATGTTTCATCCTTCATCGTTGAGTCTATAAACAAATAAACAAATTTAAAGGATTGGATTGTTTTCCTATAAAAGTTAAGGGGATTTCGTGTTTTATATATTTCTTGGTTATTTTTCTTTGAATTTAAGAATATGGTTATATTTGGGGATGATATGTCAATGCCTTTAGTCACGATGCAATTGTGAATTATTATTTAGAACTAGCTTTAGAAACCCGTGTATTACATAGGATACGTTAATGTATAAATTACAACGAATAATTTAATACAAATAAATAAGAAAAATTTAAGACTTATTAAACATTGAATATTTGTAAAAAATTAAAATAAAAAATATATATTATAGTTTTCTTAGATGTCTCAAAAATTAAATGTTAGTGTACTATTTAAACATAAACTCTTTTATATACATTTTAATTTTAAACAAAATATCTTTTATGACAAGTAATTATTATATTAATATATTTTTATATTAAGTATGTTTATAATATAACTTATGGCATTAATAATTCAATTAATAGTGATTGACCAATTAATACGGTATATTGAATTTATAATCAATACTATATACTGAAAGATATTTTTTTTTCTTTTCCATCAATAGAAGAAAAGTTATTTGGGCGGGAATTTAATAATGATAATTAATCTTTGAATGTCATGTGTTCAGGACTATTTTCTTTTATTAGTATAGATAGATAGATTTGATATAATTTGGATGATTATTTACAATCAAAGTTTTAGATATTTATACATGATTGAATGATTTGGTCTCTTTTTAATATAATTTACCATTTAATCGTAGATTTAAAATAAAGATTGATAATGCCACCATAAAAGATTAAAAGTGCGTTAAACTTTGGAATAATTTATATAATTTTTAACTTATTAGATTAAAGTTAGGTTCGAGAAACACATGGCACGTGCAAACAAACCTACCACATTAATTAATTTTAAAAAAATTAATAGAATTGTTACTTTTTCTATGTCATGTGGTTTGTTTTTCAATTATGTTTAGTGGTCTTAATTTGACTAAAGAATTTCATAATTATCAACTTTTGATTAATTAATAATTATTAATCAAGTAACTAATGATTCATTATTATTTTTTACAGTTTTTAACTTCACCACCGGTATGCATAACGTGGCCGAAGTATCACAAGCCGCGTACGGCCCGTGCACCACCACCAACCCCTCTCAGTTGACCCCTACTGGGCCCGCGACCATTACGTTGACAGCCGCGGGCACACATTACTACATTTGCACCGTGGGAACGCATTGCCAAATTGGTCAAAAGTTGACCGTCAACGTCACCGCCCCGGCCACCGCCCCCACACCGCCACCGGCCGTCGCCCCCACCACTCCACCACCGGCCGCCACCCCCCACCACCTCACCTCCGGCCTCCACCCCCACCCCCACCCCCACACCAACTCCGACGCCAGTAACTCCTCCGGCCGCCACCCCCCGCCCCCGCCACCGCCCCGACCACCCCCCCGGCAGCCACCCCAACCGCAACCGGAGCCAGCCCACCGTCCCCAACCGCCACCGGCCCATCTCCTGACGGTGACACGACTCCTTCGCCGCCATTACCAAGCGCCGCCACAACCGTGGTGGTTCCGGCAACTTTGTTGGCTTTTGGTTTAGCTTTATTTTTCTAAATTAATGTTGTTAAATTATTCTTCTTGATTATTATTTAGAGTTTGTGTGTGATTAGTCTTATGGATTTTTCTAATGTTTGTAAGGACGGATTTATTCTCTTTTTTTTTTTACATGATTCGTATGAATAAATTACACTCTTTTGTTATTTTATTCTCTAGAGGACCGATTCTAAAGTGGTAATATTCGTATAACCAAGTGGTTACAATATATGGGTTTCACTTTTTTCGTTTGTCACAATAAAAATAAACAATTATAAAGTAGACAAATATCCAAAAGCCAAAGTGGCAATGTGGAATGTGTCTAGTAGGGGAAAGCTTTAATTTTTAATGTATTTAGATGACTAGATCGATGGTGCATCTGTCAAGTCACCGGTTTGTGCGATCGAGTACATCCACTTCTAGAACTTTTAGCACTTAAGTTACTATTTAATCTTTAAAAATAAATAGAATATTGGATTTAAAACAATCACCTCTATTACCAAAATCACAACTCATGAATTGTGTGTCATTCCTACATTTTAACATGTTTCTTGCAACGATTTCATTATAACATAATAATAACATGGCTAGTCAATTTGATGATGTGGCATGCGTGCGTGCCATAAAACGTGTGGCAAATACATGGTGAACTCACTTTGTCCCCCTTTTCTCACCACCATGGCAACCATCACCGCCATCACCAAACACCCCCCCCCCCCCCACCACCACACAAACTACCACCATCACCCTCTTCCTTCGACGTTCAGCCGTATAACCACTTTTTGTTGTGACGGTTAGACGATAGACATAATAGAGAGGGGGGGTGTGGAGATGGGTCGCTTTCTCAGGCAAGGTTAAACGACGAAGGGGATCCGGGGGGGGGGGGGTGTTTCTGAGCTTGCAAGAGAAGGGAGATCGGAAAACCGGTGCCACTACCAATGATGAAACTCATTTTTTAGATATAGGTTTCTCAACCACTTTTTAAAGATCTATGGTGGTGGTTGTGGCGAGAAAAGGGGGAGATAGTCTTTTTGCCACTTAAGCAAGTTATTGACATGCAAGCATTACACGTCATCAAAAGACTAATGACATCAGGTTCCGTTACTATGGGATGGTTTAGAATAAAAAAAAGTTTAAAGGTGGGACTATCACAAAACATATTGTTAATTAGGACTGTTATCGGCCAATATATAATACTGGGATTGTTTAAATCCAATATTCCTTACCAAATAACACCAATTTATTATTTTCATATTACAAATGCTCCACATATGATATTCATATTCATGTTTTGATACACAAGTAATCTCGTGACTGAATGCGTCCATCAAAAATAAATTCAGTGTCTCACTTTTTTATGTTAAGATTGTACTTTTATATTATACAATGCAAAATATAATATATGTTGGACATATCTTACGTATGACAAATGAGAATCACATGAGGAGATATTACCAAACTCATTTAAGTTAGGCCAGTTTAACACAGGATATCTTATTTAGTTTATGTTGGGCTGGGTTGTGTCGAGTATGCCATGGTATTTACCTACACGGAAATTTGTGGGTGATGCGTGTTAATCGAGGATCTATATTTTTGGCAGTCACTATCAAGCCGGTCACACCATTTTGCGGCACAGTTGTCTTTCACAATGAAAGATAACAATACATAGTATATATGTCAAAGATACCGGGAATTCATGTCATGTACTCACAGTACTCAATAATCTTCTCACAATATTATTCCTTTACACACATAATAAATTCTCAAGTTAGTTATGATGATATTATCATATTAGAGTCTAAATTACTTTTTAAAAACTTGAGTAGTTGATAAAAAAAAATTAAATGATATACGTTTGTTATTCTTTTAGCAACAATTAATTATGTTGTAATGAATCTAAAATGTGTGTGTATGTGCGTATAAAGTATAGGTAACACGAGGATCATAGAAAAATGTTTAAAGAAAATAAAGTTATTTAATTCTATAATATACAAAGAAAAAAAAGCAAATATATTAAATTCTTAAACGTTTAAACTTGTTATAAAAAAACTGATAGAGATTTAAGAACAATATTAAAAGCGGGAACAAGTTATGGAAGTATTGATCCAAACAAAAACATACATTAAGAAATTAATGATGATATAAGAAGCGAAATAATGTAACAACGTTTAGAGACGAAACGTTTACACAAACATACGTATATTTAAAGAAAAAAAGTTGAAGAAACATGTCAAAATATGATGCTACTCGGTGGACACCATACACTGATACACCCACGATCGCAGTTAGTGTTGGGTAGCCGAAATCATATCCTGGAGGGAAAACCGGCGTCTGAAGGTCAACTACGATAAGCATCACAGACAGTCATAGTTTTCGAACTTAATTAAGACCTTGCGGCCTCCATTCCAAATCTACCCAACCAAAAGAAAACGACACCGTTTGACCATTTCCTATGAACTACCTTAGCAACTAACAAAATCCAACTTAAAAAAAAAAAAAAAAAAAAAAAAAAAACTTCTCATTTCAAAGAATTTCACAACACAAAACACAAAGGTGTCATATCTACAAACCACGTCTTTTCATCCGTTCGTTAATCGAGTCAAAACCGCTCTCCAAACACAACCCTCGTTTCCTAAACTCCGTCACCGAATGCTCAACTTCTTCGGTATCCGAATTCAAAGGAAAGAAAGAAAACTCCTTGCTTCTCGGACCCGGACCTGAGTCAACATTACCTACATTAGTCAACCCTCGTTCATTACTCGAAACAAGACCCAACCTTAAAGACAAATCACACTCCACCAATTCAGGTCTCGATTCGTTCTTCGAACCCAAACCCGAACCCATTTCATCTTTGTCAAATACTAACACTCTTCCGGGACAACCCGTTTGAGAAGACGACGGTAGCGACTCGTGGGTGGTTTGAAAAACCGAAGTTCCGATGATAATATTATTTGGGTTCGGTTGAGAGGTACGAAATCCCATTTGGGGCATCCGAGGTTGAAACTGGAAGCCATGATATAAGGGATAAACTGAAGGCGGTTTATTCTCGAAAGACATCATTTGTCCAGGAATATTTTGAGGATAAAAAGGCTTGAAAACGGGTCTTGAATCTTTATTAAGTTCCGAAACAGTGTGTGCTTGATTCAAACATTCTGGTCTTTGAACATTTGTTGGACCGGAATCTTGGTTTCTTGGACTTAAGTAGCTTCTGGTGTTACTGTTTCTTTGACTTCTTGATGATCTTACAGGCACACAGCCTAAATTAAGAGCAGCTGAAATCCATAATAATAATAATTAAAATACTTACCAATTATTCATCTTTTGATAATGTAAAATTTCAAGATTGTGAAAACTAGGTGTGTGCATGAAACCGAAAAAACCGACCCAAAATCGAAAAACCAAACCGAAACAAAAACCGACGATTTCCTTTCTGTATTCGTAAAAACCAAACTTTCGGTTAGGTTTTACATGCGAATAAAAACGAACTGAACTTAATAGATTTTTATATTTTTTTTTGAATTTTAAGTTGTTTATAATAATTTAATATAAAGTTTAACCTAAATATTTTAGCCAAAATGTATAATAATAAATTTAATTATTAACTAACAAAAAAATTTAAACCTAAACTATTTACTTTTTCGCGACTTTTTTTCGGCTCAAAATTTCCAAGCCCAAATGGCAAAACCGAAAAAACTAGCTCTGAAACCGAAACCGAACAGTTTTCAAAAGCTAAAAACTGAAATTTCGGTTTCTGGTTCGGTTTTTCCCCAAAACCGACCTATGCACACCGACAGTGAAAACGGTGTACCTTCAACACAAGGGGGCAAGAATTCACCAGTTTCCAAGGTCTCATCTTTTCTGATTATGGTATCAATAGCATCATTCAACCGGTCCCACAATTTTTCAGGATCTGTATACTCAGCCTAATTACAGTACAACAATAATAACAAAAGATTCAATCTTTATAATATTATTAACAAAACCATCAAATTTCAAGATTAAATTACCTCAGAATTAGCTTTGGAATACATGATTTCTTCACATTTAAACACAACAACAGGCAACTTCTCTTGCCATTCTCTGTTCTTCTTAGTATCTTGACCATGATTCTCATGCACAACTCTGTGAAACATTTCATCAAACACCTGGTGTGCATTACTAAAAACCCAATAAAAATTGAACCTTTAATGACCAAAATTACCTGAAAATCTGTTGAATGATTGAGCCTCTAATGGGTTGGTGTCTATCACTGTGCCAAGATCTTCTAACGCATTCAAATGGTCTTGGTCCAGGCCTAGGCATCTTCAAATTGGTTACAAAATTGGGGGTTTTTTTAGGGTTTAATAATAATCAAATTGAGTAAAGTGGGTAGTGAATAATTGGATTGAATTTGAAAAATGTTGAAGAAACTAGAAACCAAGAGAGAAGAAGAAGGGTTTAATGGAGGCAGCATTGAATTGAAGAAGATGTTTTTTTTTTTTTTTTTGTCAATGTAATGGAAGATGGAATCTTTTATCTTTATTTGATTTTATTTATTTTGTGTTTTTTTTTTATATTTTTATTTTTGGTTTTGTTTTATACAAGAAAGTGATGTTTCCTTAAATTATTTATTGAAAGTGGTTCTTGAGCTGATTATGAATTTATGGTACAATAATTGGTCCTACAACAATTATGGTGTGGTAATTTTAGTGTATGTTTGGTTCGTGGAATGTTTTAAAGTGTTTTCGTATTAGATGGTTCAAACTCGGGGTACGTTCATCAAATATTACTGACGTGTTATACGGGTTGTATGATCTGTACTTGGCTTGACAAGGAGAAATGGTTATACCCGGGGTGGAAAGTAGGTCGGGTTAGGGTTCGACCGGGTTAGGATCAAAATGGGTCAAGTAAAAAAGGGTTGTTCTGGGTCAGGGTCGGAATGGATCAGAACGAGTTTTTTTTTTTATATAAAAAACGAGGACAATAGAGGAAACATTTTAGTTTTTTTTTATGTATATTTTGAGTTATGATTTTTTAATTATTTTTTTTTTAAGTTTCTTTAGAGTGATTTTTTATCTCAACATATTCCGACTCATTCCCATCTTTCTTTTAACCCATTTGGACCCGTTCTAACTTGTTCTTTTTTTTTTCTAGTGTAATCAACCCAAATGGTTATTTTGTGACCCAAAATAAGTTGTATGGGTCACATACGCCAGACCTAGATTATACGGAGTTGTATAACACATGAAAAATGGTTATATGAGTTGCACGAGAGGTAATAATTTGGATGGTTCTAGTCTTCGATTCACAATGACGTAGCAGAAGGCGAATCGATGGCTTTTGTGACAAGTTATTTTGTTAAAAGCCTAAAAACACTAAAAAGTAAAAGTTCTTGAGCAAAAAGGTATAGATTTGATATGAAAGAAGGGGTTTGGGCATATAGTTTGATTTGCTAGGCATATTTGGTTGTGACTACTAAATATCCCTTGTATATTTCTTGTATACTTTCTAAAGAGATCTTCCTCATCTCTCATTAAACTACCTTTTTTGACTTGGTCTTAAATTTTAAAGTTTTCTTCTTGAAATCCCTTCCAGGAATTTTACTAATTTTAAAAAAATTCTTAGATATAACTTTCTTTTTTCTTGGTAACAACTTTAATTATTTGTACCAGTAATATTGATTCTAATAAAGTGACAATCATATTTCTCAAAGCATTTCAACAATTTAATTTTAAGTTGATTCATGATGTGTGTGTTGGGGTGGGGGTGAGGGGCTCCGACGACACATAATAGTGGCACCGATTGAGCATCTGGCTCAATGATGTTGTTAGTTGATAAAAACCGTCTTTTGAATTTCTTCTTGATCTTCAATACACGGTTTGGTTTTGAAATCTTCCGTAAGTAGATATTCTTTTTGATTTGTACAATCTGGTTTTGATCCTTTTGATTTACATACTTGTTTGAGATATTGAATTATGAATATATGAGCACTTTTATGTACAATATTTTTACAATCTGGTTTTGATCCTTTTGATTTATATACTTTGTTTGAGATATTGAAATATGAATATATGAGCACTTTTATGTATAATTTAACTCACATGATACTATATGTAGGGGCATCTATGCACCCATAATATTTGATGAATAATTTTTTCTTTTAGGTTTTTGGCAATTTAAGTTATTTAATAGACGATTCTTATGATATAATCACATATCAATTATTATCAAATTGACATATGCCTGTTCCCAAAAACATTTTATGACATATATTTATTATTTAGATAATGGCCATTTAGTCCAACTGGGACCGGCTAGTGTAGATAAGAGTTCTCGGACCCTAACGTCACAAGTTCGAATCATACTTCAGCACAAAAAAATCTAACTATCATTTACAGGGATTACCAATGAACACTCTCAGCGTAGGCAAGTTAGGGGTTTATAAGCTAGTCAGTTTCTTCCTATAACAAGTTGACGCCATCCTCAAGTGTCAAACTAGCGATGGATGGTTGAAATCCCATCTAAGGTATGGATATACTTGGGCTATAAAGAAGCATGACACTAAGCCCGAATTACCATCACCGTTCGAAAAAAAAAGATAACTCATATCTTACTATACAATGGTATACTTGAATCTACGTTGTAATCGTATTAATTAAGGCAATTGTGTAGGTACAAAATATCAAATGTTGTAATCAGATTACGGATACGATTTTTTTCCGGTTTTTCTGGACACCCCCAACTCACAAGTGATGGATAAACTTAATGAGAAAAGCTAAAAGAATATGTTAATAACTATAAATGTTTAATTGTTCACAAAGATATGTTTGGTAACGGGGGATGTATGGGGGAGAAAAGTTTGCACATGCCATTTAATGCATGCACCCTACTGCCACCAACATTGAGGGCCATGGGCATGATCTATAGAATAAAATGGTTGATTAAAACATTTATATATTTAATTTAAATGAAACATAAACACAATTCATTTTTTTTATAAAATTTACACCATTCCATAACAACTTATAAAAAGGTTTAATTGAAATATTACATTTATCATTTGTAGTTCAGAAAATATGCATACAAATATAATTAGTTATGAACATATTGCAATTTTGATCTCAAAGTTTCATAATTATACCCTTGATCCAACTATTTTTTACGTTGTAAAACAATTGGCATCTGAAATGAAATATTTTGGATATTTCACATATACTTAATAATAAAAGTCATGTCAATTCATTTCTCACCATATGTATTATGTTTAAGCAAACAGTTGGACTAAAGGTTTAATTAATGAAACTTTGAGACTAAATCATAGAATGGCCATGCCACACGAGTCACCCGTGTAACTAAGGTCATGCGTAATAAGGCATTACACGTGCATTGTAAAGACGGATAAAGTCCCTACAACATCCCCTGGGCATTGTGAAATGATTGAAGGGACATTATTCATTATGCGTGTTCATTATGCGTGTTCTAACAAAAGCTAGAACTAATTTAGTTTTTTTCAAATTTTCTGAAGAAATGGTTAACGTTACTCCGGTCCAAAGGCCAGTAACCGACCAAGAAACCCCGGTAACAACCCCAGCAACTGGGGGGAACACCGGCGGTTACACAAATCTTACGAACACTACCCCGACTACCCAAGCCGGGGCAAGTGCAGTAAACATTCCACTGGGGTTCACTGACACCCAGTTGGAAAAACGAAGGGCCCCTCGCCAAACACTAGATCAAGTGAAGGCGTGGGCCGAGGCACGTCAAAGAGAATTCCAAGCCGAATTGGATGAACGCTTGCGTTCAGCTCAACAGGCTGACGAATTCGGCAGTACTCGCCAACACCTCAATATGAGCAGTGAGTGCGAGTACTCAGACGACGAGAGGGAGTCCGATACCGACGCAAACCCTCGCCATAAGGCGAAAGGGAAGCGTAAGGAAACGGACGTCCAACCAAAAAGGAATTTTGGGGAAGCTTTTAAACCAACTGCGGAGAGAAACCCGCGTGACTTCTCCAAAACCTTTAGACCAACTGCTACAAATGCAGGAAAGTCAAAATTCGCAAGGGACATTGCGGAAGCAATCGCCCCAAGAAGTGCCAAACAGATGTCCAACATTGGCACTTATGATGGTCTATCCGACCCAGACGACCATTTGAACAGGTTCATTGCGGGGGCTACCGTCAGCAACTGGACGGAACCCACGTGGTGCTACATGTTCCAGATGACTCTGGTCGGAGCGGCTAGGGCATGGTTCGATCGTTTACCGATCCACCACATATATGACTGGGCGGACTTTCAGAACAAGTTCAGCCAGCACTTCAGCCAACAGAGGAAGTACACTGAAGAGCAGTGGACGAAACTCAACTGCGTGAGAGAGGAGGATGAATCTTTACTAGACTTCATCACCCGCTTCAACTCCAAAAAGCTAAGTCTCGGCAACATAAGTGAGGATCTGGTTCGCGCCGCTTTCATCCAAGGCGCCGAATACCCAGAACTTATCCGCACATTGACGGGTAAGGATGGCATGCCATCAACATGGGATGCCATCATGACGGCGGCAAAGCGCTTTGCCGAGACGGAAAAGCAACTGGGAAGGGATCTTCCCCAGAGTACGCACCTCTACACGCAGAGGACAAGAGAGAACAATGTCCGGATCGCCCGGCAGAATAAGAAACGGAAGCTAGGTATCTGGCAGTCAAGGGTAAACTTTGACACCTCATCCAGCTCTCGCCCTCTTGTTGGCGGAAGAAGTCACACACACCCTTCAAGCCAAAAGCACAGGTGGACGCCACTCACCAAAAGCGTCACAGAAATTTTTGCCACTGAAAAGCTACCGTGGCCAAAAGCTCCAGCGATCCGGCACCGACCTAATGCGGATCAGAACAAATCCTGTGACTTCCACGGGACCAAAGGTCATGGTACGGAAGAGTGTACATCCTTGAAAGACATTGTCGAAGCATTCGTCAGGGATGGAAGATTGGCACACCTGGTGGCATCAATCAAGAAGGGAGGGCGGAACGACAACCGGTACCGGGGCAACGGACGAAAGCCCGTTGACATCAGCATCAACATGGTTCATGGCAACATCAGAGGAAGAAAAAGGCGAACGCCAGAACCATGCGCATGGAAGGAAGCTGAGGTGCGCTTCCCGCGAGTGCCAGGAGGACCCAGCAAAGAAGGCCCTATCGTCATAAAAAGCCAGCTTGGGCACTACATCACTTCTCGCACTCTTGCTGACAACGGCGCCTCGTCAACGGTGATGTACAGGCAGTTCTTCGACAAGCTAGATGACGAAGACAAGGAGCGCCTGGAGACGATCTGCGCCTCGATGGAAGGGTTTGATGGCAGCACAAGCACCTCCCTGGGTATCCTATCTTTCCCCGTCACTCTTACAGATGGAAAACACTCCCGCACAGAGGATGTAGATTTTGTCGTGATGAGGAAGCCGCACCACACGTACGACATTCTCTTCGGGAGATACGGGATGGCAAGATTCAACGCCGTGGTATCCTCAGTCCACGGCATGATGGGATGGCCAACAGCGGAGGGTGTAGCGATGATCACCGGCATTCCCCAGGTATGCATCGCATCTGTCTCATCTAAACCTAAACCAAAGATGGCTAAATCAACCATCACCGAACCAGAAAGATGGGCCTTCAATGGCAAGTACCCTGACCAGGCCGTTACCATTGGCCCAACAATTGTTGATCCCACTCGCACCTTACTTAAGCGTTTATTACAAAGGAACGCCGACATCTTCGCGTGGACACCAGCTGACATGACTGGTGTACCCCGGAGTAAGGCAGAGCATAAGCTCAAATGCGATCCGGCTGTCACACCGATCGTACAAAAGCGCAGAGTAATGGGGCCAGAACAAACTAACGCGTGTAGAACCCAAGTCAAGGAACTTCTTGACGCAGGCATCTTACGCGTTAGTAGATATCAAACTTGGGTTGCAAATCCCGTTATGGTACCGAAGAATGACAAACAATGGCGCATGTGCATAGATTTCAAAGATTTGAACAAAGCATGCCCCAAAGATTGTTATCCGTTACCTGAAATTGATCTTAAGGTGGATTCGTTGGCACCATTCCGCCTTAAATGCTTCCTGGACGCGTATAAGGGGTACTATCAAATCCACATGGCCGTTGATGATCAGGACAAAACCGCTTTTCGGACGCCCGATGGCACATTTTGTTATCAAATGATGCCATTCGGACTTAAGAATGCCGGGTCCACATACCAACGCCTGATGGACAAAGAGTTTCATTCCCAAATTGGGAGGAACTTGGAAGTCTACATGGATGACTTGGTCATCAAAAGCCCTGACCCAGAAGCGATGTTGAAAGACATCGAAGAAACTTTCAACACGCTCAGGAAGATAAACATGAAGCTCAACCCGAGCAAGTGTGCCTTTGGAGTGGAAGAAGGGAAGTTCTTGGGGGTCATCGTCACTAAAGATGGCTTCAGAGCGAACCCTGAAAAGATCGAAGCCATTATCAAAATGGAATCACCTACTACCATCAAACAGGCTCAGACACTGAACGGACGACTAGTGGCACTTAATCGCTTTTTGGCAAACCACGCGGATAAGTCGTTCCCCTTCGTGTCAACGTTGAGAAACTGTTTGAAAAAAACGCACTTCCGCTGGACACCAGAAGCGGAAGCAGCTTTTCAGGAGATTCGGTCACGCTTGATCGAACTCCCAACACTCACAGCACCAGAAGCGGGAGAGGAGTTAATCCTATACCTTTCCGCAACTGATAGAGCAACCGGGGCAGTCCTGCTAGTAGAGCGAAAAGGCATCCAGATGCCAATCTATTATGTCAGCCGTATCCTAACAGATGTAGAAACCCGGTACTCTACCCTCGAAAAATTAGTCTTAGCACTTTTACACGCCTCACGCAGGTTAAGACGATATTTCCAGGGTCACCCAATCACCATACTCTCCAACTTCAAACTTGCAAACGTTCTAGGCAAACCCGAGTTATCGGGACGCCTAGCCAAATGGGCAATTGAGTTGGGAGAATACGCGATAAAGTATAAGCCAAGACCAGCCATAAAGGGCCAGGTTCTGGCCGACTTTATTGCAGAAGTGCCTGCATCGCGGGAAAAAGAGTGCCAGGAAGAGGCTCAACCCTCTCCAGCACAAGACATCAATGATGTCTGGCGACTCTACACTGATGGGGCAGCCAATAACGAGGGTTCAGGCGCAGGGCTAAAGCTAACCAACCCAGCGGGCCAAGAATACACCTACGCTATTCGATTGGATTTTCCAAGTACGAATAACGAAGCCGAATATGAGGCATTCCTGGCTGGGCTGAGAATTGCGCGTAAGATGGGAGTGAAAAACTTGGAAGCCCACGTGGATTCCATGTTAGTAGCCAATCAAATTAACGGGACGTATACGGCCGTGAACGACACAATGGCCCTGTACCTCGCGCAAGCAAAATCCCTTATGCGCGATTTCAATGACTGCAAAGTCATACACGTCAAGCGAAGCGAAAACAAATCTGCGGATGCGTTAAGCAAGCTTGCTTCATTAGCCTTTACCCACCTAGGAAAGGATATCCGCATTGAACTCCTCCAGACACCTTCGGTCCCGCACAAGGAAATTTGTGTCATCCAAACCGGCACGGAAACGTGGATGACACCAATAATAAAATACCTTGCGACAGGTACACTACCGGAATCCAAAACACAGGCAAGAAAACTACGCTGTAAGGCACTGAATTATCAACTCGTCAATGACATCCTTTACAGACGTAACTTTCTTGGCCCACTCTTAAGATGCGTGGACAACCAAGATGCTGACTACCTCCTAAGGGAAGTACACGAAGGCATCTGTGGAGTACACGCAGGTCCCCGCGCTGTTGTAGCCAAGCTAAACAACGCGGGATACTTTTGGCCGGGGATGCATACGGATGCACTGGCATACATCAGAAAATGCAGGTCTTGCCAGCTTTACGCACCCAACACGCACCGCCCGAAGAATGAACTTGTTCCAGTCACTTCTTCATGGCCATTTCAGAAGTGGGCCATCGATGTGACAGGCCCATTTCCTACAGCAGCAGGAAATGTTCAGTTCCTAGTGGTAGCCATCGACTACTTCACCAAGTGGATAGAAGCAAAACCTTTAGCCCAAACAACCGCGAAACATATCAAAAAATTTATTTGGGAATTTATTATTTGTCGTTTTGGACTTCCACAGAATTTGGTGAGCGATAACGGCACCAACTTTGCTGACAAGAAGCTACAACAGTGGCTAAAAGAACTTCAAATCACCCACACCTTTACCTCAGTGGCACACCCGCAAGGTAATGGTGAGGTGGAAAGAGCAAATAAGAGCATTGTCGAAGGCATCAAGAAGAGACTATCGGAACACAGATCCGGCTGGGTGGACGAGCTTCCGCACGTCCTTTGGGCAAACAGAACGCTGAAGAAGGCCAGTACGGGAGAAACCCCGTTCAGCCTCACTTATGGCACTGAAGCCATGGTCCCGGTCGAAATTGGTCTACCCTCACCAAGGGTCTTGAGTCAGCCAGAAGACAATGATGCGGAAAGACGGTTGGATCTTATGCTAACCGAGGAACGCAGAGACTTAGCCGCAGTGCGTGAAGAGAACTACAAACGACAAATGCAAAAGTACTACAACACGCGGGTAAAACTCTGCAACTTCAATATAGGAGACTACATACTGCGTAACAACGAGGCTTCAAACCAAGAGCGCCAGGGAAAGCTGGCCCCGGTCTGGGAAGGGCCATACATTATCAAAGAAGTCCTGGGAAAGGGCGCATACCGGCTCGAAAGGCTCGATGGCACTCCCATCCCAAGAACATGGAATGGAGCACAATTACGCAAATGTTATATGTAGATCAATTCCAAAACTTGTAAAGAAAAGGCCTAGAGCCACTTCTAATGGAAATGATTCTCCTTTCATAATGTGTTTACCTTTATACTTATGAACTTCCCACTGGTACCGGTATTCACCGCATAAACGGGAAGAAGTAAGTCGTTACGTGTGGAAGGCGGCAAAACCCGCATAAACACAACGTTAATAAGGGAAACCTACACGCAGGTATGATGTAAGTAAAGTTTAGCCATCCTTGTAAGTGCAAGTGACGGTCTTACCCGCACAATCACGAACAAGGAAGCAAAACTTCAACCTATCATCTACCACGTTCAAAGGTTATCCTAAAAAAAAAAAAAAAAAAAAAAAAAAAAAAAAAAAAAAGAGAAAAGATAAGGAAAACCTACACGCAGGTCAGATATGGGTAAAGTTTAGCCATCCTACTAAGTGCAAGTGACGGTCATACCCGCACAATCACGAACGAGGAAGCAAAACTTCACACCTATTATCTACCACGTTCAAAGGTTAACTTATCCTCAAAGATGAGGAAAACCTACACGCAGGTCAGATATGGGTAAAGTTTAGCCATCCTACTAAGTGCAAGTGACGGTCATACCCGCACAATCACGAACGAGGAAGCAAAACTTCACACCTATTATCTACCACGTTCAAAGGTTAACTTATCCTCAAAGATGAGGAAAACCTACACGCAGGTCAGATATGGGTAAAGTTTAGCCATCCTACTAAGTGCAAGTGACGGTCATACCCGCACAATCACGAAGGAGGAAGCAAAACTTCACACCGATTATCTACCACGTTCAAAGGTTAACTTATCCTCAAAGATGAGGAAAACCTACACGCAGGTCAGATGGTAAAGTTTAGCCATCCTACTACGTGCAAGTGACGGTCCTACCCGCACAATCACGGAAGAGGAAGCAAAACTTCACACCTATCTACCACGTTCAAAGGTTAACTTATCCTAAACACTTGGAAAATTGCTAATTTAAACTAAAGTATGCAAGTCATATAAAGTTTATAAAGCAAGGAATCCAATGAATCAAGCGGTCTTAGCCGCACAAAGATTTACATTTCATAAATATTCGTTACAAGAATGGCCGGGTAACTACCCGCCTACAAGAAAGTAAATCTATACAAACTAAATCTATCCTAGCAGCGGGAAGGGATCTTCAGGATCAGGCTTCAGGGCCACTTCCACTTGGACCAGCGCCGTCAGTAGAGCGTGGCTGTTCAAGGAAAGCCTTAAGGATAGGAAGCCCATCATCAGCAGCAGCAATTTCATTCACCATCTCCACCACCGGATGCGGGAAGGCGGCGTATTGATTTACTGCTTGGTCATATATGGCTTCAGTATCTACATTGTACAAAGGGAAGTTGGATGGCGGGACGCCTTTCTCAACAAACCCTAGACCAAGCAGGAAGCCGACCCGTTCCCCATCCTCGTGAGAAGCGTTGAGGGCTGCGCTCATGGCATCATCGTAAGTAGTCTCTGAGAAGACCCGATGCACAACCTACAAAGAAAATACAAGTGTCAAACACCTTTTCTATGAACAAAGGAAAGCGTGAAGACGTAAAGATAAACATACCTGAGACAACGCTTCTCGAAGAAGCCACTCCTTGGCAACCAGAGCTTCTTGGAGGGCGGCTTGAGCTTGGGTGCAGGCGCGTTCGGCTTCGCTTTTGTTAAGATTGGCAAGTAGCACTTCCTTTGCGGCAGCCTCTTCGACGCCCTTAAACTTCCGCTCGGTATGGTCAAGCACGCCCCTCTGGTCCAAGATCTCCTGGAGCTTCTTGGCATCTTCCATCACCAAGGCATCATGAGCACGTTGGAGAGCCTCTAATTTGGCCTTGAGCTCCTCGTTCTCTACGCGTAAAGGCTCAGCAACGGCTTCAGCCTTGGTGGCCCTCTCGGTTGCGTTCCTCGCAGTCTCCTTAGCCAGCCGAAGCTGTTCGTTAACAGCTTGGGCAGCCTTGGAGCGGGCCTCGAGTCGCGCCTGAACCTCAACCTCGAGGGCCTTGAAGGCCTTCTCCTTCTCCGCAGCAGCTGCGGCCAATTGTTGGTTCTCCTCCCGAAGAGCCCGCGCTTGAGATACTTCCTTAGCGCGAGCTGCTTTCAACTTGTCGTTTTCACGACAAAGCAGCTCGACGCGCGGCTGCATCCGGGCCTGGAGAACCCGAAGCTCATTGGTTAGCCTACCCTCCTGGTAGCTAGCCATGGCTTCCCCCAACGCACCATGGGGAGCAGCGTGGCGAGCCCATTCCACGCACTCCACAGGGGTACGAAGGGTTGTTCCTCGGCGGATGTTCCATCGCGGAACATACACTTCATTGGAATCCGACACTGCAAAAGAAACAAAGCAGTTAGGAAAAGATGAAGAAAAAATATAAAGGCTAAAAGAACCCTACGCACCTGTAGGGTCGATCACAGGCCGATAGCCACCGAACCCATCGCCTGAACCTAAGGGAAATCCATCCAAAAGGTCGGGCAGATGGGAAGGTGACAAAGATTGGCGAGAAGCCCTGCGCGTACCTGATGGGCCGGCCGTCGTTGCCGGTGGCGGAGGCATAGTAGCGGCCGCCGTGGTCGCCGTCGCGGTCGCCGCCGCAGAATCTGCGGCAATCGTAACCGCCGGCTCGGTGAAAGATGCTGTAAAAATCTCACTTACCACCGGCGGTGACGTCGTCTCGGCTGGAACAGTCGGCTCAAAGGAGTGAGCAACTGATCCAGCGGAAGCAGGCGCAGGCGCCTGGGTCGTCGCCTCAGGTAGGCTGACCGAGCCTACCGTCATCGGCGGAGAGGTACTCCTCTGCGCTCCACCCTGGAATGCGTCAACATCCACGCCTGCACAAGAAGATAAGTGTCAATAAATTTATAAAGTGAAATCTACAAAGATAAGAAGGATGTTTGTACTTACGGGTTTTCTTGAGCTTGAACGTACGGACGGGCGGGGACGAACCCGATGGAGCCGGTCTCTTGATGCCGGTCACCGTCGTCGTCATTGGTTCTCCGGAGGTAACAGTCGTAGCCTCCGGAACAGTGGTCTTCTCACCACCGGGGTTCCCCGCCACCTCTTCACTACCTGACTCAGTGTCAGATAGGAGCACTGGATCGGCTGTGGAGGCCGCCTTCTCCTTCCCTTTCCCGCCGGCAGCCCTCTTCTTCCGCACTAACGGAGGACCATCTGCGGATTCCTCAGAAGAAGACAGGATGTCAGGAATTCCAGCAGCGGGTACAGCACTGAGGGGTGGAGGAGAGAATAACGCCTTACCTGGCCGCCGGTGGCTCAGGATCTCGTGGCCCAGCGGATAGACCTCCACAAACCGATCCGCTGTTTGCTCCAGGATGGGCAACTCGTTCTCGTCAAGAGCACGAGTACCCACCCGCACGGGACCGTCAGCTTCCCGCGGGTACAGGTGCGACTCCAAATCGTTCCCCTCTGAAAGAAAAGAAACAGTTAGAAGACAAACTCATATCAGCAAGAAAGACAAGACATACCATAAGGAGTAGAGTTCAAACCGTATTCGAGAAGGATGGGAACCTGAGACGCCTCCTTCCATACCCGGCTCATCCCCAGCATCATCATCCCGGACTCCGCAAACCGGTAAACCGGAGATTGGACCCGGGATATCTTCGCAAACCATTCCGCCTCCTGGTAGTTGGTGGCGTGGTGGCTCAGAATTGCTTGGCCATTTTTAAACTTCATGGCAATGGGGATGGCGCGGGCAGAAATGTAGAAGAACTCCCGCTTCCACGATCGGAGACTGCGCTCGGTCGCGCAAATCTTCAAACCCTTGATCCGGGTTGTCAGGGTGTACCACCCCTGGATGCACCTCCAAGTATAGAAGGTCATCAGGCGGTCCACATAGGGCTCAATGCCCAGAATCCGGCACACCCACTCGAAGTGCCGAACCTTGGCAATCGCCATCGGATGCACCTCGGTCAGGTGCACACCGTGCCTCTCAAGGACACGGTAAACAAACTTTGTCAATGGGAACCTAAGATTCCCATAGACAAAGAATGCTGCATAAACCCCGATCTTGCCTCTGGGGGCATCGTACACGGTCTGATGGGGTTCAGGAAACTCAGGCTCGAAAGGATCGAGCATGAACTTCCTAACAACATACCGGTACTGATCGCCGGGCAGAGCACACTGGCACTCACCAGCAGTACTCTTATCATCGGCCGAAGACTCAAGATCACGAGAAGACATTTTGCAGAAAGAAAGCGATTTCGGGAAAATGCTTGCCTGAAAAGGGGAGTATTTGCCGGAAATCGCTAAGAAGAAGAAGAAAAGGGTGAAAGTGTGGATTACAAATAACCCTCTCCCCCTTTATATACTAATCGCAATTAATGCGATGAAATTAATGCGGAAGAGAGAGAAAACGAAGGTGCAATGAAACTATGACACGTGGCAAAAAGCAAGCTGGCAACAGCTGTTGACAGGACGCACACCATTAATTTCGCGGCCACGCGCCCGAAAAATCGCGCCCACGCGCCTGAAAAAGCGTCTGGAATGACCATGTACTGTCACGTCGCCATAACTTCCTGCACGTCCTGACACAGTCAGAAGAAACCGTCGCACGACGTTTCAGATGTTTGGACTGTTCCTATCTTTCCACCAACTCTTCGAATTTCAAAAAAATTCAAATTTCAAAAAGATTCAAAAGTGAGCGGGAAAATACCCCTTACCTTGGCAACCAAGTAACCGTAAGACGGGTGCGGGTACAGTGTTAAGGCAAAACCCTTCACATACCTAACACCCGCAGGGAATTGAAGCCAAGAATAACTTGGCAACCAAGTAACCATCAGACGGGTGCGGGTACAGTGTCAAGGCAAAACCCTTCACATACTTAGCACCCGCAGGGAATTGACGCCAAAAATACCTTGGAAGTAAAGTAACCGTAAGGCGAGTGCGGGTACAGTGTCAAGGCAAAACCCTTCACGTACTTAGCACTCTGCAGGGAATTCAAACCAAGAAGGATCTTCTGGGCCATGCTTGCGGAAACGTGAATAACATTCCCGCACGACGGGAACGTCGAGAACTATATTGTTTGAAACTCCAAAATGGAACTGGTGGTTTTAGCATAAATGATCACTATGTCGAAAACCACCAAAACCTCATGGAGAATCCACACAATTGGGACTCAACACTCCTGACGCGCGTGGAGGTTACAAACTTACCCGCTTCACGCCCAAAGGTCAAGCAGAAAAGTCGGGAATTTCTGCGTGACATCAGGAAAACCGCGGGATGAATCACCACGGAAAACCGAAAAACTAAACCCTTTTCAAAACCCCTTGCTAAGTCCAAAAGCTCACCTCACTTATTGATAATTCATGAGAAGAACATTGGACTGGGGGGACTTGAAGAGGTAGGTCCCAGCAGAGCCCAGTTGGACCCGCAAGACTCACCTTGAACAGGGACGTCTGCGCGATGACCAACTGCTCCAGCAGGACCCACCATGCTCAAAGAACCTTACGCGCAGTACGCCAGCTGTACCCGCAGGGAAAGCCTCCCAATGGTGAAGTACCCCGCCTGTTCCCGCAGCTGCGGATACAAGCCATCAGGGAAGGCTACCCGCACTAACAGCAAGGCTACACGCACAAGGCATTCGTTACTTCAGTTGTCACATGAAGGAATGAGCAAGGCGGGAACACTCCCGCCTAAATGAGCCAGTCCGTATGCTTCTGGAAGGTCTTTCGTACTATACCTACTAAGGTATGGACGGAACAGACAGTTTGACCAAAGCAGCCCATGAACTAATCACAGGGTGACAGCTCACCGACAACAATACGAGGAGGAGCACCCTCTAGTACTGTTTGTCACTATTAGCCGCTGCCTACTCACCAACCCTTACGAGGGGACGTGCGCAGCCTACAGTTGGTGGAACAGTGCGTAGCCGGCAGTAAAGGAACAGTATACAGCCGACCTTGTTACTGTTGGCCGTAACCTATCCACCAACCAGCATGGCCTGTGCATACGTCCACTGTTGGTAGAACAGGAATACTATTCAGCCGGCTGTACCTGCTTGGAAACCTACCTTCGGCTATAAATACTCCAACACCTTGGAATGGTAAGGACATCATCTAATATCTCAATCTTATCTAGCAATCTCTTAATATACTCTTATATTCAGAGCAATCTAGTCTGATTCTCACGCCGGAGGGTGGTCACAAGGAGGAACCCCCCCCCTTCTCAGTGACGAGCTTACGGTGTCTGTTTTGCAGGTCTCCTGAAGAACAACCTTCTCAGCTAGATCTCATCCGTGGGAAACATTACTTAACCCCCAGATTATCTATAATCTGTCCAGGGTGCACTTAGTGTTTCTTCATAAAACAATTGGCATCTGAAATGAAATATTTTGGATATTTCACATATACTTAATAATAAAAGTCATGTCAATTCATTTCTCACCATATGTATTATGTTTAAGCAAACAGTTGGACTAAAGGTTTAATTAATGAAACTTTGAGACTAAATCATAGAATGGCCATGCCACACGAGTCACCCGTGTAACTAAGGTCATGCGTAATAAGGCATTACACGTGCATTGTAAAGACGGATAAAGTCCCTACAACATCCCCTGGGCATTGTGAAATGATTGAAGGGACATTATTCATTATGCGTGTTTTTAACTAAAAAAGTGATGATGATGTGTCAGAAAATGCTCCTTAAAGGACATTACCTATTACACATGTTCTAATTCTAAAAGATAAGGTGGCTGTGAAACAAAAAAGAGAATAATAATAGCAAAATAAATATAGTTCATTAAAGATAAACATAGGTGGTCAAAAAGATGAAATATTAATGTAGTTTTGTAGGCACGGTTGATGCTCCACGAACATAGTTTATTTTGGGGGTCCTAGTCTATGTCTAAACATTGAAAATACATGCATTTCTTCTCTTTAAAATAAAAGGCTATGTTTTTTAATTCATAATTTCAAACTTTTCCGATGCCTAAATTCCAATAAAAGGACCTCTATAGTCTATAGCATCAAATCAAGTGTCTAGGACTGATTATTTTATTAAAAAATAAAATAAAATTCAATCTATCACATATTAGCCGGTTATAATTAATACTTACACTTTGATCAATGATAATTCAGGCAATGTAATCATCATATATTTTACGCCCAAATTACATTTGATTTCGCTGGTATGTTTCTCCATTTCGTTCATCATCATTATCACGAGAGAATTCGAGTGAATTTCAAGTATAAATATTTGATAATTATGCTACTAGGATTACTTTTGTTAACAAAATTAAAAGTTATGATTATTATTGATTGAAATGTAACAAATATATAAAATAAAATGAAGTTGGATCAGACCTACATAGATGATAGAACATGGCCATTTTAAAAACATTTTATTTTATTTTTTTATAAAGGAAAAATCCATCAAAACAAAAGTTTAATCATGTAGAGATAAAATATTTGCACGTGGTGGTACTGTGGTGCCTGTGAGAAAATTGCACACTGAGCTTTCAGCTTTGTGTTTTGTACTCATTTGGGCCACTTATGGGCTCAATTTGAGATGTTGGTTAGATTGGTTGGTGTCTTCAATTGGGTCGTATGTAAACAATTTAGGCCTGAAGAAAGATTTCTGTTAAGTGTTAAGGATTGTGTTTGGTATGTTTATTTTAATACCGAAATTGAAAGTTAAAAGTGTCATTAGTCAGATTGTTGGCATTGATTATAAGACCGATGAATATTACAATCCAATTTGCCTTATTTTTAAATCATACGAATTATAAACCAAACACCACCTTACTTTGATCAAACCAGTGTTTTTAAGACCGGACCGGGATTCAGTCACATGGCAGGTCAGGTTCTACATAGTTCGCTTGGTTCTTAAAAAACAGGCCGGTTCAAAGTGGTTCACCGATCCGACTGGAGAACCAGTTTACTATGGAAAAAAAATATTATTATTTTTTTAATTCAACATATTTAGACCCAAACCGTCATTTTTAGACAAAAGTTGTTCTGCTGATCCGGCCATCATAATATTGGTCATCAAACTATCATAAAAAATCTTGAACAACAATATAACATCAAAATACTTTTGTTTTTATCTACACTCTACATATCTGGTTTTACAAGGTAGCATTTCTGTTACAAGCACACTAACAATCTTCATCTACCTACTCCTGCTGTTTCACCACAAGAAACCAAAACTTATATAAGTTGTTGAATTCAAAACTCAAAAACAAGTTCTTGAAATCCAAACCCTCACACAAAAGCTCGATTAAAAGTACCTTTCAGATGTGGATTAATGAAAGAATCTCCTACGACAACGGGCTGATCCATGCTCTTCATACTCGGCTTTCGTGACACACATCACATCAAAATCAGGGCTAGACGCCAATAACGACCCCCCTCGCCAAACACCTAATATAGGACTGCATATACAGGATAAATATTTCCCAACAAGTTACTAAAAGTGAAAAAAAATCAAAATTTTTTTTTTGCTGAAAATGATATTATTAGTTTATTATTACTCACTCTTCTTGAGTAGTTATTTTCACTTTGTACACATCTGGAACAAGCGGTCGCAAATCGCTTTCTCTGCAATCAACATAATCAACTCAAATTTGATCTGTAGTGAATATAAGAATAAAGATTTAAACACAAAAGTGAAACTTACAATCTTTTGGCAAAACCGGGAAATAATGTGCTTCCACCAGTCAATATGATACTGCAACACAAGTTTTGACATAAAATCACAATTCATATATCAAATCAGGAAAGACAAAGAAGATGTGAAATTAACGGGACCCACGAAATGAATGATAATTACCTTTCGTAAAGCACAGGATGAAGATAAGGATGGCAAGAATTAACCGCTCGAACGATACATTCCGCCAGTCCAGCTTGATTCATTCCTGAATAATATGCAAAGTTCCATTAAAAAGTTAAAACATTAAATGTTAATAACCTAAATAATGTCTTCAGTGTAGGGGTGCAAACGAGCCGAGCTACTCGAGATCGACTCGTTAAAAAGCTCGAACGAGCCAAGCTTAATCGAGCTTGAGCCCGAGCCAAAAAGTAAGCTCGTTTAATAAACGGGCCCGAGCCCGAGCTTCACTTATCGAGCTCGAGGCGGCTCGCGAGCCTAAACGAGCCTGCCATTTATATAATTTTTTAAACTATATATTTAATAATTATTAATTAATATATATAATGTTATAAAAATAACTAAATAATTAAAAATAACAAAAGAATATATATTATTTTATACAGAAAATTATAATAGAAAAAAAGTATATAAAAATAATTATTTAAAAGGAAGTAAGAACTTATTAATGGTAAACAAGCCGAGCCCGAGCCGAGCTCGAGCTTGAAAATCTACTCACGAGCCAGCTCGAGCTTTGGAACTAGAGCTCGAAACGAGCCAAACTCGAGCTCGAGCTCGAGCTCTGTGTAAGTTAAACGAGCTCGGCTCGTTTACACACCTACTTCAGTGTCCAATAAAACATATCAAACCGACACACCTAAATCAGCAGGACGAAAAATCATCTCAGGGACAAGAAACCGCTCATTGCTCAAGCTGAATTCCTGTTGTTCATTAAGTGAATTAATAATATTAATATCATATGGTTTCATCAATAAGGAACTAATCTTTATAAAAAAAAGTAAGAAGCTTTAAGTACATTTTTCGTAAGATCAACTTTACTCCGTTCTGCTGGTTTGTTTGTAGCTTCCATTTGATCAGCATCTTCGGTTTCTTCAGATTGTGGGAGTTCACCATCTTCTGATAAAGTCATATATCTTTGTGCTTCGATGGGGTCTTTTACGTATCCCTTTGTATGTGTGATACCATCGGGAAGCACATACGTGCACCTAAAGTGATTGTCACTTCCACGCCTCCTGTAAATGATATTACAAAGTACAAACCCTAGTTTAGTTGTATCATGTTTAATCCCAAATTAACCACCGTTATATGAAAATGTATAAACCCTAGTTTAACTGTATCCTGTTTAATCTATAACTAACCAGCATTATAAGAAAATGTATAATACCTAGTTTATTATATATTACTATATGCTTTTAATTATTTTATCTTTTTTGACAAAAACCTTAAACGAACTTAAGCTCTGCTCGAGCTCATGTAGTACCTTTAATTAGCCAAAGCTCGGTCCAAACTCAGCCGTGCAACGTAAAATTAATACATGGAAGTCCAAAAGAGGTAAAACTTTAAAATTTCACAAGGTTTATTAAAGCTTGATGAGCCTAAACAAGCTTCCCATACAAGGCTCAAGCTCGAAAAGCTCAGCTTGTTTCGAGCTTTTTATCAATCCAATCTCAAGTAGTTCACGAGCGGTTCGACTTATTTGCACCCTAACTTAATTATATCCTGTTTAATCCCAAATTAACCAACAAACTATGAAAATGTATAAACTCTAGCTTAACTGTATCATATATTCAAACAAACTGCAGTTCTCACTTAGCCGAGCTCGGGTCCTCAAATAAAACTTGTTTGGTTATCGATCCCGAGCTCAGAACTTGTACGGGAAGCTCGTTTAGGCTCGTCAAGCCTTGTGTATTTCTAATTTTTACCTATTTTAGACTTCTATGTTTCAATTTCACCTTGCAAAACCAAGCTTGAGCCGAGCTCCGGCTCGATTAAGGTACTGCAAGAGCTCAATCTTAAAAAAAATAGCTCGGGCTCGGCTCGGCTCGTTTACACCCCTAAATTGTATAAACTGTAGCATAATTGTATCCCAAATTACCAGCATCTACAAAACTGTATAAAAAAACCCTTGCTTAATTCAAATGAATCGAAACTATCACCTCGCGATCCGAAAATCACGAGCAACATCACTCGACACAAAGCACAACTTCTCCTTGAGATCATCAATCAAAAACGTCTCAACCGTTACATTAACCAACATATGTGGGAAAGCTTGTTGAGCCTTGCGTATTTCTAAGGTTTACTTTTTTTAGACTTCTATGTATTAATTTCACACTGCACAACCAAGCTTCCGCTCGATAAATGTACTGTGATGAGCTCGATCCGAACTTAGGCTCATCTAAGATTCTTCTCAAAATTATATTAATATGATTAAAAACATATATGAACTCGATCCGAACCCTAGCTTGAAAAAACGACTTATGAGCTGAGCTCTAGAAAAAGAACTCGAAATGAGCTGAACTAGAAGTCAAGTTCTTGTAAGTCAAAATGATTCGAGCTCGAGCTCTAGAAAAAGAGTTCAAACTGAGTTGAACTAGAGCTCGAGCACTTGTAAGTCAAAACGAGCCTAGCTGAGCTCCCTCTTGGCTCGTTATAATATTATATATATATATATATATATGCATAAACCCTAGCTTAATCGTATCTTGTTTAACCCGAATTAACCAACACTACACGAAAACGTATAGACCCAAGCTTAACTGATTCCTATTAGATCCCAAATTATGAAAAATGTATGCAAATGTATAAACTAACAAACCGAAACTCTATATTTTAATTTCACCCTGCACAACCAAGCTCGATTGAGGTACTACATGAGCTTGAGCTCGGGCTCAGCACGTTTAAGATTCTATTCAAGATATATAAATATAATAAAACAAACACATATAAATCACCTAAATTTAGGGGTGTGCGTGGTGCGGTTCGGTGCGGCTTTGGTCCAAAACCAAACCGAAAACCAAAACTTCGGTTTTTGGAGTTTTTGAAACCGTTTGGTTTCGGTTTTTTCGGTTTCAGTTCAGTTTCAGTTTTTTCGGTTTTTGCCATTTGAGCTTGAAAATTTTAGGCCGAAAAAAATTGTTTGCAAAAATAATGAATTTAGGCATAAATAATTTTGTTAATTGTAAAATAATAGACTATTATACATTTGTTCAAAAATACTGGAGTTACATATTTATTAAATTCTTACAATTTACTTAATATAAAATATAAAAAAACAAAAATTTAGAAATTCAGTTCGATTCGCTAATTTCAGTTTTCTTTACATGCAAAACCAAAACCGAACCATTAGTGCGGTTTTTACAATAACATAAAACCAAACCGTCGGTTTTTGTTTCTGTTCAGTTACAATAACGAAAACGCACAAACTAAACCAAACCGAAACTCTAACCTCGCGATCCTGAGATCCCGAGCGACATCACTCGAAACAAAACACAACTTCTCTTTCACATCATCGATCAAAAACGTCTCGTCCATAACATTAACCGAGCGATAACTAACCAACTCCTTCAAATAATTCGTCAACGCCTTCCCCCCCAAATCCATCCTCTTCACCCCATAATTCACCGTAAAGTTCTGCACCACCGGCGCCGCGTGTGCAAAACTAAACCCAACATCCACCACCACACTACACTGCGCCTTCGACACCACATCGTACGGACGCCTACTCGCCTCATACAAATGCACTAATGATGGACAGTCTGAAATAAATAATGACATAAAATTAAACTCTTCGAATATTATTTCGTCGGTGGATTTTTGGATCGATGGGAGAGTGAATAAGGGTTCGGTTAAGAGTAAGGAGGAGTGAGATGGGGTGACGTGGAGGAGAGAGGTGAAGATGTGGGACCAGATTTGGGATTGGAGGTCTGGGTTTATTAAGTGGCCGCGGTCGAGTGGGCGGCGGATGACGGCGGAGGTTAAGTCTTCGGTTGGGGATAATAATTGGTTTGGGAGTAAGGGTTTTTTGGAGGAGGGTGTACGGGCGGTGCAGTTTGGGACGATGGTTGTCGGGTCGCGTTCGCCGCCGAACCCGGCTTTTATTTGGCCGCCGCCGTTGTCGAGAACTACGACGGTGGTGGTGGAGGAGGACATTGGGTGGTTTGGGTTGGGTTCCGGTGAGTGGTGTGTGAAGAGAGAGTGATATTATAGAGACGGTTTTTTTATATATGGTTTTTTAATACCCGAACCTGTACCTGACATCGCCTGTAGGGTCGGCTAGGGTATGTAGTTAGTACCAAACCTGATTCGTAAAAATACCCTGGAAAAATCCGAGAAAACCCGAAAATATGGTTTTTTCATATTCAGAAATAGGGTATTTAAAAACCTGGTTTTAGTATACCTCGTTCTATACTCGACCCGAACCCGATACATATGATATGGTTTTTAGAGGCAATACATGGACCCAAACCCGACTCGGGTATTGCTAATACCTGATTTTCCAATGTCTGATCATACCCGAACCTAGGTTTTTCTAATACCCGATTTGTGGACCTTTAGTACCGGTAACTAATCGGTATCAAGTTTTTAATTTTTGGTACCGGTATTAAATATTTCAAGTTTTGGGATTAGGGATTGGTAGCGGTATGATCTTGAGCTCATCCCTAGATACGACTGGTTGAAAGACATTAGTAAAGTGATTTTGGTTTTGTTAAGCTTCGTGTGATTATATGGGATTTGGATGGTATTTTTGTAATGGTAATAATATTTGGGAAATGAATATGTGAGTGTTTGAAATAGTATTGTTACATGTACGGATATCAAAACGATACGAATTTGGGTAATGTTAGTTAGAGGTTAGAGGTGCTTAACAAAACCGGTTCTACTACGGAATCTTAACTAGTCAGCCACTAACTAGTTTATACTCAGTTGTAAGAACTGGTTTATATTATTGATCTTTGAAACCGGTTATTTGGATTTTTTTTAATTTTAATTTATGTAAAACCGGATTTTACGTGTTAACCGGTTCGGTAATAACCGAAACTGATTATACGGGTCATACGACTTAGTTAGTCATGCACATTGTTTTTAGGTCAGTCTAACACATAATACGAGACATGAGTTTTTTATACTAGCTAACGGATCCTCCAAATGGACTACCAGTTAAAGACATTACATCAGGATACACTAGTCTTCCGATACAGAAAAAACGCTCACTTAAGGCCAACGTCCAAAAACATTCGCCGAAGATACGACCAATGTTTTCAGACCCGGCCCGGACGTCGTGTGACCCGGATTACGTCATAAATATATATATTGTCACACCCCCATTTCGGGCCTAGGAGTGTGAACCATAGTTGGTACCATATTTGTAATTAAATCAGAGTTGCGGGTTAATGCGGAAGACTTATAAAAACAAAGGATCATATTTTATAAATATTTACATTACAAAATGCGAGACGAAAGTCTCGTTTTAAGTTTACTTGTTTATATGTTTTACAAAACCACCATATTTTATATTTACACAAAATTATCCGAGCCATCGGATTCTTGAGCTTCTTCGTCTTTCAAGCTCTATTCCTATTACCTGCAAAATGTTAATAAAATACGTCAGCAACGAATGTTGGTGAATATGCTGACGTTAAAAATATTTTCTTTACTTGATCACCCCTCGAGACCACGTAAGTCTCGTCCCATCTTGGCTTAGGAATAATCAAGTTAAAACAATCATCATAAACTCGAGTCTCTGCACTAGGTCACCTCAGCGAAACACTGCAGCGTTTATGACATAACTTAGGTACCATAAATATACACATGGTCATTCCTCACTCGGACATAACTTAGGTCCGGCCCATCGTGGCTGGAGGTCGTAACCAAGCGTGGTGCGATGTGCCCACCGCATTCCACATATGTAAGGATCCAGACAAACGTATACCATAGCCTGAGGGCTGGCTTATACTCTTATTTATAATGTTTTTAGAGACACGTAGCCTCATATAAAGTTTTACACATAACACGTTTGTTTGTTTGAAAACAAGTTTGTAAAAGTGGGGCGTATTCACCTTTCAATGGGATAGGCTTCCAACACCGTCCGTATGTCTTTCCTTCGCTATCTCGCACCTATAGTACAAGTATAACATTCATTAGTCGGATACACGATCCGGCTTAAAACCTTTAGTCTTATCATCTCGATGAACCTTTAGTTTATTATTTCTTTTACTTTAAAACCTTTAGTTGTAAAGTATTCTTTATAAACCTTTAGTTTATATTTAAAAACCCGACGTTTTTTCTTCTTTAAGAAACATATTTCTTTTATTATTTAAGCATATTCATAATACTTAAATAATATATTCTATAACAAAGAATAATTATATACTTATATATATATACTCATATATATATTTATTTTCTTTTCTTTGTTATTTATTTTCTCTTTTTATATTCATCGAGTATAATTCCGACTTAGGCATTAAGCCTTTAAAATATTTTAATATTATTTTGGTTGAGCATTATGTCTACCTTGCTTGGCTTGGCAATACCCTAATCACTTGGGCAGCACTTCGACGCTACTCGCTTTTCAACGTTCGCTTGATCAACTCTTCTTTCTACCCTTGGCACGTTTCTCGAGACACCAACACCTTTGGCACGCACTTCGAGGTGACTTATTGGGATATTGAGGCTTGGCACGAATATCGAGGCATAGCACGTTTATCGAGGTTTCGGGGTACGTTTATCGAGGTGGATCGTGGGCACATTTTACGAGGTAGAGAGAAGCTAATGAGAGAGTAAAGTGTGTGTTTTTGGTGTGCAAATGGGACGAGCCGGAGCTCGCTATTTATAGGGCTGATCTCGGACCCCATCGCGGTACGCGATGGGTCACTTGGCAAGCCTATCACGTACCGCGATGTAGGCTTGCTGAATCAGTGCCTAGACCTGCCACGTGTCGACACGTGGCAGGCACCGCTTACACGTGGTGACACGTTGCGGACGTGCGGCCACGTGGTGACACGTGGAGGCAGACGCTGCCACCGTGTGCCGCGTGGCACACGTGTCACGTGTGTCAGACATCCCCATCGTGATACGCGATTGGTGTCTCCTCTGACCCATCACGTACCGCGATAGGTCAGGAAATCCAGAAATTACATTTTGGTCCCTGGGGTTTAGATTTTTGGCAGAATTGGTCCTTTGACTTTGAAATTGACATTTTTAGCCCGAAAATTACGTGATGTTACATCCTCCCCACCTTGAAATAAATATCGTCCTCGAGATTGCTTACGAGAATAAGTGGGGGTATTTCTTTCTCATCTCGGACTCGAGTTCCCATGTATACTTGGGTCCTCTTCGGGAATCCCATCTTACCTTCACGATTTTCAATGTTCGTCTTTTAAGTTTCTTTAGTTTTGAATCTTCGATTTGGATGGGACGTTCTACGAATTTTAAATTTTCATTGATTTCTACGTTTTTTAGGGGAATTGAAAGAGATTCATCGGCTAGACACTTTCTTAGATTCGAAACATGGAATACGTCGTGTATTCCTTGCATTTCCTCGAGTAGTCGCAAACGGTATGCGACAGTACCAATTCGTTCGAGTACCTCGAAGGGTCCAACGAATCGAGTACTTAGTTTGCCTTTCTTGCCGAAACGGACTACGCCCTTCCATGGCGAGACTTTCAAAAGAACTTTGTCACCAACATTAAACTCTAACGGCTTACGACGGACATCGGTGTAACTCGTTTGCCGATCACGTGCCGTCTTAAGTCGTTCGCGGATTTGAAGAACTTTGTCGGTGGTTTCTTGGACTATTTCAGGTCCAGATAATTGATTATCTCCATTTTCAGACCAACACACGGGCGTTCTACATTTTCAACCATATAACGCCTCGAATGGTGCGGCTTGAATGCTCGAGTGATAACTATTATTATATGAAAATTCCATTAGGGGTAAGTGGTCATCCCAACTTCCACCTAAGTCTATCACACAAGCGCGGAGCATATCTTCCAACGTTTGAATTGTCCTTTCGCTTTGCCCATCGGTTTGTGGATGATAGGCAGTGTTAAGGTTTAATTTTGTACCAAGAGCTTGTTGGAAGCTTTTTCAAAAGTGAGATGTAAAACGGCTATCTCGATCAGAGATTATAGACAACGGTACTCCATGCAAAGCAACGATGTTGTTCACATAGATACGTGCTAATCTATCCATTGAGTACGACTCATTGATAGGAATGAAGTGTGCGGATTTTGTTAAACGATCCACAATCACCCATATAGCATTATGTTGTCGATTCGTCTTCGGGAGTTTGGTTGTAAAGTCCATGGTTATCAACTCCCACTTCCATACAGGAAGTTCGGGTTGCTGAAGCAGTCCCGAAGGCTTTTGGTGTTCAGCCTTGACTTTCAAACATGTTAGACATTTCGCAACGTGCGAAGCGATGTCCTTTTTCATTCCATTCCACCAGTAGTTCAACTTGAGGTTTTGATACATTTTGTCACTACCGGAATGCATCATGTACTTTATTTTGTGAGCTTCATTCATGATTTTCTCACGCAAGTTTCCAACTATCGGTACCCAAATTCGGTTTCCCATTCTAAGGATACCATCGTCACCTTTGACTAACGGGTCAATGGTGCCGTTATGCTTTTCATCGGAGATCTTGTTTTCGTGAATAGCTTGAGCTTGAGCAGATTTAATTTGGTCGATAAGATCAATTTGAAGTTCTAGCCTTAATGCTCGGACTCTTTTTGGCTTTTCGTGCTCTTTACGACTTAAGGCATCAGCCACAACGTTGGCTTTACCTTCGTGATAAACGATTTCACAGTCGTAGTCGTTAAGAGTTTCCATCCAGCGTCGTTGGCGCATATTAAGCTCTTTTTGCTCAAAGATGTGTTTCAAGCTTTTATGATCGGTGTATACGATAAATCTTACTCCATAGAGATAGTGCCTCCAAATCTTAAGTGCAAAGATTATGGCGCCTAACTCTAGATCGTGAGTTGTATAGTTCTTCTCGTGCACTTTGAGTTGACGAGAGGCGTAGGCGATTACTTTCTTTCGTTGCATTAACACACATCCCAAGCCAGAATGAGATGCATCACTAAAGACAACGAAATCTTCGGCACCTTCTGGCAAAGCCAGTATAGGAGCTTGGGTAAGCTTTTCTTTAAGTATATAAAACGCCTCTTGTTGCTTCGTTCCCCATTCATACTTGATGTTCTTGCGAGTTAAGGAAGTTAGGGGAACGGCGATTCAGGAAAAATTTTCAATGAACCTACGGTAATAGCCGGCCAATCCCAAGAAACTTCGGATCTTGGTTGGCGACTTTGGGACCTCCCACTTAGAGATAGCTTCAATCTTAGTGGGGTCCACTTGAATACCGTTGACGTTGATAATGTGACCAAGAAATTGCACCTCGTGCAACCAGAACTCGCATTTCGAAAACTTGGCGTACAACTTCTCGTTCCTAAGGATTTCAAGTAAGGTTCGAAGATGAATTTCATGATCATCCTTAGACTTAGAGTAAATAAGTATGTCTTCGATGAAGACGATAACAAACTTTTCCAAGTAAGGCTTACAGATTCGGTTCATCATATCCATGAACGCGGCTGTGGCATTAGTAAGTCCGAATGGCATAATGGTGAACCATAATGACCATACCTTGTTCGGAAGGTGGTTTTTGGAATGTCTTCGGATTGAACCTTAAGTTGGTGATAGCCGGAACGAAGATCGATTTTTGAAAAATAGCTAGCACCTTGAAGTTGATCGAAAAGGTCATCGATTCGAGGGAGTGGATATCGATTATTGATTGTGACTTTGTTAAGGGCTCGGTAGTCAATGCACATCCGCATAGATCCATCCTTCTCTTGACGAATAGTATCGGTGCTCCCCATGGTGATGAACTCGGTCTTATAAAGCCTTTCTCGAGAAGTTCGTCCAATTGTTTCTTCATTTCCTTCATCTCGGTTGGCGCGAGGCGATACGGTGCCTTAGCGATCGGAGCAGTTCCAGGAATAAGATCAATTCTAATTCCACTTCACGATCGGGAGGAATGCCGGGGAGTTCTTCGGGGAATACATCGGCATAATCAGAAACAATGGGGACGTCTTTGATTTCTCTGGGCTTTGATTCTTCGGTAACGTAGGCCATGAATGCTAAGCATCCTTGATTTAAATACTTGTTAGCCCTTATCATGGAGATTAGGGTAACTTGGCCAGCATCTTTATCCCCTTCAATTCGTATGGTTCGTTTATCTGGGGCTTGAAGTTCGACGGTTTTGCTATTGCAAAGGATACGTGCATGGTTGTTGGATAACCAATCCATACCCAATACAACATCAAAACCAGCAAGAGTCATGGGTAGCAATTGAATAGGCAAAACATAACCAGCTAATAAGATTGTTCCGTTTTCTAGAGCTTCAGAGATTTTAATTGTTTCGCCACTAGCGGTTTCGACGCTTAGAGTTTTATTTAGCTTGATTAAAGGTTCGTTTAATAGACTACAAAACTTATAATCTATAAAACTTAAGTTGGCACCCGAATCAAACAAGACTCTAGCATAAGCATTGTTAACAAGAAACGTACCGGTGATAGTTTCCGGTGTGTCAGCTGCTTTCTTCGTATCTAGGACGAAGACTCTTGCATTGCCCTTATTGGGTTCATTTTTCTGACCGCTACCACCCGCACCACCAGTCGCGGGTTTGTTCTTGGGGCACTCGAAGCTAAGATGCCCCAACTCCTTACAATTGTAGCAGGTCATCTTCTTTTTCCAGCAATCGGCCGCGGCATGGCCGGGTCTATTGCATGATTCACAGACTCGGGAAGCAAATTTGCATCAACCTCTATGATACTTTTTGCAAATTTTGCATTGAGGGACGTCAAGATTGGAATTGGACCTTCGTTGATCAATTCCTTTACCCTTGAAGCGGCTATCTCCACCTTTCTTCGAGTCATGTGCTGGTACAACCTTCCTATCTTCTTCTTTGTTGCGGATCATTCCGCCCATCAAGTATCCAGCCAACTCTATCGCAGAGTCGGCGGTTTGTGGTAAGTGCGATCTCACCATGTCACGAATCTTTCGTGGCAGTCCCCAAATGTAACGTGTCACTTTGCTGGACTCAGGGGTAACCAGCTGGGGAACCAATCGACAGTATTCCTGAAATTTCGTATTGTACTCACGAAGGTTTGTTACAACAACCTTGTGAGCCAAGAACTTGGTTTGGATCTGGTCCGTCTCGTGCATCAGACAGAACTTTGACAATAACAACTCTTTAAACTCGTTCCAAGTCAAACTATACATAACTTCCCTTTCTCTACTCATCATCAGCGTGTTCCACCATTCTAGTACTTCGCCTTTGAACATTAGGGCGGAGTATTGAATCTTCTCCTCCTCCGTACACTTGCTTGTGATCACAATCGTCTCCATCTCTTCAAGTCACCTTACAGTATTGATGGCTCCCTTGTCACCGTGAAATTCTTTCGGTCCGTAATACTTAAAGTCTTTAAATGAACATCCTCCTATCTTGAGTTTCTTAAATTCTTTATGAACCCTTACATCAGCATTTGATTCATGCACACTCTCTTCCTCACGTGAAGGTCGAGTACGGGGTTTAGAAACATATTTACGGGAAGGATTTTTTGATTGAGTATGTTTTGTTTGAGAATGTCTTGTTTGAGATCTAGACATTGATTCTTCTCTAACCGCATTTTTAACCATTTGTTGGATTTGTTTCAGATATTTGTCGGGAATTGGTTCCTCTTTCTCGGGACCTTTTCCTTTCACTTCGCGTCTCTCGGCTTCCTTTCGGGAAACCTCTCGATTATCACTTTGTCGAGACATATTTTATCTTTTATTCTTTTTCTTTATATGAAATTTAACACATTTCTTTTCTTAATATACAAATTTATTTATTTCACATTTATATACATATCATAAACGATATGTATATTAGTTTACAACAAACTCTTATTACATTGTATATTACACATAACATACAACTATTTTACACATATAAACTTCATTTTCTTGAACACACCATCTTCATCTACTTAGGTGGTGTTTGTTTTTTAAGTGGTAAAATGTCTGCAGTCTGCGAACCACATCTGCAGGGATCTGTGGCAGAAGAGGTGGACCAAACCTCTGCAACATGCAAGAAAAAGACTGTTTGTTTTTAACGTCTGCATACTGTTAAAAATTATTTCTGAATGATATAAACAAATAATTCATAAACAAACCGAACCAAACAAACTAATGGTAATCAAACCTATTAAAATTCTTAACAAATCAAATAAAACCACAATTGACATTAATCAACAACCAAAACCTAAATTAATATTAATCAACAACAAAACCTAAACATAAACAAATCAAACCTACTAAAAATGCTTAAAAAAACCAAATATATAAACAAATTTGTGGTCCATTTTCTGGTGAGAACATCACACACATGAACAGAGTTTGTGACACCATCTAACCCTAAAATTGAAACATTTAACCTAATCAATCAATTTGGGGACAATTATACAAACTCAAGTAAACAATCAATCAATGAAGGATGGATGGATGGTTACGGATTCCAGGGACCGGAGACGAAGGTCCACCGCCAACAGCAGTGTCGCCGCCAAATAATATGAGGCAGTGGCGCCGCCGAATAATATGAGGCAAGGAACAGCGTGGGAGGCGGGGTTGTGTAGACAGGGCGTAGCAGCGGTGGATGGATGGAAGTGCAGGAGGAAGGTGGCGGAGGAGCGGCGGCGAGGTGGAGCAAGGTGGTGGCGGCTGAATCAAAGGTGGGAAGGGGCTGACGGGATTTGAGGGTTGAAGAAGAAGATGTATAGGTTTTAGGTTTGAGAGAGCTAAGGGAAATAAAAGTTGAGAAGAGGTTAGAAGTAGCATGAACAACACTTCTGGGAGAAGAGGACGGGCAGAGGTTTTTTAATGAAATGTCTTCGGAAAAACAAACACACTGCAGACCACAACGTCTGCGCTTGGTCTGCGCGGCGCAGACAGAAGTGGTCTGGAAGAGCTTTTGAGGAAAAACAAACACCACCTTAGTCTTTCATAAATTTCTTCACCACTTTCGTCAGTTTGTTGCACTAGCGAAGAAGCTTGTATCCTATCTTCTTCTTTTTCTTCTCCTCCACAGCAATTTTCTTCCTAAGGTCATCAGTTTCGTTCAAGGCTCGGTCCAAATGCTCCTCCTGGGACTGAGGCATGTCAGTTGGATACCCATATCTTGGAGGTGGGTCGCGGTAACCCATCATCACAATGTCGTAGTGGTTCTTGGGATCAGGGTATGGAGTTGCAGTCTCATCAGAGGGATAATTGAAGAATGCATTGGCTGCTTTATTTTGCTCGCGTATCTCATTGGCCTATTCTTCAATTGATGGAATTTCGCCTTGGTATGGTGAAAAACTTGATGACGCCTTTCCCTTGAGTTCGTGGAGAAATTTCATGTATGGATCGACAGAACCATAGCTTGGGGTGGAGTGTTGCTCTTCCTCCGGTGTGGTTACTTCATTTGGATTGTCCGGGTATTCTTCCTCGGAATCAGTTTCCTCTTCCGGTTCCTCTTCTGCTTCTTCTTTCGATTCTTCTTCTGGTTCCTCTTCGGGTTCTTCTTCAGTCATTGCCGGCATGTGGATCTTCTCATATGGCATCGTCACTTTCATCTTGGGTTTGTGAGAGTGTCCTTCCTGGTTGATACGAGAATTAGCAGTATCCATAGTTGAATTGCCGGTATGCCACCTTCGTTGATCGGAGTGGCATTGCATCCAGTCAGATGAAGAAGATTTTGGTTCCTCTTTGATTAGTATATTGGAGAGGAAAGCATATGATGGATGTGGATTTGGTGGGTAATGTGTTGAACTTCCGGATGGCTGATAAGTGGGAATCTCAGTAGGATGATACGTCGGTATTTCAGATGGTTGGTACATTGGTAAACTTGTTGGGTGATAACTTGAATGTCGAGGGGGTTGGTATACTTCATGTGGTGTATTATCTAGATGGTAAATTGGACTTGGATTAGAGTTTTGTTTATGTTATTCGTTGAAGAATGATTCAAAGTAATCCTTGCTCATGATTCCTTGTGAAAATTTGTAGTATTTCCTCGCTCTTCTTACTTCATTATCATAATACTCCATTAAATTCTCGTAAGACTTCTTGATAGGTGGTTTAGAGTGTAAAGAGGGAAAGAAAGGGTTACCAACCAATCTTATCCCTATTTCAAATAAACAAATAATATTTCATATGCTTGGATCGAAGCTTGGATATTGTTTTATGATACCCAATTCGCTAAGATCGATGGCTTTGATACCAACCTGTCACACCCCCATTTCGGGCCTAGGAGTGTGAACCATAGTTGGTACCATATTTGTAATTAAATCAGAGTTGCGGGTTAATGCGGAAGACTTATAAAAACAAAGGATCATATTTTATAAATATTTACATTACAAAATGCGAGACGAAAGTCTCGTTTTAAGTTTACTTGTTTATATGTTTTACAAAACCACCATATTTTATATTTACACAAAATTATCCGAGCCATCGGATTCTTGAGCTTCTTCGTCTTTCAAGCTCTATTCCTGATTACCTGCAAAATGTTAATAAAATACGTCATCAACGAATGCTGGTGAATATGCTGACGCTAAAAATATTTTCTTTACTTAATCATCCCTCGAGACCACGTAAGTCTCGGACCATCTTGGCTTAGGAATAATCAAGTTAAAACAATCATCATAAACTCGAGTCTCTACACTAGGTCACCTCAGCGAAACACTGCAGCGTTTATGACATAACTTAGGTACCATAAATATACACATGGCCATTCCTCACTCGGACATAAATATACACACTACAGCGAAACACGGCAGACGCTGCCACCGTGTGCCACGTGGCACACGTGTCACGTGTGTCAGACATCCCCATCGCGGTACGCGATGGGTGTCTCCTCTGACCCATCGCGTACCGCGATAGGTCAGGAAATCCAGAAATTACATTTTGGTCCTTGGGGTTTAGATTTTTGGCAGAATTGGTCTTTTGACTTTGAAAATTGACATTTTTGGCCTGAAAATTTCGTTATGTTACATATATATTTATATATAAATAATATATACTAAATTTATATACAATTTATGCGAAAACTTATAAATTTATGGAGTAAATGTAAACAAATTAGGTTTGAGGTGTTAAAATGTTAAATTGGCCAAAGATATAATTGTTTTCCCTTTTAAGTCTGTAACCCTAGACAATACACATCAAGACTTCAACCTGTTCAACAGAGACATACACATACACCTCAATCCCGTTCAGATTTGTTTCGATTTTGGTTTTAATTAAGGTAAGAACTTATTCTACATGGCCGATTTGGTCCAGTTTTGACCCAATTATAACCTAATTTACACCTACCATGACGGATTTTGGGTCCGATTACTCCGAGTTTGATAGATTTTGACTATCTCCGTCTCTTACAACACTGGTCTTGTGTGTTATACGAATCTGATTAAAGAAAAAACAAAAATTGCCGGTTCACTCGTCGGGTCACCGGGTCCGATCCAACCGCCACCCTCAAAACCCGACCGGCCCAATAGAAAACGGGTTATATACCATGACCCGGACCGGTCTATACTTTATCACTCCACACCAAATAATAAAATTTTACTAGATTTTAATTAATCGCCGGATACAAGAACACAACCCGCCGCCTGTTTTGTCACATAAATCTCAAGTACTTCCCGACCAAACCTTCGACAACAACCCTCCTCCACCTCGTATCTCATCCTAACCTTAAACTCCACGACCAACTCTTTGTCTCGTTTAAGGTTCTGAACTCAACATACAAAATAAACCAATCACTTCCAGATCTACTACGGTAATTATTTTCATTTCAAATTTTTAAATAATCTGTTATGATTTATAATTATTGTTATGTATGATTGACTATATAATTATTCAATAGAAATCAAGTTGATGGAGTTATCAAACAACAGTGTTGTCACATCCTTGATGGATTCATTAAAAAATGCATCTGATTGGTTGACATTTGCATATGATGCACCTTTTGCTAGAGCTGTTGTGTTTGGAGTCCCAATTGGAGGTTAATTAATATTCATTTCATTATTAATCTTGTAACATATTGAATACAATTTAGTTTATATTTATTTGTGTTATAGGTCACTTATTTGTGGAAGGTTTACTTCTTGTTGTTATTCTGTTTTTACTATCTCAAAAGAGTTACAAACCGCCTAAACGCCCGTTAACTAATAAGGTTCGTGCAATCATGTTCATTTTTTAACTTGATTTCCTGGTTATGTTATTAGTATTAGGGCTGTAAATGAACCGAACGGACAAGGCCTTGTTCATGTTCGTCCGTTAAGCTTTTATCAAACAAACGAATGATTTAAGAACGTCTAACCAAACGAAGTTCTTGTTCGTGTTTGTTCATTAAGGAAATGAACTTGTTTGTGAACAGTTCACGAACACAAATGAACATAAACAATGCTTTATTTGATTTTGCTAACCGAAAATGGTCGGTGTCAATGATACGGTCCGGTTACCAAGTTTGTGTTGGTGTTTTTTTAACATTCATATGTTATTTTAATTATAAATAAATCACATAATACTCATATATATATATAGTATATAATTTTGCTTGAATATGATTAGAGAAGTCATCAAAAAATATAAAACTAATTTAAAGAACAAGCATAGACAAACAAACATTAGCGAACATAAACAAAAGTTAATGAACACCTTATCTAACATTCACGAACACAAGAACGAACACGGATTTTGTTCGTATTCTTTCATTTAGCTAATCGAACGAAATTACTTGTTCACATGTTCGTTCATTTATAAAACGAACGAATATAAACGAACTTCGAACCGGACAGTTCACGAACAGTTCGCCAAACGTTTCGGTTCGTTTGACTGCCCTAATTATTTATATCTTGGTTTGATGAACCTGTTAGCTTGATGCGTGTAGGAAATAGACGAATTATGTGACGAATGGACGCCGGAGTCTCTTATCCCACCTATAACAGAAGATATGGAAAAAGAAGGTCCAATACTAGAGAGGTATAGATACATACATGATACATGCATCATGTATGTGTTTTATGTATACATGGTTATGTAAGTAACTTATAAGTTGTGTTGCATTCAGTGCTGCAGGACCACATACAATAATCAATGGCAAAGAAGTGGTGAATTTTACTTCGGCAAATTACTTAGGATTAATGGAACATGAGAAACTACGTGTGAGAAAACTACCGTTTTACTTTATTTGATTGTGGATTTATATAACATGTTTATTTATACGGTTTTCATATGACAGGAATCGTGCACGTCTTCTTTGGAGAAATACGGTGTTGGTTCTTGCGGTCCTCGTGGATTTTACGGAACAATCGGTATACAATTATCCAATTTATCAGCTTAACATGTAAATAGTTACTATTTATTCTTTTATTTATTTATTTATTTTATTATTATTTTTTTATTTATTTAGATGTTCACCTTGACTGTGAGGCAAGAATAGCAAAGTTTCTAGGAACTCCGGATTCCATACTCTATTCTTACGGACTTTCGACTATGTTTAGTGCGATTCCGGCTTTTTGCAAGAAAGGAGATATTGTTATTGCGTAAGTTATAAAATATCTATCGAGGGCAAACATGTCATTTTGCATAATCTTTATTTACAATAATTTTTTTTGTTTCAGAGACGAAGGTGTTCATTGGGGTATACAAAACGGTTTATATTTATCAAGAAGTACAATTGTGTACTTTAAGCATAATAACATGGAATCTTTAAAAAATACACTAGAGAAAGTTACACAAGATAATAAACGAGCTAAGAAGTTAAGACGTTACATTGTGGTTGAAGCCGTCTACCAGGTATTCCTAATAGTTACCAATTTTATTTATTTTCGTATAATTATATAGTTATATGTCCTTTCGTAGGCATTGATTTTGGTTTAATGTTAATATAAGTTTTAATGAAATGTTTAGAATTCGGGCCAAATTGCTCCACTAGACGAGATAATCAGACTTAAGGAGAAGTATTGGTTTCGTGTTTTACTAGACGAAAGTAATTCCTTTGGTGTGCTTGGAAACTCTGGTAGAGGTCTAACTGAGCACTACAAAGTTCCCGTATGTAATCTTTCTGAAACTCATTTTTAATGTTCATTATATTGTTTAAATTCATTCAAAAATAATGAATAATAGATTAACAGTTATCTTACTTTTGTAGATCGATAAAGTAGATATATTAACCGCTGCTATGGGACATGCGTTGGCATCAGAAGGTGGATTTTGCACTGGAAGTAGTCGAGTTGTCGATCACCAAGTACGAGCTAATGAAATTTATTTGTAAATTTGAGCAATGATTATGGGCAAAACGGTCATTTAATTCTTATCTTGTGAAATGTTGTAGCGCCTTAGCAGCTCGGGTTATGTCTTTTCTGCATCTTTGCCACCATACTTGGCAAGTGCTGCAATTACCGCCGTTGATGTCATTGAAGAAAACCCTGAACTTTTAATAAAGTTAAGAGATAATATCAAGGCGTTATGTACAGGTTTGTTTTATATCTACTTTATTTTACTATATTATTTTATTATTTAATAACTCGTATTTTTAATATTTGTAGGATTGTCGGGAATACAAGGACTTGAAATTGCAAGTGATATTCTGTCGCCGATTGTGTTTCTTGTACTAAAGAAATCCACCGGGTCCGTGAAGAGTGATCTTCAGTTGCTTCAAAATATTGCTGATAAAGTAAGCCTTTAATTTACAAATGTATTGCTTCAAAATATTGCTGATAAAGTAAGCCTTAAATTTACAAATACAACCTGTATGATGCGTTTTTGTTAATTACAAGTTGATATAATTTCAGGTACTAGATGAACACTCGGTTTTCGTGGTACCTTCTAAAAGATCAACACTTGACAAATGCAATCTGCCTGTGGGGATCAGATTGTTTGTATCGGCTGCTCATACCAAATCTGATCTACAGAAAGCGTATGTAGCACTGAAGAGCATTGCAGCTTCATTAATCAAAGGTCAAAATTGAATGTTAAACTTGCAGTTTCGTCTTTTCGACAGTTTTTTGAAAGAATATTCATTTGTGTGATAGTTTACTGTATCATTGTAAGACATTGTTGACATAGGGTTCTGCATATTCTTTGCATTTTGAACTGGCATGAAATATTCTTTATATATTTGTTTTAGTGTTTAGAAACTTGAGTTTATAAAATTTATTTATACAATTGCCTATTGAAGTAAATGCAATCGAATATATGTATACGGGCAATTTCATGAATCATGTATATCCCTAAACTTAGGAAATATTATATAAACTCTTGCAAAACTAAAAATATCATATATGCCGTTACAAGGTAGTTAAAATATCCAACACACCCAATTCATAAAAAACAACCTAATAAATGACCATTTTAACCTTACTTTTCTAAAACGTTAAAATTTTATATATGCCCATCTTTAACCTCAAAGTTTTTTGTTTACTCATTTTTAGCTTAACTTATTTTTACATATTTGATTGATTGATTATCTGTCGTCGAGAGAATACAAGAGGAGAGATGACGGTTCGGTTTGCTTTTTTATCATCGACATTGATCAACATTTAAATACAAAATAGTGTTTAAACAAATATAATGCAAAGGGGGTAGAATAGTCATTAACTAAAAATTCAATTTGGAATGTATGATAATTTTTAGTTTGGTATATATGAAATCTTTTAACATATATGAAATCTTTTAACTTTTCAACTTTGTAAGGGTATATATATTATATATCACACACGCACCATTAATGCTATCTTTTTATTAGAAACCGGTCAAAATGAAACCACGGAAATTTTTTTTCATGAATCAAGTTTCTTTATACATAACTTGGAAGTAAAACAAGTAAAAAAATCATTATAAAGAATTTCTTAGTAGTAATTATGCATAAAAAAAGCATAAATAATATGAAGAACTTGATCAATAATGTGCATAGGTATACCCTGCTTGTTGTCCCATACCATTATTATTATAACCAGCAACAACACCACCATTGCTTCCATATGGCTGCCACACCTGTTGCTGCTCTTGCACAATAAACACCTTTTTCTTTTCCAGGTCAGCAAGCTGCACGTATGGCGGTGGTGGGACCGTTAACGACGCTACAAACGGGTCTTGTGGGTCCACCACCGGCTGCACCACTTTCTTATTAGGTGCAGGCAATGCCAATACAGGTTGTGCAGCTACCGCTCCTTGATCATATATGCCATTTAACATTACCGCATCAAGACCATTACCACTCGTCGGCTTATGTGTCGGTAAGTTACTAGCGGACTCCACCAATGCCACCTCCCAGTCAGCTTTTCCACTTCCACCTGTTTCAACCGTTTTAGGCCCGGTAAGCAAAGCAAGTGCCAACATATTGTCATCGTTAGCTACTGGCGGAAGTGAGTCGTCGTTCATATTCAACAAGTCCTCCATCATGGCTACCATCGTCGACGACGATGGTAGCCCATTTTCGTTACTACATTCTTCCATGTTTTTTTTCAGCCTATTCTTCTTTTCTCTTAAAAACTTTTCTAAAGTTCCTAAAATATTATCAGTAACTTTCTGCACCTCCGGGAATTCGTTCGCTCGAGCAACTCCCAACTCCTTTGACCAACTATAAAAGTCAACCAGTTCATCAATTCTTTTAGCTGCAATAACATACTGATCAAAAGTCTTGACACAGTCACCATACTCCATATCCGTAAACCGATCAAGCAAAACGCCTAACGCCTCGCATATATCAGCATAAACCCGAAAACTTTCTCTTAACACCAAATACAATGCACCAAGCACCATTTTACTAGTCTTCGCATTTCCAACGGGCCTACACGCTAACACTCGGTCAATAACCCGAAGCAGTTTATTCAACCACTCCAAAACCTTATCGGGCTTCATATCGTTAACACTTTTCACCACTTGTAATTCTTTTCTTTCACCACATACAACCGAATCAACTAAATCGTTATAAGATTTCGACTTATGACTTATTCCATAACCGTGATCGTCTCTAAACCCTATCGGGCTTAGCTGTCGTTCGTACGCTATGAACTCAAGCTTCTGGTCAAGATACATTGCATAGTTTTTAACAAACCCTGAATGATCCCAGTAATTCGAAAGAGCTTCGACTCGGAAATCCGGCATGTTTAAAACCCTTGACCCTTTTCGGGTTGCGAACATTATCTCTTGACTAAACACGGGATTCCCATCGACTAGTAATCGGTGTACGAGCGTTAACGCCTTTAACGCAACAACCCAATCGTGCGTTTTGCTTAAACGTTTTGAAATATTGTAAACGCACGCGCTTACATATCCTCTGGATTGAGATACGTGATGAAGGATTTCACGTATGTATTTTTCTTCGGGTGGTTCGTTGTCGTGGCCTGTTGCTTTTACGATAAGTACCTCGAGATCAGGAGCCACATTGCCTGCAACTTTGGCTATCCTTATACTGGTTTTGTCTTTAACCACGCCGATCGCCTTCCTGATCTTACTTGAAGACATTGATACAAAATGAATCTCTTTATCTGAAGTCTCAAGTCTGCAAAATAAATAATATAAATTTATACAGTCATCATTAATTCATTTTCTCACAAACTCTCTATTGATTTCTTATTTTTAGTATCCAAAGGTTGAAACATATGGATTACAAATAAGGCTGTAAACATTGTTTATGTTCGTCTGTTAATCTTTTATCGGACAAGTGAACGGTTCATGGAAAACTAACCGAACGAATATTCTTGTTCGTGTTCATTCATCAAGGAAATGAACTTGTCCATGAATGATTCAAGAACACAAACGAATGAACACAAACAATGTTTTATTTAATTTGGCTAACCAAGAATGGTGAATGTCAACGATTCGGTCCAACTACCAAGTTTGTGTTAATGTTTTCTTAACATTCATATTCATATGTTAATTTTTTTACATATACATATAAATTTATCTCATAAGTCATAATATATATATTTGTTTTATAGTCGATAACTTAAGCATAAATCTATAATTCTATATGATAAGATTAAAAAGTCATTAAAAGTATTATAAGCGAACACATTATCTAACATTTCACAAACACAAATTGAACGGGGTAACGGACACAACCGGTGTTCATGTTCGTTCATTTATTAAACCAAACACAATTGCTTGTTCATGTTCATTCATTTGTAAATGAACGAACATAAACAAACTTTCCACCGAACAATTCATGCACATGCACAGGAACACGATCAGAAATCTGAAATTATACGCAGTTTCTCACATAAATTCAACGTGTAAACTATAATTCAGATCTCAGATTCTAATCCATACATAATCGATTACAATCAGCAGTAATATAATATGCGTGTTATCATAAACAACATTCACGTAACGGATTACGTCAGCATTCATATATGTGTTACCATAAACACAACACACACACACATGCATGCACACAAACGGTTAATATAGAGAAATATGAAATTATATTATATGTTATTTAGCACACAAATATTACGTACGATCTAAAAACGATTAAATTGTATGAATAATTAGAGCTTACGGAAAAATTGTGTGAATTTGAATGAGATTGAAGAAGAAGATGAAGAAGAAGGAAGCTCCGATCTACGAGAAAACTGAAAATGTTTATAATTTATTAATTTTAATTTGCTTCTTAAAGTATTTTAGAATTTGTTAAAATCCGGTGAGTGTTTTGACTTTTTCTGCTCAAACTCTAATTTGTATTTTTTACTAAAATAATAATAATAATAATAATAATAATATTTATTTTGCGGACTTTTTTTCTTTTTTTTGTTTTCCCTTTAAGAACTTAACTACTTTAAGAATCAAAATGGTTCGTGTTACCTTCACTTATCGTTAGAATAGGGGGTATTGGCGGGTTGAACTCTTCCACTCTAACCTGACTCATGTATTCCATTTCATAGTGTTCATGTCGACTCGTGGAATGTTGGTTTGTGAATATGAGTGATGCTTAATATTAATTGGGATGATAGCGGGTAGTCGGTGACAAGGGCAGATATATGCCCAGGCCACCCTTTAATGAAGAAAATCGGTGACACAGGCGGATATGTGCCCGGACCACCCTTTAATGTTGTCTTTGAAGTGCAAAAACTTTATTATTCTTATATGTGTTATTTAATAAAAGATTATCAGTTCAAGTAAATACTTATCCATAAAATTTAAATTATATCTAAATTTAAGAAACTTATGAATTTTATAAACCACATTTTATAACAAATATTTAAACAAACAGTATGCAACATTTTAAACACATGGAGATTATTGTTCATTAGTATATAATTCAAGACTATTAAGACCAGTATTTTTTAAGTTATTGTTTCAAATTAATTATGATAATTTTCCTTATAAGACCCAAGAGATTCAAGCATAAAGTATTTCAAAATTAAAAAGAACAAGAGTCCAACATGCTTCCGTACCTTTTTTCCGTTTTGACCAAGATACCGCCGGGTCACACCAGGAGTCTTTTTACTAGGTTATTCCAGACCAAACCTAGGTAACCCTAAGTAACTCCTCTCTGGCTAATATTCAACTCAAACAGGTTTTGTTTCCTACTTCCGGTGTATGATAAAAAGAAACATTTTGTAGTTGGAGATTTCCTCTTTTTAAAAGAAATATACTTCTAAATAGGAAGAAGACTCAAATGTATTATAAGGAAAGTGAAAGTTTTATTTCATGATGGGTATTTTACAATGAAGATGTGAAAGAAAGTACATAAGAAAATGAAAATACAACAAGCACTCTTCTTTTTAATACATGAAATTCTAAACACTCTTTTTAAAACTTTGTTGAAGGACCGATGTCTTTCTTCTTTCCTTCTTCCTTCTTTTATAGCCTCCTTTTTTCTTTAGATAGACTTTACATCTTTGTCTTTTCTATCTTGTTTCCATGTGCCATTCTTTTCATTGAAATTTGCCATTGTCAGATCGTTAAATTTGATGTTAAGATTCCTCATAGAAACTTGAACTTTTCTTGGTTTTTCTTTTCTCTTACATTCATATTTCATTTTTGCAGATATAAGAACTCTTAACATTTGGATTTATATGCACTCCAACTTTTGTATGTATCTCATGAGAGTAATATTCAAATTTACTTTTTAGGTAGCGTGAATGTGAAGACAAAAAAAAATGGGTTGTAATGTCTTGGCTAGATGTTACATCTTACAAGTTACAATTTACAAATTACAAATGAAATAGTCATGGTTACTTGATATCACTTACATTTTCTTCCTTTCAATAAACTTTGTGTCATTTTGCCTATGTTATATATCCGGGATATATAACAGGATTATTATAAAACGCATATTAATATATATACTAATTTACAACTTGCTTTACAAAATTCCTGGTTTGAAGGTTGTACATAACGCTTTAGAGCATTCTCATTCCATACACCATCTCTATCCCTATAATTTAACTAAAAACACACTTTTCTCTAATATTTGATTATCTTCTAAAAACCTTCCACATCCAATTCTCTATATTTATCCCTAAATTATTTTTTTATTAATTCTTTCTCTTTCTTCTACATACAATCACAACTACTAACTATTTTATCTTATTATATTAACAATAAACAACTCAAATTGAAATATTCATTTGCATAATGCAAGATAAAATAATTATAAATGTGACCCATAAGGACTCAAATTAATAATAAACAAGGTTTTATACCCCGCACGTTGCGGCGCACGGGCATGTTTGGTTATCTAGCTTCGATTAGAATGGATAACAATATTACATACAACAAAGCAAGTAAATCATTTTTCAACACTGCTTTAATTTCTTTGCTTAATTTCATCCACCCATTTGCCTTTTTCCTATACTCGTTTTCTATATGCTCCTTTTCCAACCAATGCAGCCTCGAACACTTGCTTCACTCTATGCATTTTGCTTCTTAAATCTAGCTTCTGACTCATTATTGACCCGAACCTATGTTTAAATGTTTCAACCCGGTTTTGGATGGTTACCACCACAACTAACTCTTTTTCAAAATAGAAAGTTTACCTTCTTCCAGTTTTAATATGCAAGAATTGAGATAGAAGAGGCACACATTCCTTTCTTCACCTGCCAATAAAAAGAAAAAGTGAAACACAAAGGAAATCTAAGTAAAATGGACAAATTAGTACTTTGATTTCACATAATTTAAACATAATAGTATATGTATTTCCAGGGAACTCAATATCATACATTTGAATGTCAAGAGCTAATTGATAAGACCATAAAACAAACACTGATTGAAACTTGTGAGCGAATATTTATGAACCTCCGCTTATGACCTGCAAAACAAACGACAAATAAAAAAAAGTTGAAATGCAACAAACACATAAGGTGGTGGATGAAGAAATTATTACTAAAACAACATTTGACATCTCCAATTCCGATCCCATCATTCACATATCAATTAATATAATCAATAATTGTGTAAGACTAATACAAATTCAACTTGCACCACATATTCATTAAGAGGATAGTGCAAGCAGGGGAACACTCTAATCCATTGAATACGTTAATGTTATTCGGTTAGAATGGGTTACCGTACCGAATGTCACATGTTCATGAGTCATGACCTGCAACCCCTTTGTGTTCCTACCAAATAACACAGGTCATAATAATTAAACATGTGTATGTGCTCGTCTGATCCCAGTCAAAGTCATTCAAAAACTAGTGCAGGAGAGGGCAAACAACAACCAAAAAAACCACATGAACACAACTTTAACTACACCATAAAAAAAAACCAACTACATAATTTATACATCTAATCACAATTTTAAAGAAACTAAGATATTAAAATAACAATGCAAACACAATGACAAAACATGACTATTTCAGCTTCTAAGCAAGTACCCAACATGAACTCGCATACAATATCATACCTTTCCATCCTTGTAATATCCATTTCACATCTTTATCAAACACGAAACCTTTATGCTACCTGGCCCATTTAGAAATCTTTATAAACAAGGCACCACAATAAATGACCCATAACCCAAAATAAAAAAATATGCAGATCCAAGAAAAATTTGATTTTGTGCATATTTTGTAGACTCTTACATAGATCTTAAGATACCTTTTAAAACATAACGAAATTGAGAGATAAAGAGAGAAAAGTATCTATTGCAGGTTGTATCGATGAACACAATTGCTTCGATTTGAACAATAACTCTTTGATTTTGGTGCTTCAAAGGGAATGAAGACAGTAGAGAGGGCCGGTGATTTTCTTCAAAGGGAATCAATTGCCTTCTATTTGCTTCGATTTCTTCTATTTGCTTAAAGATGGTAGATGAACCCTAGAAATATGAGCGGGAAAGAAATGAGAGGGCGGGTGAAAGTACTGACTTTGTTGAGATGGGGTGCTACAGTAGCTTTTTATATATGAAGAGTTACTGTAGCATATTTCCATATTTTAGAGTTGGGGTATAAAGATAGGGAAGAGGATGAAGAGAATTATTGGCTGATTTTCCTAAATTTTAAGGATATGGGGCATTTTAATGGAGGGAATGAGAATGCTCTTAGAGGATGTAACCATTGCTTTACAAGTTGTTTCAAGTGCATTGTATTTTGTAATTATTCATTCAGCTTACCACGTGTCTTTCTGATTTACACGTACCTCTCTCTACGTTTACATCTGTATTCTCTGCCACTATTTTTCTAGATAAGCCAACACTTTCTCTCTTTCTTCCCCGGTGGCGAAAACCTCTGCCATCATTGTCATCGCGGGTGCCACGATGTTGACAACCACCGCCGTTACCACCATCATAGTTAGCGTCGGTTCCATCCTCCTCAACAGCCGCCGCCATAGTGCTCACTATTTTTAACCACCACCATATGGAAACCCTAGGCGGATACAGTTGTTTTCTATGTGATCTTTTGAACTGATGTGGTTATCCCTAAACATGGAATGTTTCATGATGCCTTATAAGTTACTGGTTGTGATGTTTACTTTAGTATTGTATTGTATGAGGCTGATCATTGTGTTTTGTGCTTGGCTGTATTGATTCTTCCAGTTGTGGCCGCCGCCGAAGCTATGACGGGTTCCCGAGCTTCGGCAGGCGTGTAGCTATTTTTTGACCTTTTTAATCTGTGTTTGTACTTTCCTTAAACATCTTTGATTGGAGGTATGCACACGTTTAGCTGATGGGCTGTAGCAGATTGCTTTATGGCTGTGTTAGTGCTCCGCTTTTTGGAATGCAACGGATATTGCAGCCATTGTGCCGACCTGAGAGTGAACTTACATTTTATGTGTTTTCATGAACTTACATTATGTTGGCAACATATTTTTGCTAACTACGTGCAGTGCCTTGCGTGTATCGTGATGTTAGATGTGGTGCCCCTGAGGTGTTCGATGAAATGCGCCTATGTTCGTTTGGGTTTTAGAAAGGCTGTGATGGTTTTTTGAGCCTAGGCTCTACTTAGTACTTTACATAATTAAAATTGTGAACGAACATATTTTAATTATTTTGTTTGATTGCATGCAGGTAGCTAGGAATACTTTTCAGCTCAACCATTATCATTGCAAAATTGGTTTTGGTATGTTATTTCCCATTGCCTGAAGGATGATAGTGAAAAGTATGCTATTCGTTTTAGGCGAAATTTTTTAAAAATTGAGTCAATTGAAACTGGCTCATAACCAAGAATATAATCGAATTACCAAACTGATTAACTGAAAAAGGAATGTTAAATTTGTTAATTTACTCAAAGCGTGCATAATTTGACAGTCCATTTTTCAATAAATATATAGTTTTTTTTACTGAAAGGGTATTTTTGGGCCACTTTTTTTTTTTCTCAAAATAACTTTCATCTAATGCAAAATACTTTGGTGGTTATTCATTATGGAGAGTTTTTAGATATGCTTTTTGTTATGAGAATTACATTTTGATGGTATATATAGCTATTTCCATTTCTTTAATCAACATACAACTTAAACTATGTGTGATGTTGTGGTCTCCGATCCATCATGGGTCGGGTCCGGTTTAGATGAATAGACAGAATTAGGAGATTAAGCTGTTTGAGTTTTGGCCAAGCCCAAAAGCTCTAATCAGGCCCAGTTTAGTTAAAGGGTTAAACCCTAATTGTCTAGTCTATATATTCTCTCCTGTACTTGTAAGTTTGTATCACTCAATAATAAGAAAACCCCAGTTATCGACAGTGGACGTAGGTCATACACCGTGACCGAACCACTTAAATCCTTGTGTCTCTTTCGTTTATTCTTTCGGTTTTACTATTGTATTCGTGTTTGTGTGTGACTCCGAACCTAACAATTGGTATCAGAGCCTGGTTCTCGATTATACACACAGTTCCGCCGCCGCCGCTCCGCTGCTACAGTTCCACCGCCGCTGCTACAGTACCGCCGCCGCTACAGTACCGCCGCCGCTACAGTACCGCCGCCGCCGCTACAGTACCGCCGCCGCCGCTACAGTACCGCCGCCGCTGATTAGGGTTCCGCCGCCGCTGATTAGGGTTCCGCAGCTGCTGGTTCGTTTTTTCTGATCAGTTTCCAGTCCTTTTATTCCTTGGGTAGTTTGGTTGTTTGCTGTAATCAAAACTCAGTTTGGATAATGGCTGAGGACGGAAAGATCAAGATTGAGAAGTTTGATGGTCAGGATTTTGGATGGTGGAAAATGCAAATTGAGGATTTGCTATGTCAGAAAGACTTAATGGAAGCACTAGAAGAGAGGAAACCGGAAAGTATGAAAGATGATGAGTGGAAGGTACTTGACAGAAAAGCCATAGCTGTTATTAGACTCTCACTAGCTAAGAATGTGGCATTTAATATTGTAAATGAAACTACCACGTATGGTCTTATGAAAGCCTTGTCAAATATGTATGAAAAGCCTTCTGCATCAAACAAGGTATTTCTGATTAGACAGCTAGTTAACACCAGAATGAAGGAAGGGGCATCTGTTACCTCTCATGTTAATGACTTCAACACTATTATTTCTCGTTTGTCTTCTGTTGATATCAAGTTTGATGATGAAGTTCAAGCGTTACTCTTGTTATCCTCGTTACCCGAAAGTTGGTCAGGGACTGTTACTGCAGTTAGTAGTTCTTCTGGGAATACTAAGCTTACTTTTGAAGGAGTCCGGGATTTGATTTTAGGGGAGGACATAAGAAGAAGGAATTCTGGTGAGACATCTAGTTCTATATTGAGCACCGAAGGGAGAGGTAGGAGAAGAGAGAAAGGTAATGGCAGGGGTAGGTCAAAGTCTAGAAGAAGAAGTCAGTCAAAGCCCAGAAAAGACATTGAGTGTTGGAATTGCAAAGAAATGGGGCATTTCAGAAACCAATGCCCTAACCCCTCAATTTCAAAAGAAAAGAAAGAATCTAAGAAGGAAGTTAATCTGGCCACCGGTTCAGATGATTCAGAAGGTTCAGAAGAGACTCTTATCTGCTGTGTTGAAGAATCAACAGATTCATGGATTATGGATTCTGGTGCATCTTTTCATGCCACTTATAGCACGAAGAAGATGAAGAATCTCCGAACAGGTAATTTTGGTAAAGTTCGTTTGGCTAATAATCATGCTGTTGATATCACGGGGATGGGGGATATTGAACTAAAAACTTCATTGGGCACCTCATGGACTCTAAAGGATGTTCGGGTCGTTCCTAGCCTTAGAAGAAAGCTAATTTCTGTTGGGCAGTTAGATGACCAAGGATATGATGTTATGTTTGGTGGGGGTTAATGGAAAGTTGTGAAAGGGAATCTTGTGATCGCCAGAGGTAAAAAGAAGGGCACTTTATACATGGTTGAAATTCCAGCTGATGGGGTAAATGCAGTGACCAGTGGACCGAGTCAGTCTAGTTTGTGGCACCAACGACTCGGCCACATGAGTGAAAAAGGGATGAAAATGCTCGTTGCTAGAGGAAAAATTCTAGAACTGAAGAAGGTTGAATCTGAATTTTGTGAACCATGTGTTTTCGGTAAAAAGAAGAAAGTATCTTTTGTGAAGACCGGAAAACAACCGAAAGCTCAGAAATTGGAGCTTATTCACTCTGATGTCTATGGACCAACTTCAGTCTCTTCTTTGGGAGGATCGCACTATTATGTCACCTTCATTGATGATTCGACACGCAAGGTATGGGTTTACTTTCTTAAAAATAAATCTGATGTTTTTGATACTTTTAAGAAATGGAAAACTGCTGTTGAATTGGAAACTGATTTGAAGGTGAAATGCTTGAAGTCGGATAACGGTGGTGAATACGTTAGCAAAGAATTCCGTGATTATTGTGAAGAGTACGGTATTCGGATGATCTTTACAGTCCCTGGCACTCCTCAACAAAATGGAGTGGCAGAACGAATGAACAGTACGTTAAATGAAAGGGCAAGAAGTATGAGACTTAATGCCGGGCTTCCAAAGACGTTCTGGGCAAATGCAGTTAACACTGCAGCTTATTTAATTAACCGGGGATTGTCAGTACCGCTGGGTTTCAAGACACCAGAAGAAGAGTGGAAAGGTAAAGCTGCAGATTATAAGCATTTGAAAGTCTTTGGGTGTAGCGCTTATGATCTAGTGAAAAATGACAAGCTTGATGCTAAAGCTAAAAAATATGTTTTCATTGGATATGGGTCAAACGAAATGGGCTACAGGCTTTGGGATTTAGAAAGCAGAAAAGTAGTCAGAAGCAAGCATGCAACTTTTAATGAGGCTGAGTTATACAAAGATAGAAACACTTCAAAATCAAGGGTTCAGAAAGAGCAGGTTGAATATGAAATTGATGCTCAGAAAAAGACAGTTGAGTCAGCTACCGAACCCGAGACAGAAACTGAAGAAACCACAGTTCCTGAATTTGAAGATGATGATATTGGTGGAAATGAAGAGTCAGAGGGAGTCTCTGACAGTGGGAGTTCAGAGTCTGAGGATGAACAGTCTCCACAAGAACCTGACCCGCCTCAGCACTGGGTTAGGAGGTCCACCAGAGTTTCTAAACAGGCGGTACGTTACAAACCTTCAGTTAATTATCTCCTTTTAACTGAAAATGGTGAGCCAGAGAGTTATTATGAAGCACTTAAGTTGAAAGATTCGCTCCAGTGGGAGCATGCTATGAAGGAGGAGATGAACTCTTTGAGTAAAAACCAGACATGGGTTTTAACCAAGTTTCCACCAGATAAAAGAGTTCTACAGAATAAATGGGTCTATAGAGTCAAGGAAGAACATGATGGGTCTAAACGATACAAAGCTCGTTTAGTGGTCAAGGGTTTCCAGCAAAAGAAGGGAACTGATTATAATGAAATATTCTCTCCAGTTGTGAAGATGACCACCATCAGATTGATCTTAAGTATTGTTGCTGCAGAAAATTTACATCTAGAGCAATTAGATGTTAAGACAACATTTTTACATGGTGATCTTGACGAGGAGATCTATATGGCACAACCTGAGGGATTTCAGGTTGCCGGGAAAGAAAAATGGGTCTGCAAATTGAAGAAAAGCTTGTATGGTCTGAAGCAGGCACCTAGGCAATGGTACCTAAAGTTTGATGATTTTATGGTGAGAACTGGGTACAAGAAATGCGAGGCCGACCATTGCTGCTACTTAAAGAAGTTTAAAGGCTCATATATCATTCTACTTCTTTATGTAGATGATATGTTAATTGCAGGATCTGATATGAAGGAGATTCGCAAGTTGAAGAAACAGTTGTCTGATGAATTTGAGATGAAAGATCTTGGTCCAGCCAAACAGATTTTGGGGATGAGTATATCCAGAAAGAAAGATGGCTCCATAACACTATCCCAAAAGAAATACATAGGGAAAGTGTTAGAAAGATTCAGGATGAATGATGAGAAGACTAAACCGAGAAACACACCTTTGGGAAGTCATTTCAAACTTACCAAAGACCAGTCTCCCAGAACAGAGGAAGAAAGAACAGAGATGGCTAAAGTTCCGTATGCATCTGCTGTTGGCAGTCTCATGTACGCCATGGTTTGTACACGGCCAGACATTGCTCATGCTGTCGGGGTAGTTAGTCGTTTTATGTCGGATCCGGGAAAGGAACATTGGGAAGCGGTGAAATGGTTACTCAGATACTTAAAGGATACTTCCAGTTTGGGGTTATGTTTTAAGGGGAAGGATACAATTCTCAGGGGTTATTCAGATGCTGATCTGGGTGGATGTAAGAAGACGTTTAAAAGCACTACTGGTTATGTTTTCACAGTTGGGGGAACAGCAGTATGTTGGATGTCCAGACTTCAGAAAAGTGTTGCTTTATCAACCACTGAGGCAGAATATATGGCAGCAGCCGAAGCAAGTAAAGAATTAAGTATGGTTGAGAACTTTTCTTGAAGAGTTGGGAAAGAAACAGGCAGAGTTCTTCTTATATTGTGACAATGAGAGTGCAGTGAAACTTGCGAAGAATCCAGTCTATCATTCGAAGACTAAGCACATCGGGAGGAGATATCACTTTGTCAGAGATTTGATCAGTGATGGTGTTTTCAGTTTGAAAAATATCTCAGGTGCTAAGAATCCAGCAGATATGTTCACCAAGCCGGTGATACTGGATAAACTGAAGCTGTGCAGAGCTTCAGCAGGCCTTCAGGAATAATGTTGAGAAGGCAAAGGGTAACTAGGAGGTGCAAAACCAGATGGGTTTTATTTTACATGTACAAGGCAATGCAGGTGAAGACATTTTACGTCTCCAAATGGGAGCAGGTTGAAATGTTTGACGCATCCAAGTGGTGGTTTAGAGAAGATGTCTCGAAGCCCAAGTGGGAGATTGTTATGTTGTGGTCTCCGATCCATCATGGGTCGGGTCCGGTTTAGACGAATAGACAGAATTAGGAGATTAAGCTGTTTGAGTTTTGGCCAAGCCCAAAAGCTCTAATCAGGCCCAGTTTAGTTAAAGGGTTAAACCCTAATTGTCTAGACTATATATTCTCTCCTGTACTTGTAAGTTTGTATCACTCAATAATAAGAAAACCCCAGTTATCGACAGTGGACGTAGGTCATACACCGTGACCGAACCACTTAAATCCTTGTGTCTCTTTCGTTTATTCTTTCGGTTTTACTATTGTATTTGTGTTTGTGTGTGACTCCGAACCTAACACTATGTTGTTAAACGTTTAGTTCCCACACTTCCAGTTGAGTACTTAAATACACTAGCTCACTGGTCTAGCTCCATGGCACCGAAAACGTATTAGGGCTCAAGTGATTCACCAGTGGGCAGTGGATAACTCACCCTGTATGACCTGATGTACTTTGAAATATCTTTTATTTTGTGTTTGGGAATTAACAAAATATCCAAAGCAAGATATATAAGTCTAAACCCATGCTTTTATATACTGTGACTTGACCGCTTGGGTCAAACGAACTAAATAGATATACTTCGGGGGTTATTTAGTCATTTAGATTTTTTTAGTCAAAGGAAGCGAGTCATGGTCAGGCCGTTGTATACTTTGACTTGGGTCGACAAACCATACATATAAACTTACAAGTAGTCATTTTAATCATTTTAGACCATTTGCTGCTTGCTTATGTTAACTATTATATACTTACACTAAGCGTTTATACTTTTGCTCTGCAGGTTGGAGCCATTTTGCTGTTGGCAACACATTAGTCTACTGTTGGGTTTCAGCGGTGGTTCGAGACAAAAACGGTCAAATAAATTCAAACCCGTTTTAGTTATAAGTTTCGTTTCGGTAAGTATTAATCAATATTAATATATGTATGAAAATGAACAACAAAACGCAGCGGATATTAACGATTTAAACCAACGAAAATCGGAAACCCGAACCCGGATCCGATTACAACAATACGAGTACGATTAAATAAACAACCATAGAGGGGTATTCGATATACCTCGATTAACAAGAACCGGGAAGACACCGAAGGTAAACGAAAAATGCTAGAAATGACACAATCCAAGATCCGACAGCAATTCCGGCTAGATCTACAAACCACGGCAGCTGACGGCGATCGGCGGGAGTCTCCGGCGATGGCGGCAGCAGCTAGCGGTGATTTTAAAAGGCGGCGAACAGCTGCGGCGGCTCAGTTACTCCAAAAACGCAGCTCCAACAGCAACCGAGTGCAAAAGAATAGCGGCGGAGGCTGTAGTTGGCTGAGACGGCATTCCGGCGGCCTAAAATAGCTCGCCGGAAAAACGTGGTGGCCGGAGTAGGGCTAAAGGTGGCCGGAGACGAGCAAAGAACAACACCAGAAGCTTGATAAGGGATTGTGGTGGTGGTTTGCAAGTAAATGGCCGGAGAAGATGACGTGGTTGAGATTCTGGTGGCCGGAATGTGTCGCCGGAAAAGCGGCTGCCGGAAAACGGCGTCGGTTTTAAGGTGGCAGCTAGGGTTTAGGCTTTTGTTAAGGGTTAAATAAAATATTAATATCATATTCTATATATAGTAATATTTGTAGGGTTTAAGCATGTTAAACCAATTGGGCTTGAGCCCAATTAACAAAACCAAGCCTTGACCATCATCTTGTCCATCTAATTAATTGTGTCGGGCCTAATTAACATTTAAGTAGGCTTATCTCTCGTTACCCCCGGTGTAACTCTCCGGGTCACGTTCGGGTCGGTCACGTTGACTTGACCCGAAACGTCCATAAAATCCAACAGTCTCCCACTTGGACGTATTTGGGTCAAGTATCACAACGCTGACAGCTAGAGGCGTTCTAGCTACACATAGATGTCCCCAACCGAATATGACATTTTTAAATCCATAACCAAAGTATCTTGGAATACCTTATTGCAAGATAATGAATTTATAGTAATCGTTGTCATCTATCCTTTCTGTATAAGACATTAATTGAACAATAAGACATGGATCAAATCAATCTCATATAGTGTTCAATTATTGTAATTCTCGATATAGAGTCAAAGTGGTCCAATCAAACATACAGTTAGTTTGGGTGAGGCCTCACACTTTACCAGTTTGAATCAACGAGGGCGCCAATATGTCTAACTGTTACATTTAAATGTAAGATGCAGAATCCCATCTTGACCACATACAACTCCCACTGAACTCTAGAACATTCCCAACCTATGCCTTTATGGCTGGCAGTTACGCAACAGCGGTTGACATGATCAAATAATATCCCTCGGTAAACGAAAGTTCTAATATGTATCTCAGGTCTAAGGATACTAAATGAGCATACTATTATCAAAACATCTTATGATCAAGATCCATGAAGATGATTTGATGCGAGTTACATCCAACGTCATTCACAATGAGGTCTGTGAGTTTGGAAGTCAACTGCTTGAGTCCAAAGTCAGAATAGTCTTAATTCAGAATCGCTCCCACGAGTCTGACCGACTACGGATAGTTTAGAATATAATATTCATGGATTAAACGTATTAAAAAGAACACAGTTGTATCATTCAACGTTTGCATTTAACCATTAAATCAAAGGTGAACTGAAAAGTACAACTGTTTGAATGTTCATACATCCAAATACTAAATCAAAATAAATCACTAGCAAGTCTAAGCCCGATAGCATCTCTATGCTAATCATGTTTGTCCTGAGTCATTGGCTTAGTGAACGGGTCGGCTAGATTTTGATCTGTGTCTACTTTGCTTATCACGATGTCACCTCGTTCCAATATTTCCCGAATAAGATGGAACTTCCTTAGAATGTGCTTGGTTCTGTGATGAGACCTTGGCTCTTTGGCTTGAGCAATAGCACCTGTGTTATCACAGAATATCTCGATTGGTTTGTGAATACTTGGAACCACATCGAGATCGGTGATGAACTTCTTCATCCAAGCAGCCTCCTTAGCAGCATCAGATGCGGCTATATATTAGGATTCGGTGGTAGAATCCGCCACGACACTCTGCTTGGAGCTCTTCCAATAAATAGCTCCTCCATTGAGAGTGAAGACGAAACCCGACTGTGAGCGAGAATCATCTCGGTCAGTCTGGAAGCTAGCATCAGTGTAACACTTTAGAGTGAGCTCCTCTTTCACTCCCCCAAACACCAAGAACATGTCTTTGGTCCTATTCAAGTACCTTAGAATGTTCTTCACAACAGTCCAATGGGCAACGTCAGGACTCTGTTGAAAACGGCTGGTCATGCTCAAGGCATACGACACGTCAGGTCTAGTACACAACATAGCATACATGATAGAGCCAACCGCATAAGCATATGGAATTGCTTGCATACGTTTAGATTCAATATCCGTTGCCGGAGATTGTGATTTGCTCAACACGGTTCCCTTAGTCATTGGAACAACTCCTTTCTTGGAGTTTTTCATTGAGAAGCGTGCCATTACTTTGTCTGTGTAAGTACTTTGACTAAGCCCTAGAATCCGCTTAGATCTATCTCTATAGATCTTTATTCCCAGAATATAAGCGGCTTCTCCAAGATCTTTCATTGCAAAACAAGATTCCAACCATTGCTTAACTTGTTTAAGCATAGGAATGTCGTTTCCAATGATCAGTATATCATCCACATACAAGATGAGGAATGATATAGTGCTCCCACTAGCCTTTCTGTAAACACAAGGTTCATCTTCGTTTTTGACAAAACCAAACTCTTTGATTTTCTCGTCAAAGTGAAGATTACAGCTTCGAGATTCCTGCTTAAGTCCATAAATGGACTTGTTCAATTTGCAAACCTTATTAGGATATTTTGGATCGACAAAACCTTCAGGCTGAACCATATAGACATCTTCAGAAAGATGTCCATTAAGGAAAGCGATTTTGACATCCATTTGCCATATCTCATAATCATAGTATGCAGCAATGGCAAGCAATATCCTAATTGACTTAGCCATAGCAACGGGCGAAAAGGTTTCATCATAGTCAACACCTTGAATCTGAGTAAAACCTTTCGCAACTAGCCGTGCCTTATAGGTTTGCACATTTCCATGCATGTCGGTTTTTCTCTTGAAAATCCATTTGCTCCCTACTGCCCGACTATCGGGGGGTAGCTCAACCAAGTTCCAAACTTGGTTATCATGCATAGATAGCATCTCAGCGTTCATGGCATCTTGCCATTTCTTGGATTCCGGATCCAAGATAGCAGACTTGTAGTTAGTAGGCTCGTCCCCAGATTCGGCTACTAATAAGACTTCGGGACCATCTAGATGACATAAGTATCTAGAATTTGGTACGGGAGTCCTACTACTTCTGCGAACGCTTGTGTTCACGTCTGATGTATCAGCAACAACAACTTGTTGATCAGACTCTCCAACTTTCTCAGCGGCTGGTTGTGGATCTTGAATTTCTTCAAGATCGACAATGTCACTTCTAGTTCCTTAACTAAGAAATTCTTCTTTAAGGAAGTAGCCTTTCCTCCTGACAGAAATCGTATTTGTATCAGGATGAAAGAAGTAATAACCGCTCTTGTAATAGTATCCGACGAAAATAACCTTTTCGCCGCGGGGATCAAGCTTGTCATCAGACTCACATGTGATATAAGCATCACATCCCCATACTCTAAGATAAGACAATTTGGGTTTCTTTCCCTTATGCCATATCTCATATGGTGTTTTGTCTATCTTCTTAGTTGGAGCTAGATTGACAATGCGGGCGGGGGTCATAAGGGCGTGACCCCAAAAGGAGTGAGGCAAGTTGGTTCTACACATCATCGATCGAACCATGTTTAGCAAAGTTCGATTTCTCCTCTCGCTCACGCCATTAAGTTGGGGTGTGCCAGGTGGAGTGAGCTGTGAAACAATTCCATGCTCTTTTAGATGAGTGACGAACTCGGTGCTGAGATACTCTCCACCTCGATCTGATCGAAGTATCTTAATGGTTTTGTCAAGTTTTTTTTCCACTTCGCTTTGAAACTCTTTGAACTTTTCAAAAGTTTCATGTTTGTGTTTCATAAGATACACATAAGCGTATCGACTATAATCGTCGATAAAAGAAACGAAGTATCTTTCATGGTTTCTAGTCATGGTTCTAAAAGGTCCACATACATCAGTATGTATGAGTCCTAATAGATCACTTGCTCGTTCACTTTTATTAGTGAAGGAGTCTTTGGCGAGTTTGCCAGCTAAGCAAGATTCACAAGTGTTAAAAGAGTCTGGTCCTGTGTATTCAAGAATACCTTCGGATTGGAGTCTTTTAACTCTTGCCTTGCTTATGTGGCCAAGTCGGCAATGCCATAGAAAAGTATCATTGACACTAGTCTTGATGCGTTTTGAAAGATGATATACGTTATTGTCAGGTTGAACATCAATCTCATAAATACCATTTCGAGGTTTAGCCTCAAAATAAAAGATATCATTTAAGTAAGCAGAAATAGCCATGCCATTAAGAACATACTTAAATCCTTGTTCAAATAACAATGAAACTGAAATGATGTTTCTGGTTAAGCCAGGAGCATACAAACAATTATTTAAAGGAAAAACTAGGCCAGATGGACAAGTAAAATGAAATACTCCGGTTGCCAGAACTGGTACTCTCTTCCAATCTCCAATGATGAGTTCCATGCTGCCTTTATTCAGTTTCCTCCACTTCTCAGGCTCCTGCAAGACATTAACGATGTGGTAACCACATCCGGTATCAAATACCCATGTGTTGCCAGAGACAATGAAAAGTTCAATAACGTATATGGAAATACCTCCAGAAGAGCCTTCACCATTTGCTCTCTTCTTCTTGATCTCAGCAAGGTATTCGGGGCAATTTCTCATCCAGTGCCCCATTTGGTTGCATTTGTAGCACTTGCGCTCCTCGAAGGGCGGTGACTTTTTCTTTGCAACTACCTTGTTAGTGTTGGTGGCAACATTGGCAGCAACAGTAACTTTCTTCTTGCCTTTTCCCTTAAAACCCCGATTATTTGGTTTTGGCTTCTTGACACCAGCAGATCGAATCATCAGAACTTGATTGGTCCTAGAAGGAATGTTCATCTCAGCCGTCTTGAGCATTTTATGAAGCTCCTGCACTGTCTTCATCCAACCATTCATGTTGAAATTCATTACGAACTAGTCGTATGAGTTGGGGAGAGAGTTGAGAATGAAATCCGATGCCATCTCATCGGGCATGGGATAATCAAGTTTCTTGAGCTGATCGATGTGCCCCATCATCTTAAGAACATGAGCACTGACGGGAGACCCCTCTGCCATCTTGCAACTGATGAGTTGTTTCATGGTGTCGAAACGTTCTTGACGGGCTTGTTTCTAGAACATGTCCTTGAGTTGCTCAAGCATCTCATAGGCACCAAAGTCTTCCAAGCCTTTAGCAAGCTCAGAAGTCATGGTGGCTAGCATAATACAGGAGACCTCAGCCGAGTCATCCTTATGCTTGTCAAGAACTTTTCGTGCAACGGATGTGTTGTTTTCAGGCTTGGTTGGAACAGGTCCATCGAGAACATACAGACGCTTTGCCATGGTGAGAACAAGTCTTAAGTTGTGGTGCCATTCGATGAAGTTGGTACCATTCAGTTTATCCTTCTCAAGGATAGTCTTAAGGGCGTAGGGTGAAATTTCGTTTGACGACATCTAATTAGTTAAGCAAATGTAAATTTAATTAGTATTTTCGATGTTGTAGTCCTATTATTAATGACCCAATAACATTAATTAATTAGGAGTATGAGAATCCGGCTTCCAGTTATTAAAGGCAGTTGTAGCACACAACATTAATAAGTGGTTAGGCAGACTGACAACGATTGCCAATTATGAATAGAGCACAACTCTCGGTTATGAGGCCTATAGAGACAACGATTGTCTGTATAGATACGTTTAGCCTCATCTTTGCCCACTTTAAGTCTCCAGATAGCTTTAGCACGTAACAGGAGAGTAAAGTAATAGTTATCCTAGTACCGTGACGTGTGAAAAGGCCGGATGTGTCAACGAAGCGCTTTCACCTTGATGGGATAGGCTAGAAAACAAGTGCGGTGCTGTAGCTCCAAACACTCGAAATTTCGCAGTATGCTATTGGTTTTAAATTGGAATAAATTTTAAAATTACTAAATAGAGTAAAAGTCAAATTTTACTGTATTTATTACCGCGACGCATAGATGAACCCTTTCATCTCTCAGGACATTTAGTTTTAAATAACCTATCAAAACTAAGTTTGTAGCGATACGACTAACCAATTTTAAGTTATAATAACTTATTAGTTTTTGGAAATCAAAACGCTTTTAATTTGCAAAACAAAATCGGTTAATAAAATGTTTATTTTTCAATTTATTTGGTATTAGGTTGGTGATATTATAATCCTATTATAATCAAACCAAGGAACCACAAATAGCAAATAAAAAAATGTAAATCCTTTATGGCCAAAAGTTGATCGGTCTCGCTAGAGCCAATTAAGGAGACCGTTCGGGTCAAGGGGTTCAAAACACAAACAACCACAAGGATAGACTTCACGGTGCATCCCGTCGTCTTGTCCGAACTCCCACTAACTCCAAAAGGTCCTCGAGCTCGTCCTCGGTTATCTTCGCGTCTTCTTAATTACAAATTTATAAACTAACATTAATATGTCCTATTACAAATTTGAACCATCTTTATGGCCAAAGAAAACCGAAAATTAAATAATAACTTGTTACAACTTTTGAACCAACCATATGGCCAAAACAAGCTCAAACACCAAACACAACCAAACAATCACATAGGTCGGGGCCGGATTTACATATTCACAATAAACGAATTTCGGGTCGTTTTGACTTGGTCAAATAAAATAAACAAAACTTTGACCAATCCAAAATCACCCGAAAATAATTCTAGATCTATAAACTTTAAACGATTTAAAGTTTAATATGTAGATCCGGTTTTAAACGAACCGGTATCGACTCATACGTTGTAACCGCGGCTCTGATACCACTGTTGGGTTTCAACGGTGGTTCGAGACAAAAACGATCAAATAAATTCAAACCCGTTTTAGTTATAAGTTTCGTTTCGGTAAGTATTAATCAATATTAATATATGTATGAAAACGAACAACAAAACGCAGCGGATATTAACGAGTTAAAACAAACCAAAATCGGAAACCCGAACCCGGATCCGATTACAACAATACGCGTACGATTAAATAAACAACCATAGAGGGGTATTCGATATACCTCGGTTAACAAGAACCGAGAAGACACCGAAGGTAAACGAAAAATGCTAGAAATGACACAATCCAAGATCCGACAGTAATTCCGGCTAGATCTACACACCACGACAGCTGACGGCGATCGGCGGGAGTCTCCGGCGATGGCGGCAGCAGCTAGCGGTGATGTCAGAAGGCGGCGAACAGTTGCGGCGGCTCAGTTACTCCAAAAACGCAGTTCCAATAGCAACCGAGTGCAAAAGAATAGCGGCGGAGGCTGCAGTTGGCTGAGACGGTATTCCGGCGGCCTAAAATAGCTCGCCGGAAAAACGTGGTGGCCGGAGTAGGGCTAAAGGTGGCCGGAGACGAGCAAAGAACAACACCAGAAGCTTGATAAGGGACTGTGGTGGTGGTTTGCAAGTAAATGGCCGGAGAAGATGATGTGGTTGAGATTCCGGTGGCCGGAATGTGTCGCCGGAAAAGCGGCTGCCGGAAAACGGCGTCGGTTTTAAGGTGGCAGCTAGGGTTTAGGCTTTTGTTAAGGGTTAAATAAAACATTAATATCATATTCTATATATAGTAATATTTGTAGGGTTTAAGCATGTTAAACCAATTGGGCTTGAGCCCAATTAACAAAACCAAGCCTTGACCATCATCTTGTCCATCTAATTAATTGTGTCGGGCCTAATTAACATTTAAGTAGGCTTATCTCTCGTTACCCCTGGTGTAACTCTCCGGGTCATGTTCGGGTCGGTCGCGTTGACTTGACCTGAAACGTCCATAAAATCCAACATCTACTTCATCTTGATGAAGCTGAGCATCTGCTTCGGCTGGAGAATGATTTAAAGGTAAAACATGACATATTTTATTACTACTTTTTTTCTGTATTGCAGTGTATATGCATGGGTTTTAAGTTTATATTATTATCTAGGTTGTTGTAGTTGTGAGGGCTGATGTTGTACAAGTGGTAGCATGGAAGCAAGGTCATATAATGGGATGATAAAAAGATTTTTGAATTAGTTTATATTATGATTCTTAAATCTTTTTGAAATACTATTTACATATGGCAGTATTATTTTTGGTAAATAGCATTAGGCTATTCTTTCCTTTTGTAACTGTGTTGTGTTTGTCCCATAACTAATGATGTGGTAGATAACTACATATCTATCTTTGTTGTCAACTATGGTTGATATGATCGCCCTAATCTTACTACGATTCATGACGTTTTCTTTTTGTGCCACAACGCTCGCGAATTTATGGATGGGTAATTTGTAAAGTTGTTAAAAATGAAACGGGCCAAACTGCTTGAATGGGTCAGGCAACAATACCGCCTCAACGCGACACCATTTACTAGACAAACCCGCGCGACGCGCGGGTATGAAACCTAGTTATATTTATATATGATGATGCTTATGTGAATTCACAAATATATCTAATACGTTAATGTTTTACATATATTAAATACTTCAATTTTTGTTTGTAAGCAGTTAAATCAAACTAAGATGTATGCGTGTCACATATATTATCTTGCATAAAGAAGTTTTTGCTCAAAATTTTCTCTCCGTACAATCCTCTCTCTCTCTTCTCTCGTACAATCCCAAACAGTCACAACCACCACCACTCCTCCTCCCCCTCCGGCCAAATGGTCACAACCACCACCACCCTCCGGCCTCTCTCAGGCCAACACCCCCGTACACAACCACCAAAATTCTCTCAGGTGAGTGACAGTTGCATCTCCGTACACAAACACCAAACGGTCAAAACCTCTCTCAGGCCAACACCCCCGTACCACCACCAAACGGTCACAACCACCACCACCCTCCGGCCTCTCTCAGGCCAACACCCCCGTACAGGCCGCCACTCCTCCTCCGGCCATTCTCTGGCCAACACCTCACGTTTCTATCTCCGGCCAATTTTGGGTAGCCCGACAAAATTTTCACAGAATATTCCACCCACACCGGCCACCGACATTACGGAATACACCAAAACCTCACCGTGTTCTTCAACCTCTGTTTTAACAAACCCCGAACCCAGATCCGGTGGTAGTGAGAGTTTTCCGGTGAGTGACAGTTGCATCTCTGGCGGCTTCCAGTTGGTCTAGTGGACTGCTTGATTAGTTACGCGGGTTTACAGATCCGGCATCTTCTCCGGCTGGAAAATTCGGCTTGCGGCAACCCCACAGATTACCCCAGATTATTGCTTTCTTCCCTTACCTTCCGTTGTGTTGTTATTATTATTATTATTTTCAGTATTATTATTATTACTATTATTACAACCCACTATTATTAGTACTATTATTATTATTATTACTACCTATTAATTATTATTATTATTATTATTATTATTATTATTATCGAGTGCCCTATTGCTTGCATTTGTGTGATTAGTTGCAACCATAGAGCGTAGGAACCATGACTATTACTTGAGACCATGTCCTGAAACGAGGGGTGTAGGAAAGAGTAAAGATAGGAAGCGTATATTGCGTTTGGCTTCTTGGAATGTAGGAACATTAAATGGTAAGTTGCTAGAATTGGTAGATGTGCTTAAAAGACGTAGGGTTCAGATAGCATGCCTCCAGGAGACTAAGTGGAAAGGACATAGAGGGGCTGAGTGTAAGGGGTATAAGTTGTGGTACTCGGGGTCTGATGGAGCTAGGAATGGAGTGGGGTTTCTAGTGGCTAAGGAAATACACACTAGTGTGGTGGAGGTAATAAGACATAATGACAGGATTATGGTGTTGAAATTAGTACTAGGAGAGGAAGTAGTGGCAGTAGTCTCCGCCTACGCGCCTCATGTAGGCCTAGGGGATCAGGAAAAGAGAGAATTTTGGGATTGCCTAGACGCAGTGGTAGGGGGCATACCTAGGGGGGAGAGGATTTGCATAGGAGGTGACTTTAATGGACACATTGGTAAGGCTAACGATGGTTTTCAAGCCGTACATGGGGGTTTCGGTTTTGGTGATAGGAATGAGACCGGAACAGATCTTCTAGAGTTTGCGGTGGCCCATGACCTAGGTATTATAAATTCTTATTTTAGGAAACAAGATTCTCATTCAATCACTTTTAGCAGTGGCGGACGCGACACGCAAATTGACTACCTTTTGATGAGGCAAGGAGACCGACGTTGGTGGAAGGACTGCAAAGTCATACCTGGGGAGGCAGTTGTGACTCAACATCGACTACTAGTGACAGATATAGCCTTCAGAAATAAGCTGACTGTTCGAGAGAAGAAAGGTACACCGAGAATTCGATGGGGAAAATTGAATGACGAAAATCTCCTACTGTTTAAGGATAAACTCATACTGCATACGCGGGCTCGACTAAATGGGGACTCAACTCATATATGGGAAGCTATGGAGACAAAGATCATCCAAGTAGCAAAGGAGACTCTCGGGGTCACAACAGGAAAGACAAGTGGGCATAAGGAGTCTTGGTGGTGGAATGACGCAGTGCAAGACAAGATAAGGGACAAACAAGGATGTTTTAGGGAGCTAATGAGGTGCACGAATGAGGAGGAGCGAGTGGAATTGAGGGACAACTACAAAACGGCCAAGATAGAGGCGAAGAAGGCAGTGGCGGAAGCAAAGAAGGCGGCCTTTAAACGGATGTATGAAAGTCTAGAAACAAAAGAGGGGGAACATGCTATGTTTAAGATTGCCAAAGCCAGGGAGCGTAGAAGGCAAGATCTAGGACCGGTGAGGTTCATAAAGGATACAGATGGGCATGTACTGGTCAAGGAGCAGGACATCAAGCTAAGATGGCAAACCTACTTCCACAATCTTTTTAACAATGGGAGAGCTTACCAAGAAGAACATGACAACACAAACTTTCAACGACAACAATCGAATAACTGCTACTGCCGACGGATCACACGAGAGGAGGTGAAGGATGCACTTAGGAGGATGGGAAGGTCTAAGGCGGTTGGCCCAGACAACATACCCATCGAGGTGTGGAAGTGTCTGGGGGAGGAAGGAGTCATGTGGTTAACTACTCTGTTCAATAGTATTCTCAAATCAGGTAAGATGCCAGACCAGTGGAGGAGCAGCGTTGTAGTTCCTATCTATAAGAACAAAGGAGACGCCCAATGTTGTGGTAACTACCGAGGAATCAAACTACTAAGTCATACTATGAAGCTATGGGAAAGAGTGATTGAGGTTAGACTTAGACGAGAAACTCAGGTTACGGTCAACCAATTTGGCTTCATGCCGAGGCGTTCCACCACAGAGGCAATACACCTTATAAGAAGATTAATGGAAAAGTATAGGGAGAAGAAGCGTGATCTACATATGGTGTTTATTGACCTAGAAAAGGCCTACGACAGTGTGCCACGACAGGTGCTCTGGGAGTGCTTGGAGGGTAGAAGAGTGCCAAGGAAATACATAGAGATAATTATGGATATGTATACCAGGAGTGAAACAAGTGTCCGTGCGCCAGTGGGGGATACTGATTTCTTTCCTGTAGAGGTAGGTCTTCACCAGGGGTCAGCGTTGAGCCCGTTTCTTTTTGCAGTAGTCTTGGATGAGTTGTCAAAGTCGATTCAGGGGACTCTCCCGTGGTGCATGATGTTCGCAGACGATATTGTGTTACTTGCTGAGAAAAAACAAGATCTAAACATGAGGCTTGAGGAGTGGCGAACAGCCTTAGAGACAAAAGGTTTAAAGATTAGCCGATCTAAGACGGAGTACCTCCACTGTGATTTTGGTGGGATAAACGACAGTGAAGACGCACAGATCACAATTGAAGGGCAGGTGGTCCCGCAGGTAACGAAGTTCAAGTATTTAGGATCATTTGTACAGAGCGATGGGGAATTAGACAGTGATGTGACCCACCGAGTTCAGGTAGGATGGTGTAGATGGAAAGCAGCCACAGTTATATTGTGCGACAAGAGTTTCCCGACTAAACTAAAGGGAAAATTCTATAGGGTGGCAGTTAGACCTGCAATGCTATATGGAACAGATTGTTGGGCCATCAAGAAGGCACAAGTGCGGAAGATGGAGGTAGCAGAAATGAGAATGCTACGTTGGATGTGTGGGCACACAAGGCTAGACCGAATAAGAAACGTTGTGTTTCGCGAGAGATTAGGGGTGGCGAACATAGCAGACAAGATAAGAGAGTGGAGATTGAGATGGTTTGGACATGTAAAGAGAAGACAGACGACGAATCCTGTTAGATCCGTAGAAAACATTACTATAAAGGGGAGGAGGGGTAGAGGACGACCGAAATTGACTTGGGATGAGAGGATTAGGCATGATTTGATAGACCTAAACCTCTCCGAGGACATGGTTGAGGATAGGAATTCGTGGAGAAGTAGAATTAAAGTTAAGGATTTTTAGAGAGAATTGAATACCTTAGGGCTTAGACTTTACTTATTTAGGTCACATACCATAATGGTATTTCCCTTACATATATTATTATTATTATTATTATTATTATAATTATTATTAGCTTTTATATAGCTGTTAAACTGTGATCTTATTATTAATATGATTATAATTAGTAGTAGTTTTTATATAACTGTTAAACTTTGATTTCCTTTATTTTGCTTCATACACATGTACTTAGAGCCGAGGGTCTCTCTGGAAGCCACCTCTTTATTCCTTTGGATAGAGGTACGGTGTGCCTACATCCCACCCTCCCCAGACCCTACTTATAGCTTTGCTGTCGGTGGGATTTTCACTGGGCATGATTGATTGATTGATAAATACTTCAATTTCAAAAGAAAATTAAAACTGATGATAAATTATTTTAACCCATGTACAAGTACAACACGTTATGCTTCAGTTCACTTAACCTCCCAAAATGTTTAAACTCGTTAAAATAAATAAGGTACATGGATCATAACCAGGTTACACACGTTAGTTTTTCGATATGATTAGTTAAACGTGCAATGTTCGGGTTGGGTGATACAAACTGAATGCATCGACACAAAGTCATAGAAACCTTTGTATACTAACGAAAGAATGATTAAACACGAGTTTCTTGACCACATAGCTTTAAAGATTTTGCTTTACACCATCTATAACTGATTCTAAAGGTGCAACACTACATTTTATCTTAAATATTATCTTTGGCTTTGATCAGTAGTACTGGTTGCACCAGCAGTCAAACCACTTGGACCAGCACCGTTTTCAATTGGCGGTGAGGTGCCCCATTTTCCTTCCGACTCTAGCGGCTCGAGTACAACCACACCACCATCGGTCAACCCTAACGCAAACTGATTAGCTTCGGATGGATGTGCAGCAATCACAAGTGGATACACTCTTGAACTGCAAAAAGTAAACGTTGATCCATGTTAGAAAAATGTTAGAAAAGACGATAATACCCCCGTGAGACGGAAGTGGAAATTGAAATGCTTACTTTGGATTGGTTGATAAGTATGACGTGGCGCTAACTCGGCATCTTAATCTAAGTGTGGATGCAGTAAGAATACTGACACTTCCATCCTCGAAACTCACGTAAATCGATTGGCTATCGCATGAAAAAGTGGCGTGAGTGATCAAACCGTTTATTTCTGGTGGGACCCACTGTTTCAGGCGCTCGAGCTTAGGTGCTTCATATATGGCTACTTGAGTTTCGTGAACTACTAGCAATTGTGTTTGATCATTGTGAAACTGGACACGTGTATCCACTACAGGCGCAGCAACGCGTCCAGTCGGAATTCGCAAACTTTTACTCGTTTGTTTCTCCCATCCTTCAGTGCTCCAAACACACAACTGCAATAAGATAATTTGCTTATTATTCATCATCATCATCATCATCATCATCATCATCATCATCATCATCATCATCGTACTCAGTATATCCCACCAATAGCAAAGCTATGGTAGGGTCTGAGGAGGGTAAGATGTAGGCAGCCTTACCTCTACCCCATAGGGACAGAGAGGCTGCTTCCGGTGAGACCCCCGGCTCGATAGTAGTTTTGCATTAAGCCTTGGACATAAGGCACATAGCACTCAATCATCGGGACACCGGCTGATCGGTACAATAATAATTTGCTTATTATTGTAAGAATTTAAACATTTGGAAATGAAGATAAAATATTAAACAATATCCACTTTTTCTTACTTGAGAATCAGCACCCGAAGATACCAGCACGTTAAGCACATTAGAAAACGCCAAACCAGTTATTCGTTTAGTATGACCTTTAAGCTTGGTTTTAACCTGTTGACAAAATAATTAAAGTTATTTCTCGTTTATCAAATATCTGACCAAGTAATTACAGTTTACCTCATCGATGCGAACATTGTAGATTTGGATAGACGAGTCATCCATGCCAATGGCAATAATATTATTGTCTTGTGGATGGAATGCTAAAAAGGTTGCAGCAGGTGGAGGTGGCATGAATGTAGTCATCGTCTGCATATTTATAAATGTCATTGTACAAAAATATTAAAAGGAAAAAATTAAAAGTGGCATACCTTATATGTCATCATATTGAATAAAGAGATTTTCCCACCAGAAGCAGACATAACATAGGAATCGTTCTTGGAAAGTGCAAAACACGGGACCGCTTCTTCAGGGTTGGTATCACTGACAACATTTGTCATCAAGATACCACTTGTTGGTTGCCATAACTGAGGGGCAACATTTGCAGTAGCCTGAAAAGTTTGAAAATAATAATCAGCAAAATTAGGTTAATATGGGATTAAATATATTATTAAGAATATGAAAAGATATTACCTTTCCAGTTGAATTGCGGTCATTTCTCTGCCATTTCCATAGTTTATGGACCGCATTGGTTGCTAGAGCCAATATCGCAAGTCCCGAATTTGTGTAAATCAACCTTGAAATCTGTAATGACGGATATTATAAAATATATATATGAACAAGTTTTGATTATTTAGTTAAACGAACGAGAATAAACACAAGCCTCGTTCGTTCATTTATGTTCATTTATTTCCGTTAGTTTACATTAAGTTCATTCGTTTATATTCGTTAACATTTTCATTTAATTTTTTTGGCCCATTACTGCTTAATATAGTAATAATAACTGTTAGGTCCGACACATTGTTCTTCACATTACCTTAACTATATTTAGCTCAGTTATGCTCGTTTTTAACAGTCGTGAACCGTTCCTTATACTGTTAACGAACACGAACATGTTTCTTTTCTTAACGAACAAGCATGAACACGAAAACCTCGTTCGTTTAACTGTTCATGTCCGATCGCTTGTTCACGAATGGGCAAGTTAATCAAACAAACACAAACATGCCCATTCTTGTTCGTTTGGTTCATTTACAAGCCTAGTGATGGCAAAGATGTAATTACCCTCGTGGTTGATGTAGTATCGGGAAGCCGTAACGAGCGGCACTGTGACGGTTCTGTAATTTCAGTCAGTTTCCATATTCTAGATTTCTCCATGGATTCATCTCCAACTCTACGTTTAACATCAACCAAACTTCGATTGTCACCATTCTATGAGTGGGTTCCCATGTAAAAAGGTTAATATCATAATTAAAAGTTAGCTATAAATATATTTATATTTATATTACCATTGCGATCATTGAGGGCATTGTTGTAGCTCTATCCATAATGCTGGGACCCGCAGATGGATTAGCAGCACCAAATGTAGTCATAGCAGAGCTCTGTATAATGTTTGTATTTTCTTTTTAATGCAACTATAAAATTTATTAAAGTGATAAAAATAATAAATATTACCTTCACAGCAGACCGATTCTCCATGGTTCGTAAAAGCCTAATCCCATCTGGATTAGCTAAAATCTTGATGCCATTATCATTAGTTGACACAGCCAATAGAATTCCTTCCTTGTTAAACCTTATGCAAGCAGAAGCCTACAGTTTTTTAAAAACAGAGTTATAAATGTGTACTGAAGATATAATAATACTGAAAGAATAACATTAAACAAGTACCGGTAAACCACCCTCCGCATCAACGGTTGTCAATAAGTTTACATTATCCATATCCCAAAACTTAACAAGAAACTCATCACCCGCTGCAAGAAAACGGTTCTTTGTGTTATCAAATTGCACAACTCCAACTGACCGTTTCCCGAGCCCGTTATACGTTCGTTTAACCGCTCCTTCACTTTCATTCCATTCCATAATGTATGATTCTCCTTCTTTATTTGTACCACATGAGAATAACCTATTATTAACCAAAGTAAGAACCATAAGTAAACATGTGTTTACATCAAGAGTTGACTTATTGGCATTTGATAAAGTACAAGTTGATGACTTTTCTAACCTTGTACCGTCTGCAGTGTATGCCATTGTGGTGGATGAATGACCTGGCGCATCATAGTCAACTCTTGAACCCATGTTGTCATACAACCATGCTTTTATTTTCCCATCAGTTGCAGTTGAGAATATAAACTGCACGGTTTCTTTAAAATGTGGACATACAGAATAAACCGGTGCTTCATGACCCTCAAATGTGTATTGTTTGAAACCCGTAACTGCATTCCAAACTTTTATTAATCTATCGTCACCGCAAGTCACAATGCAAAGTTGTTTGTTTGGATAAGAAAACGCGAGATCATTCACACTGCCAACATGAGCATCGATCTGTATATAATATGGGACATAATAAATGCATTGATATATACATAATGATGGCAACCGCCTAAAGAGCTAAAAATTAAAAGGTGAAGACAATATAAACCTCCAAGTGGTTTCTGACATCATCGCCGCCATGATACGAGTATATCTGCACAATGTGCTTTGAATACGCAACACCTGTATCAACGTTCATTATTGTTAACTTTGAACTTTAATGACAAAAGATATAAAACTATTAAAAAGTTAATAATATACCAAAAAGGGTTCCATCCGGGCTCCAAGTTACACGATTGATTAATGCTGTATAGTCGCTGGTCAAAGCGGCCTAAAATAAAGAGCCAATGATCAACGTATAAACAAAATAATAAAAATTTTAATTTAATAAAGAACGAACACGACACAGCAAACTGTGTTCATTTAGTTAAACGAACAAACATGAACAATTACGTTCTTTAGTTTACATTTGTTTAAGTTTGTTAACGTTGAAGTTCGTTCGTTCGTTAATATTTCCATATATGTTCAGTCATGTTCATTCGTGAACCTTTCGTTATCCTGTTAACAAACAAACATAAACAAACACGAACATGTTTATTTTCTTAATGAGCGAAGACAAACAAGAAAACCACATTCGTTTAACTGTTCGTGTTCGATCGTTTGTTGTGTTAAAGTTAAGCGAACAAACACAAGCGTGCTCCGTTCGTGCTTGTTCGGTTCGTTTACAAGGCTACCTGCAAAGGCGTTGAAAAGACGCTAAGATCCCAAACTTTAAAATTCTTATGAGCAAGTTTTTCTCTGCTACCAAGTTCCCAAATCATGATATCCCCAGTATTTGTTCCAACTGCAATTAGTGAAAAAAGACACACATTAATGACATAATACACAATTAATAAAAAGTAATTTAGAGTAAACGAGAGCCAACCAAGAAGCAGAATCTGCTGTACTGGATGAAAATCCATACTCTTAACCACGGAGCCTTGATTAAGTGTCATCATCACAGTTTTTGGTAAATCATCTGACGAGTATGAACTTTGACCATGGTGACTTTGACCACTTTGACCACTGTAACCAACAGGCAAGATATTTACAGGCATATGATTAACCTGCTAACAACACACAAATGCCATCAGAACCTGGTAACATTTAATGCCAAGACTACTCATTTTTTTATAAAAGAAAGTGACATACTTCATCAGAAATACCGAATGCCCTTGTTCTTTTTAATACATGTTCTGAGTCAGCTGTTTGATAATCTACAGCAGGATTGTTCGTTGGCGGAGTCCTAGGGCGCTTTAGCATAGCTGTTATACCTTACATTGAGATAACATGTACCACTAATTCATTATATAGAAAAACAACCTTAAATCACATCAAATGTAAGCTAATAAAGTATGTACCCGAATTATTTGGTGGATTGAAACCAAGAGGACCAGCAGAAGCCGAGGGATGAGAAACAGTTGGTGGATTGGCCATCCAACCAGCAAGAGATGTTGGCAGAGCTGCTGGTGCAGGCTGAAAAGGCTTTATACACACAAACAAAAGTGAAATGAAATGCAAAATATGATTAGAAAAATTTTAACTTATATTTCAAAGAAACAAGTTTCAACTTACTCCATGAGCACCCAAAGGCGGAAAGCCTGCAGGCTTTGGAACAGCACCCATTAATGGATTATTTACAGGGGATGGAGCCCTAGCACCGTTCGGTTGTGACTGTCCACAAGAATGGTCAACAAACAGAGTCTTTATGTCTGGATTTGGTTTAGGGTTTTTACACAGCTGATGTTGCCAGTTCAAACTACAAATCAAAACACAAAAGTCAAAACAAATTCATAAAGTTGAGAAACAAAATTAATCAATCCCAGATACCTTTGATTAATAAGTGTACGCAATCTCGAGTTTTTTAAAGTTGGGAAGTTTAGCTTATCACGAAACAGAGGATTCGCTTCAATCAACTTTTTAAGTTCGCCCAACATTATACCCCTTGCAGACTTTGTGTCTCCATACTTTGATAACTGCTCATTGTCTCTGTATGTGTGTGTAAATAAATCAGATGTCACAAAACTTCTACAATTAACTTTGGATGCATTATACAATTTACAAAATGAAAATAAAACCTGAAATTCTCCAGAGTCAAAAGTTGTGTTATTTCTTTAAAAAGATCTTCATTAAAAGCTGAAAACACCTTCAAATCCTTCATTAGAATTTCAACAGCTTTAGCACGATCTTTCCTGCAAATTGAAAAACAAGAACAATTGAGGATATCGTGTACGAAAGCACTCAAAACTATATATATGCTATACAGCATTCAAACATACTTGTCTAGGGCTTCTAGATACTTTTGCTTTCTAATCTCAAAGAAGATCTTCATTGAATATCTGTTATCGTCCACTTTCGTAAAACCAGAAAGATACTTTTCCACCTCATCCCACTCTCCATTTGTTACCATTTCCTCAAAGTAACGAACATTGAAGAAAAAGCCTGACTCTTGCTCCAATCTTAACAATGAGGCAAACACAATAACACATTATGTGGTTAACAGATATGTAAATACATATGGCTGTAAACGAATCGAACTGTTTGGCGGGAAGTTCGCTTATGTTCGTTCGTTCATTTAATAAATGGATGAACATGAATAAAGAATTTCATTCAATTAAATAAATGAACGAACACAAACAAAGGCCATGTTCGTTCAACTGTGTTCGCTATGGGTGTTCAAAGTCGGATATCCGGACCTTTCGGATAGTATAGTGGATTTCACTATCCGAATCCAAAATTTGGGATATCAATAGTGAACCAGATATCCGAAAATCTGGAAAAAAAATAATTATTATAAAAATGTTTAAAGAACTACTTTTAAAAACAATTCGGATATCCGAAGTATCCGAAATATCCAAAAAAAATATTCGAACTATCCGAAAATTCTCCAAAATATTAGAAAAATTATCTAAAATATCAGAAAAATTATCCGGCATTTATAAATAATATTTATTATTTAATAATTTTAAAAAAAATTATTTCAGATGGTTTTTTTAAACACCCCTGTTCGCTTACGTCGGTTTATGTTTGTTTGTTTGTTTCTGTTTGTTCATTGAAAGATTTTTAATACTTTTTAATGACTTTTATACTCTTATCATATAGATTTAAACAAAACTATTAACTATAAAACAAAAATCTATGCGAGCATTACGTAATAACTTACATGTAAAATCAACATATAAATATCAACATTAAAAAACAACACAAACTTCATAGCAAAAAAATACACTGTCTGTATTCATACGTGTCTGTTCGTTTGTGTTCATGAACCGTTCACGAACCGGTTCAGTTCGTTTACATCAACTGTCAAATCGACAAACCATACTACCTGTGAACAGAGTCCTTGAACTTCTCCTCATCCAAAAACTGTAGTATCAAAAACACCAGCTCCCTACTAAGCGACGACATCGTAATTCACTACCTCACCAAAAACCTACACCAATTCAATTCAATTCGATTCAAAACCCTAGATATCCACACAGATCAAACAATTCAATTCCAATACATATTATCAGCAATCAAAACCCTAACAAATAGCTTCAATTGTTCAATTAATAATAATAATAATAATAATAATACTCTATACACGTCTAATTAGTAATTGATTATAAATGTTAGGGCTCGTAATTCGTACCTTTAATAGACGGATCTGAGGTGGTTTGTAGAGAGAGAAAGTGAATTAGGGGTTTGTAGAGAGAGAAAGTACGCAGAGATGTGAAACCGAAGAATGAAGACATGTGATATATATAGTGGAGGATGAATATATATGTATGCACGATATGATGTGAAAGAAGTGATAAGTGGAGGTGGTTATGATGAGAAGTAGTTTGCTTATCAAATGAGAGGTTGTGAAGGTTTTGAAATAAATAATGGATTAATGGTTTAATATCGTGATTTTTTCGATATTGATATTTCTTTATTATTATTTTATTTATTATTGTTTTATTTTGACATTGGAATTGGGACACCTTGCAAATTGTTTTAGCATTTAGAGGTGCGCACACTATATTTTAAACTGGTTTCTAGATATGTTACGATCAATTTTGGTTCGGGTTTTGATCGTTTTTTTGTGGAGAAAATTACAAACTGGTTTCTAAATGATCGGTTTCAAATCCTTTGATTTTCAGCAGGGGCGTCTCCGAGATTTTTAATACATCGGTCGAGTCGAAATAAAAAGGCCCACAAGCCTTAACAAATAACGAAATATACAAAATATTTTTTTTATAAACAATTAATGTTATAATAATAAACATAGAAAATATATAATATTAATGTAATACCCTAATTTTCGAAAGCCTAAAATTGAATGCTTATACGATTTATTAATACAAAATTTATGAGAATTAATATAGTTATTTTAATATAAACTTAATTTTTTAACTTGTTTAAAGGATTTGGTATGTTTTGAAATAAAGTTATTAAGTTAAAGATGAAGTATAACTAAAAGAAAACTAAAAGGACTGAGTATGTAAATATAGGAAATAAAGATCAAGGGCCATTTCTGTCATTACTTGAAAGGTGAGTCATCAGCTTCAAAGTACCGTCGGAAGTTTTAAACTTGATTTCCGGCTCAAGTTTCCGGGTGAACGTTTTTTCCGGAAAGTTTTAAACATCAAAATTAGCGAACGAATCGATCAATGGACGATGTCGATTGACTCGAGAACCTTTACCGAAAAAGATATATACATATATAAAGGTTTTGGCCCCCAAAAATTACGTGCCCCGGCCGAATGTGTGGCTCGCACACCCTCCCTGCCGGCCTTGATTTTCAGGTATGTTCAGGTAACCGGTTCTTGCCCACCTCTGGTATTAACAGCGTTTGAAGTTACCCTTAAGATATTTGAGTGATTTTTTTTAAGACATGATGTTAACTTTCTACATACTGATTCAGGGACACCCTTAAGAATTAAACCCATCACTATAGGAAACATCTCTTGAATTTGGTTTAGAACGTGAGACCTTAAGATCACAAGCCTTGACCATTACATTTATACTATTAGACTAGAAAGCCAACTTTGTGATTATACAAGAGATAGGAAAGTATTGGGTTGTGATTTGCGACGTACGACGCGTGAAGGATGGGTCATTTCATTCGCGTCATAATTACGTATATAGTTTTTTTTTGGTCGTGATGTTTTACTATTTGGCATCATTCGTAACATGGTGTTTTAGTTTAAACGTTGGTTTTAACATTTTACATATATTGTTTTATATTGGGATGTCAATTTACATATAACGTTTTATGTTAGTGGCAATTTGTACATGATGGTTTACATCTGTGTCAAATTACACATGGTGTTTTACACGTGTGTGTTCAGTTTTTCTTTTTATAGAGTATAGCAATTACATACTTAGGAAAAAAAATAATTTTAAAAAAAGTTCGATTTTCTGAAAGAATTATTTTAATAAATTACGTATTAAATTACGAATGTTCATAAAAAGATGAAGAAATTTGCATGTGAGTTAACGTGTAAGTTCTTAGCATGTGAGTTGCAAGTGCGTTTTTTTTTCTTTATTTGAACTTATTATCATCTCTTAATGACACATGACATGTTCCAGTGTATTTTTTTTTCTGGTTCTTTCACATTTTACATTTTAACTCTTCCCTATACATATAACATACATTGAATACAACAACATATATAGAATTAATCGTTAGCGCTAAAAGGTCATATAAGTCCGACCCAATTAAAAATTAGACCTCATGATTTTATTTTATATCTCCTCTCTATTTGTCTCCTTTTTGTTTTTATATATTTTACAACTCATATGTTTCTTTCCTTTTTCAGCAATATTAATAATAACACTTGTAAAATCATATCATTATGTGACATTTGTGGGGAATGGTAAGGTGTCAAATTGTTTGTTTAAGCGGACCCACCACGTTTATTTGTGTGTTTCTCTAAGACTGAGGGGTGTGTGGGCTCCAGTGGAGGCTCCAGCGAAGCCAAGAACCAATAATATTATGACGTGTGGCAGAGAGAGAAACTGGATAAGGGGGGTGTTGGAGCCCCTGATGGAGCCCCTGGCCCCTAGTGTGGAGGGGCTCCAGCGAAATTTTTTTTTTATTTTTTTTATAAATATATTCAAACAACATATTATTAAAAAAAACACATAAATTATTAAAAAAAACACACATTAATAAAAAAACACATTAATATCTAAAAATAAAATAAAAATTAAAGTACTAAAAAGAAACATTCTTCTTATTCTTCGGCTTGGTCTTCTTCGATCAACCTCTTTCGGATACGTTCCTTTTGCTTTTCCATTAGCATTTGATCGACCGGATGGAGGTTACTGAAGTCTCTAGTAAGAAAGTTCAAATCTCTCATTCGAGTTTTTTCCTTTTTGTCATAAGAAACCACCTCCATGGTTTTGTTGAATTTATTGAGGGATTCAACAAGATTGGCGATATTTACGGCTTCCCCCTCAGCCGGTTTTTTCCCCTTGGCGTCCCTTCCCAATGGCCGCCTCCTCGGTGGTGAATACGTTTCCTCCTCCGCAATGTTTAGGTCGAATCTAACGCGGCAATCCGACCCGGTTGAAGTGCTATACGCTCCAGACGAACTAATTTTAGCCCGTTTCGACCCTACTTCCGCATCAAAGTCCGGCGCCACCAGCTCAACCCACTTGGAACACTTTTTCAACCTGTCCCACAACTTTAAATCGTCCCACGTCTTCACCACCCCATACCTTCGCAAACACTCCTGCTTCCACTCTTCGACCGTGAAATTGTAAACCGTCAAATCATCACTGCCACTTGATCTCATACGACCGCTGTTCCTGTTGAAAAGATTAGTAAACAAGCCGACAAATTTTCTGATTTCGGACCACCGACCCGAAATCATATCGGCGTTCCGCTCTATACTCCCAACGAGCATGTGGAACGTCTCCCTAACCTTTGTCCAAAAAATCTTTCTCTGTTGGTAGTCGGCTGCAAAATGAATAAATAAATTAGATTTCCATTTAACTTTTTTATTAAAAATCTAAAATAAAAACGTTAAAATAATTACCGCAATGCCGATCCTCAGAAATGACTATCCAAACCCGACACAAGGCTTCCTTCTCATCCGATGACCACGGAGTGGTTTTCCGTTTCGTCATCGGAGTCGGAGCCGGTTCCGACCCGTCCGTTGCAACTGGTTTTTTCCGGTGGACGCGTCTTTTAGGTTCCGGAGCTTCACCTTGTGATTCTTGTGTCTCCGGAACAACAAAGTTAGGAGACGGTTGTGTGTTGGATGGTTGAAAGCCGGATGATTCTTGCGGCTCTGAATAAAACATCGGTTGGTGCGGTGAGAAACCCATAAACGTGTTCAATGAATCGTCGTCAAGATAATCTGAATCAAGGTTTGGGAACCAATTTCTAGCCATTTTTTTAAAAAAAAGTTGAGAAGATGAATTGATTTTGGGTGAAGGTTTGAATTTTTTGTATAAAAATTGGTGAAATGGAGTATAGTTTATATAGAAAATATATATTTTTTAAAAATTATTAATGAGCCAACGGCTCTTTTTTTGGGCCCTCCTCTCTCTCTTCTCCCGCTACCATGCTCACGTCTCCCTCTAGCGCCCCTCTAGCGCCCTTGGTGGTGTGGTATTAGCGCCTGAGGGCGTGAGTGGAGAGGCTCTAGCGCCCCCGCTGAAACCCCCACATCCCTCAGTCTAAGTTGCGTGGGCCATATCTCTCTCGTGAATTTAATTAATTAATTTATATTATCCAAATCCAAATATAAAACTTTTCATATTATATTTTATTAAAGTAAATAACTTTGTTATGTACGAACGTACTTAGTTATTGTGGTGTTTAATATACAAGTATCTTCAATTGAAAAAAAAAGGAAAAATAAGTTATTTTTCTGAACGGTCAATTTTATTAAAATCACACATGTCAAGTTTATTAAAATTACAAGTGTTTAGCAAGTAGCTAGACAAAGCATACCAACGTGCCCACCCAATTAAAATAAGACAAAAGCGTCATACATCATACATGATACATCTAATTACATTAGTTAAAACAAAAATGAGAATTCTATTTTGAAATTTTAAACTCTGAAAAACCAAATTAAATTATAACTTTATTTTCTCTTCTCAAAGTCTCTTTCATCTTTTCATTCGTTCAATAAACTTGAGAACACGTGTTTATCGCCCAAATAAATAAAGTTTGTATGATTAAATAAAAAGTAAATTAATTAAATACTCCGTAATTAATAGCTTATTATATTAAGAAGATTACTAAAATGTAATTTATTTTATTGGATTCATCAAGGGAGCAAAGTGAAAGTTGTAAAGTATATATATATATATATATATATATATATATATATATATATATATATATATATTTATTCTGAAATCCATGATGCAAACCCTAAATCGATATGGAAGAAGACGAAGGTACCTTGTTTATTTATGCACCTCCTCTATTATGATATTAAATTGAGTTGCTGATTTTTGGTGGTTTTTGTAACCCGAAAAACCGAATCGGAAATCGAAAAAACCAAAAAAAAAAAAAGATCAAACAGAAAAACCAAACCGAATTAGGGGGTGTTTGTTTAGCTCTTAATGAAAGTATGAAACCATTATAGATCTGAATCGGTAAGATACTGGGGTGTTTGGTTCATTATAACATAACCTCTTAGGTGTTGTTTGTTTTTCACTAAAAGCACTTCTCCACCTTTTTTGTATGCGCCGCGCAGACCACGCGCCGACGTTGGGCTCTGCAGTGTGTTTGTTTTTTACAAGACGTTTCATTTAAAAACGTCAGCGCGTACTCTTCTCCTAGAAGTGTTGCCCATATCACTTCCCACCTCTTTCTCCCTTCTTTTCTTTTTTTCATTATCAACAACAAAGATAATCAAAACCTGCAGCTCCACCCTCCTCCTAGCTTCTCCACCCCAACCCTAGCTTCCACCCTCGCCGCCTCCTCCACCGCCGCCGGCTATCTCCGTTGCCGCCGTCAACGATCCAAACCTCTCTCTCTCTCTCTCAAACGATTTCCGCTGAACAATCGGTAATCTGTTGTTGTTGGGTATATGTTCTTATAATCTCATTGTTTGTATCATAGACAGACAGATATTTGTAATAATGGGTTGGAATTGTTTATTGATGATTGTAGAGGGTGATGGTGATGGTGATTTTTAGAAGAATCTACAAGAAATGGTAGGTTGTCATTAGGAGGTGTGACTACAAACAACCAACACTGCAGGTTTATAAATTTGCAACAATGCAAATAATTGGGAGTGGACTGAAGATGTTATAGAGGGGTTGAATCTAGACCCCTAATGTTATGTAATTGTTTAAGTTAGAGCCCTGGGATGTAAACAAGTGGGTCAATGAATGTTCGGTTTATTTGCAGGTCTATATGTATATTATGTGTATGTAGTGTTGTCTAATTGAGTTGGTTGGATTGATTTAAAAAATGTTTGTGGTATTATGAAAATTATTTCAGTGTTGTTTACTGTTATATAAATTTGGATGTTGAAGACATTTTTATTTAAATTTCAGTTTATTTTAGCAGTTTGCAGATGTTAAAAAACAAACAGTCTTCTTATCGCGGACTACAGAGGTTTGGTCCACCTCTTCTGCTACAGATGTAGTCCGCAGAGTGCAGACGTTTTACCTCTAAAAAAACAAACAGCTCCTTAATCGCTCATCAGCTTCTAAACAATTCATCTTCAAAATATAGCTGAACCATTCAGAGGACTTATTTATATACCCTTGTACTCTCTGCACCATTTCCCCTCCCAATCTTCGCCACCGATCTTCATCATCGGTCTTCACCTCCGCACCGTCGACTACCACCGCTGTCGGAGCCGCCTATCACCGCCGGAACTGAACGCCACGTCTTTTTCTGCTCCATCGATTCCATCATTGGCGCTAACCAGGTACAATTTATACTTCTGATTCAATCGATTTCGATTTCTATTTCTATTTCATCCTCAATTGATTCAATAATCTATTCATATTTAATTGAGTTATGATTTCTATTTAATCTATTTTTATTTAATTCATTTCTTCCATTTTTTGATTCAATCGATTCAGTTTAATCGATTTATGATTTTTGTTTACTGATTTCAATTCAATCTGATACGAACAGATTTCTGGATGGTTTTATTCAATCTAGTTTTTGGAATATTGAATGAGATATGTGGTTTCTTCATTATATGTGAATTTTGGAATGGTGGTTTAATCTCAAATGTTTGCCATTAGGACCCTGTGATTTACAGATTAGTTTTTCTTACTCTAATTAAATGGAGTAGTGGCTTAATTTCAGCTGTTTGTATACCTGTTCATGGACGGTTGGTGAGATATAGGACACCACCGAAAGTAAGGGTTTTGTACTTGTAATGTGGTGTGGTTAATTCTTTTAACTACATGTTGGATGTCAAAAGAAGAAAACCATAACTAATCGTCCGGTTCACGGGCATGATTTCAGTCATAAGAACTATTTACGGATTTTTGAATTATAGTATTTTAACTATTTTTCCTAAATGCTATAATTATTTTGTTTGATTTAGCAGTTTAATGTTTCGGTCCGGTTTGACACCGCACTAATGTTTCGGTCCAAGTTGTCTGCTTTGGCAGTTTAACGTGTTGGTCCGGTTTGAAACTTTGATGTTGATGGATATATTGCAAATACGAAGAGGATAGTGAGAGCCGAGAGGCATGAAGAAACAAAAATGCGAACCAAATGGTATTGTGCACTGCTGGATCCCTTAGAAATAGGCAAACTGCAAAGCAATCAGCTAAGATGATTCTACTGTTTATGATAGAAAAAAGCAAATGCAAAATGCTTAAGAGCTCCAAGTGAGGTGATCATTTGATCACAGATGTATTGTAGGACAAATTTTGCAACAGATAGCTCCTTTTGGCTATGTGATCATTTGATCACAGATGTAATGCAGGACAAATTTGGCTCAATGGCGCTTACTTCCAAGCTAAGAAGGTACCAAATGTATCTCTATGAAAGTTTGATCAGGTGAGCATGGTAGAGAAATGCAGCTCTATGGTTGATCAAGGGAAAAAAAAATTTGGATTGGAAATAGATATAATGTGTCCCTTATAAAAAGATTGTATTATCATTGTAAACAGATTTATTTTTCTTGATATATATTTTCCTATTATTAGGTCATATGTTGGTTTATTATCCGTTTGATTTTATTTGTCAAAAATTCTTTTAATTCAGCACAAAGTAGTTCAGAAGGGTATAATAGTCATTCTACATAGTTATTCAGAGGTCCAACCAATCAACACTTACTGGTTCAGCACTTACTGGTTCAGAGCCTCTTACCTAGACAGACCTCTTAATGGTTCAACACTTAATGGTTGTGTTTTGTGAAGAACCGAAATAACAAAAACACCAATAGAACCTTAATAACCGAACCTTTACCATTAAAACCGAGCCTATTGGTCACTTCATGTTATTAATTTTATGACTTTTTATATTTCTTTTATTAACTTATGTTCATTATTCTATTAACCATTATTTATAAAAAAAAATATTAGACCCAGTATCAATCTGTTGGGTCAATTTTGTATGCCCGATTAGCAAAACCGAAGAAACTGAACCAAAAACACAAAACTAGAAAAGCCAAAACCGAACGGTTTTGAAAAATAAAAAAACTGTAAATTTGGTTTTGGCCTAAAACTGAACCGTACTGCATTACACATTGTTTTGTTGGTTAGCTTAATCGTACAGTTGAAGAAAAATAATGAGTTTTTTAATTTTTTTAAAAAAGGTCAAGTGAAAGAGATGAGCGACCGCGAGTATCTAAGCATTGTAGCAGCAAGAAGATCATTAGCAGCTTCTGGTTCTAAAGCATTAACATATTATTTATATGGAGTAATTATTATTATTATTTATAATGAGTTGACTAATAATATATAGGTACCAAAGAACCATATGTGGATAGATCAGAATATCCACTTGATGTAGGTACATGGTTTATAATTTATAAATGCATATATAAAACTGATGGATCATATTAATTATAAATGCATGGTAATCAATCAGATATCGAGTACGAGGTACACTGGGATAAACGACGTGGTCGTTCCGTTTCAAGAGTACCCAAATGGTCTCAAGAGGAGTATGCGTCTCGTACCATCACTCCTGCTAATGGTATCAACATATATATGCTTGCTGGTTATTGTGGAAAGCAGGATCATCCAAACTCCACATCACAAGCAACTGCTGCTGATGCTTCTTGTAGTTCTGGTAAACACTCACTTGGATTCGGTTTTAAAACATATGATTATTATTATTGTTAAGATATAGAGGAGGAACTTGATCCTTTAGTTTTCTTTTTATCATGTTGCTGTTGTTGAACAATTTGTATTTAATAGGTACAAAAGCTCTCGAGCACCTTTCTCTTGAGCATCCATCCGCGACTGGCAACCACATGTTCGGTATGTATACATTTGTGTTTTGTTCTTAGTTCTTGACAATTGCTGTTTTAGCGCGTGTTTGGTTAAAAAGAAGAAGGAAATAATGATATTGATTCTCTCAAAACTTTTCTTAACTTATAACAATCTTTTAAGATATTCGGATTAATTTAATCGTGTCTTGTTAATTAATAGTTGGAAAGCTGGATCATCCAAACTCTGCATCAGAAGCAAACGCTGCTGGTAACCCACTCGTTTAGTTTGTAAAACTCATCATGGAACAGTTAATTTGTTTATAACTAATTAGCAGATACCGAAGCTGAAGCGAGATCTTTATTAAAAGCAGCAATTGCCCGACAATATGAGTGTTATCCAGGTAAGTAAACAATGATTCTATAGCTTGAGTTTCATATTCTTGCCTTGGTTATAGAGGGAGTTGAAGAATACTAATTATTTAACAATGACTCATAATTAATGCAGAGGAGTTCGGTTACTTCTTAGATGAACGTTGCAAAGGTCAAAAACTTGAAATTTCGCAGGGACCGATTAAGAGACCGGGCCTCCCTCCTGAACTCAAAAGCAGACTTGTCTACCCTAAAAGACGATGCAGGTAGCAACCTACCTTCTATTATCAAATGTTGTTTATCTAAACTGTATTGATAACTAACTACAATCCTTGCTTGCTTGCTTGCATTTGTTGGTTATTAGGTGCTGAAGTCAAGTGAAACCTTTGACATACAATCAATTTAAACCCTCCTTATTAGTATTATTATATTTTACATGCTTTGGACTTTATTTGTTCCTAGTGCTTATAAGTTATAACTATGTTGTGGACTGTTCTTAGGGCTGTAAGCGAACCGGACGTCGACGAACGTCTGGTTGTCAGTTTGTTTGTGTTTGTCCGTATAATAAATGAACTGGACATGGACAAAACAATTTCGTTCGCTAAGCTTAATGGACGAACACAGACAAAGGCTAGGTCCGTTCAATAGTGTCCGTGAACGTCCGATAATGTCTGTGTACGGATAGGTTTGTGTATGTCCGTTCGTCGTTAATGACAGTATTAGTGTTCGTTGTCCATTAGTGTCCATTAATGTTCAATAGTGTCCGTTAATGTTCATGTGTTTGTTTGTCCATTAGAATCAATTAGTGTCCGTTTACAATATTAACGAATGGACACGGACACACTCAATTTCTTAATGGATGGACACGGACATAAATTTTCGTTCGGTAGAGTGTTCGTGAACCGTCCGTTTGCCCGCCAAAAGCTTAAGGGATGGACATGGACAAGGTCTCGTCCGTGTTTGTCCGGTCCGTGTACACCCCTAACTGTTCTGTATGTGCCTGGAGCCTCTTTGAACTTGATCTTTTAAGGCAAGCAGAAGTTTTATCTAACAAGAACCTAACTTCAATCTCTCTTTTAAATAATGCTATGCTAATCTGTATGTTATTTACGAGCGCCGATTAATAATCTTTTTATGTAAACAACTGATTTGACACTAGAATTCAGTTTAGTTGTTGGTTGCAGACTTGCAGTGTATCGTTTTGGTCTATTAAAGTTTTAGGGTAGCGGTGGAGAGAAATAAAAGGAAAGCTTATTATTAACCAAGACCGAAACCAAGTATACATCGTTTCAAAACCCAACCACGCCACACTGAACCCGGCTTGTTTGTTATGGACAGGACTCGGGACCCCATAGTCATTGACTATTTTCAAAATGATGGGATCAAACTTTCAATATGGGATCATTGATTATAAAAAAAGAGTTTAAGGTAGCGTTTGGTATGAACTAATGGTAGGAGGAATAGAATGGATCATTCCAAAGAAATAAAATAAAACATGTTTGGTTGTCTTAATCAATGAAATAAATTATTACTAAGGAATGAAAATCCTTCCATATATAACATTTTTCATTCCTTAGTAAAATGTGTTTTTTTTTTCATTCCTTCAAGGAATGGAATGATCAACAATTATTATTATTATTATAACTATTATTTAATTATAAGTTATTATATTTTTTATTATTATATCACATTATGTATTATCGTTCTGTTAACTAACAAAAAAAATGTGTGTATAGTTTACTATTTAATAATAAAGTGATTATTCATTTCATTCCTATGTGGTAACCAAACAAGATAATGAAATGGTAATGATTCATTTCATTCATTTGTCCATTCCATTCAATTCTTCATTCCATTCATTCGTTCATTTCATTACCTCATACCAAACAGACCCTAAGAGTTTTAGATTCCATGCTTCAAATCTTTTTAAGAAAATTGCATATTTATTATGAAAATGTTAAATTTGTTGGTCTAGAGTTTGTAGGAGAAGAATGTTGAAAACAAACCACACACAGTTCAATTTCTCGATACTTATAATGATTTGTTTTGATTAAGATTAATTATCGCTTCTTTTATGACATCAAACCATAGGACACTCCAATTGTAAACTTGACAACTTATAGCACGTGTTACTACATACTAAAATCACAAATTTTCTCTCTTTTGAGCTCCTGTAATGGAGCGTTAACTCCTTTGTTTCACAGTCGAACACGCCCACACATCCATTACATTTTTTTTTTGAAAGGCCAATAATATAAAAGGAAAAAAAGGGCTACTAACAAGACGCGAGAAGCCCAACAAACGTACACGAAAAGAAAAAAAAATGTAATGGATGTTAAATGGGCTTGAATCTTTTGTGGCATGTTTTAAATAACGTCATTACATGGCGTTAAATGGGCTTGAATCTTTTGTGGCATGTTTTAAATAACGTCATTGTGAATTTGTGATCCTTTAATATTTTATGGAAAAATACAAACAACCGTTTCAAGCATTAATTACATTGATTTTTTTAACGGCCAACAAACATAGAATGCCTAGATACTTCGTACGGGGTGACCCAATAGCGAAAGACCACCGCTAGCTGGCCCAACCCAGCCGTACGGAGCCCTTAAGTGCTTCCAAGTTATCTCCAGTTTCAGGGAAAACTCACCCGCCCGAAGGCCCACTAATGTACTTGCTTTCATCATCCATCCTCGAAGTCTTATGCCTCTGAATCTTATAACACCATCAATAACTTCAAAAACTTCATCACCAAGCCCCTGCATAACCACCCCAGCTTGTACCTCTTCAGAGTCAACTACCACCAAGAAATCTTTACGCGTAACAGCCCATTTGGTGCGTATACGGTTTATGTGTCAAGACGTGATTATTCATGCAGATTTCATATGTATCCATGCCTATTTTGGAAATTATTCCCTAGTTTTAAAGTATGAAAATAACAAGTGTTGATAACATATATATTATATACCATCTCACACCTATCATGTAGTTAGTTCTTAAGGCCGCCAATATATGGTCTTAGAGGATATTGCAACACATATAGTTGTACAAGTAAAAAATCATCGTGAAGTAATCTTTGTAAATATATTCTAGTTGTTATACTAATTGATATGTACATGTTAACCTTGGAATTGACTTCAATTGGGACGTCAAAAAGACATAAATTTCTCGAACTACTTTATGTACATGTCTTATCAGTATTCTTTTTAACAGGGCCATTAGCGTCTAGAAGCAAAAGAGGTGCTGTGGGATTGCGTTAGGGCCGGATTAATGCGTTATGTAAAGTCGTAATTAAACCATTATTTTTCTCTTCCATTCATCTTGAAAACACATAAAATCCTTAATTTCTCTTCATTTCTATCAAACTCTGAAATACCAAATCAAATAATTTTCTTTATAGTCTTCAAACTCCTCTCCTTTTCACTTCCGTTTAATAAACTCACAAACATGGGTTAATCGCACGCCCAGATAAATAAAGTTTGTATAATTAAACAAAAAGTAAAATTATAATTAATTAATAGAGTAGTAAAACGTATTTGTTTTGATTCATCAAGGGGCAAAGTGAAAGTTAAAAGTATATATACGTATAAATCATAGACACAAAACCCTAAATAAAAATCTGTGTCGACATGGAAGAGGACAAAGAAGGTACGTAGTTTGTTTATTTATTTATTTATGCACCTTGTTGATTTGTCTGTTATAATTTTATGAATTCATGGTTTTTAAGTGTGTGTGTTTCAATATTTATTTATTTATTCATGAGCTTTTGTACTTAAAGCCTTATAAATAAGGGTGTGCATGGTGCGGTTTGATGCGGTCTTAGGCTAAAACCGAACCAAAAACCAAACTTTCGGTTTTTTGATTTTTCAGAACCGTTCGATTTCGATTTTTTTGGTTTTCTGTTGTCGGTTTTCGGGTTCAATTCTGTTTTTTCGGTTTTCTACTCGTATTCTAGGCCAAAAAAGTTTGACCCAAGATTTGGACTTATTATTTATTAACAAAATATTGTTTATTATATTAAGAGCTAAACAAAGATTCATACGTTCAAAATTATAAATAAAATGTCATAAATTCAATAGCAAACGTTAAATATAACAAAATATTTGATTGGATAAAACATAAACGATTTAACCAAATATGTGCGGGCTCGAGTGGGCGCAACGCAATGCTTTTATCCAATGGATCACCGGGCACAATAGCCCAGTGATCAAAAGTTGAGACCGCGAGCGCCTGTCCTTGAGTGTGATACCACAAGTCCGTCTCAAAACCAAACGACTCAATTACGATCCACAAACGGCTGATCAAATAATATCCAACAAAAACTAACATTAAAAGCAAGCATGTCTTATACGGTTTCAACCCGTTTTTCTAACTCGAATAGAAAGAGAGTATTGACCTTAGGCTGGGGTTCCTGGTTGAGGAACATCAGCTTCGAGACAATACCGTGTATATAGCAGAAACACAATCAACATGTGTGTGTGTCGAAACACGAAATGAAATCTGACCTGATCCATGACGATGTTTCCACGGATTTTCGAGATGAACGAACCACGTCTTGATCTTCTTCTTCAGCTGCTTGAGACCTGCAATGGTTTTTGGGGGTGTGGAGGTGACCGCTAAGAAATCCTAAGATCTCTTGTTTACAGACACAAATAGTGGTGGTGGCTCTTATTGAGCATGGCCTCTAACAAGGAGGTGGAGACCTCCTTATATAGAGAGCCTCATGACCACCATCATGATACCCTAATGGGCCTAGCCCAGTTAGGGTTACCTCTACAAAACCCCCTCAGCCCAATAACATTGTATTAGTCCATGTAATAAAATAAGCCAAACATAATAGATTTAGGGTCGTAGAACCGGGTTTTAGTACCATACCCCCACAAGCCCCCCAAGTCCAGCGTTGCTCCTGGGCGCGCAAGCGTCTAGGTGGAGCGCTGGACTTTATAAGGTGTGAGGCGGTTTTTTCCCTTTTCTCTGGCCTTGTCTTTATTGTCTTTTGAGTTTTGAGAGGTTTTCTTCATGATGGTGACATGTTGTAATAAAAGCCTGCGCGCGAGGCGACTTACGAGCTATAATAATAATGAAGCTTGCGCGTGAGGCGACTTACGAGCTATAATAATAACGAAGCTTGCGCGCATGACGACTTATGAGCTGTAATAATAATGAAGCTGGCGCGAGAAGCGACTTACGAGCTAAAATAATAATGAAGCTGGCGCGAGAAGCGACTTACGAGCTATAATAATAATGAAGCCTGCGCGCATGGCGACTTATGAGCTGTAATAATAATGAAGCTGACGCGAGAAGCGACTTACGAGCTGTAATAATAACGAAGCTTGCGCGCATGGCGACTTATGAGCTGTAATAATAATGAAGCTGGCGCGAGAAGCGACTTACGAGCTATAATAATAATGAGGCTTGGCGTGAGGCGACTTACGAGTTGTAATAATAACGAAGCTTGCGCGCATGGCGACTTATGAGCTGTAATAATAATGAAGCTGGCGCGAGAAGCGACTTACGAGCTATAATAATAATGAGGCTTGCGCGTGAGGCGACTTACGAGCTGTAATAATAACGAAGCTTGCGCGCATGGCGACTTATGAGCTGTAATAATAATGAAGCTGGCGCGAGAAGCGACTTACGAGCTATAATAATAATGAAGCTTGCGCGTGAGGCGACTTACGAGCTGTAATAATAATAACAGCTTGGGCGCATGGCGTCTTATGAGCTTTGAGAATAATAATTGAGCTGGCGCGTGAGGCGGCTTACGAGCTGTGAGAGTAATAAAGCTTGCGCGCGAGAGGCGTCTTATGAGCTTTGAGAATAATAATTGAGCTGGCGCGTGAGGCGGCTTACGAGCTGTGAGTAATAAAGCTTGCGCGCGAGAGGCGTCTTATGAGATTTGAGAATAATAATTGAGCTGGCGCGTGAGGCGGCTTACGAGCTGTGAGTAATAAAGCTTGCGCGCGAGAGGCGTCTTATGAGATTTGAGAATAATAATTGAGCTGGCGAGTGAGGCGGCTTACGAGCTGTGAGAGTAATAAAGCTTGCGCGCGAGAGGCGTCTTATGAGCTTTGAGAATAATAATTGAGCTGGCGCGTGAGGCGGCTTACGAGCTGTAATAATAGAGCTTGCGCGCGAGGCGTCTTACGAGCTAAAAGAATAATCACAGCTTGCGCGCGAGGCGTCTTATGAGCTGTATGAGCTAAAAGTATCTTCCGAAATCGGACGTCTTTTTAGCCAACAATTAGTTAACACATGTATGTGTTAACTTCGGATCCTACCGAAAGTTTTAGCGAAAGCAACTAGATGACCTTATTGAGCTCCATATGTCTCCGTCAAAATAGGTTTTGTATATATATCTTGTATTATTTATAAGCCCAACTAATATTTTATCTATAATAATATGTATAAACGAAAACCCAAATTCCTAAGTGTCGTGATGTGGTCGCTCCCCCCATTTTTGGAGTCATCAAATTTGCTTGATTTTTAAATGAAGGTTTTTCATGCATTTGACCCAAATTCACGGGTATGGATTTATCAAACCCAAATATTCTTAAACGGGTTATAACATCTTATTAAATTAAAAACTAATCTCACCAAATTTTTGATTTAAAAATCCTATAAAGTAGGGATATACCCCAAATTAATATATGATTTATTTAAAAAAAGTTATATATTATTTATAATTAAAAAACCATTTTTATAGTAAAACAAAGTAAACGGGTCTTGGGTCTCATCAAATCCATATAGCCTTTAAACCGAGTTATAACATCTCATTTATTTATGAAACAATTTATCATCAAACCATAAGTATATTATTACCTTTCATATAATAAAAAAAATAAAAATTTAAAAAATAAATAAATATTATAAACAAATATGATAAAACAACCCCGTAATACGGGAGATAAAAACTAGTATTACTATAATTATACACCTCTACCAGATGGCCACCAATATTTCATTGTCCATTTTTTTTATTAATGAAAGTAATATAACTTATTTACTAGGACTATTTTTTATTAATAACTTTGTAAGAGACATTTCAACATTATAAAAATACTATTTTATAGATAATAAAATCGGTAACGTATAACAAGTCTTGGATTAATACAAATATATAAATGTTAATTAGTTGCTTTTATTTTAAAACATGTTATGTTGATGTAATATTTATGTTTCTATATAATGAAAGAAGTTTTTAAAACTGTAATGAACATGACGAAAATCGACCGAATTCCCGTATACAACTACATCAACGTTTCGTTTTACCAATTCCCGAGTTTACCGATCGACGACACCCTATTGGTCTACATCAATGTTTACTTTATTTTTGTTTTATTCCGGTACAATAGCACATATGACCAAAACTAACCAAATTCACGTTAACTTACCGTGTCAAAATACTTGAGACCAAGATCACATTCTACCACCACAAAGTTTTTACAAACCTGCCTCATAAAACACTCGTTATTATAAAACAAATATTCCGTAAATTTTTGAGTGGTTGTGGTTAACTTGGAAAGACATTTTAGGGATGTTTTTCAATAACATGGACAACAGCTTGATCTTCTTTAATTAAGATAGGACATTTTTGATATTTTCGAGTGTGATCACTATCAACATTTAGTACGCACAGCTACACGTTAGAACCAAACATTAACCAGCATATATACACATAACCCATTGTCTTGTTCTAGTCACAACATGCCTACCTACCTCTTCACACACTCAACACACACATATTTCTCCGGCCATCAAGCCACCGATCAACCAACACAGGTACACCTTATTATATATATATATATACACTCTCTTTCACATGGTTGCGTTATCAATACCTGTAACAATGTAGTTAATGTCTTCGGTTTTTTCAAAACCGTCGGTTTATAATTTAGTTTGGTTTTTCCGGGTGAGTTTTTTTTTGGATTCGTGCACTAGGTCCAGTTATCTAGTTTCTTGTTTTTTTCTTTATAATATGAAGTCTAAATTTTGTATTGTTTACTCAAACTTTTACAAAAATAAAAAGTACTAACTTTAACATATAAATAATATGGAATTTATAAACTACAAATATTGTCTCCTGCTTATCATCTTGGCCTTTGTTTCATACTTATTTATGTCTGACAGACTTGCTATTTTGTTTAGCATGACTTCATAAGTGAAACAGCTTGTGTTTTGCTAATCTGAACTTCTCTTTGTTTTAGTTTTTCAAGTGAAGATCCGGTCACGCCTTACTAACAAAAGGTCATCGTGAGTCCTCTCCTTTAGAGGGCACCCCTACCAGGCTTCTAAGATGCTGACCGTCTCTTGCAACACTCTTTTCTGGGACATTTATTCATGATGTGTTTCTAAGTTTCATTGAGGTATGTATTAAAACGTAACTTTGTTTATATATTAAGAACGAACCTTACAATTGAAATCACGTATATGTATTTGAGGAATAACTTTTAGTACTTAACGAAATATTGTTTCCCAAATATATGCTTTGATAATAATAATTCGAGGAATAACTTTTAGTACTTAAAGAAATATTGTTTGTGTAAACAATTGAGAGGTGAAACTCGTGACCTACATACATTTCTCTTTTCCTACGATTTTTAAATGGATATAACTTTTTTAGGATACTAGTTATTTACCGGAAAAAAACATCATAGCAAACATTTTATTATTTTTAGTATGGTGTATTTTAAAAAAAACATCATAACACCCTATATTATACTGGTTTGAGCCCCTGAATTACATGATTTATTTAGATTTTTATTTTACTCGTTTTGCTCTTCTATATATGTGATAATCTATTTTATTTTAAACACATTTTTTATTTAATATTCATTATATCTTAATATACTTTTTAATGTACATATTTAATATATTTTTTGAAGAATAAAAATTAAATTCTTTCAATTTTTATATCTTAAAGATCTGTATATTAAATATCTTATTTTCACACAAAAATTGAGGATAAAAAAATGTTGTTTTATTATATTTTATAAACTTGGTTATTTATTAGTATATTATTACTTTTTTAAGATACAAACTTTTTTTTTATTTATTTAAAGTAAAATTTGTAAATTATTTTCAGATTTGAATAATCGATTTCATGATAACAACAACAGAAGACAAACTCACATTCATATTAACCTTATTTCAGGATACACTTGATGAGTTTCATTACAAGTTATAACCGAAGTGAAAGAAGACCTATTTGGAATTTGGTCCACGCTTGGAATTTGTATAACCTTTCTGAGCAATAAGTTTACGGTATGAGAGAGAGAGAGAGTTTTAGAATTGAATTTATATCCGAATATAAATATGATAGTTTTTTAGAATTGAATATAACTTTTACCAAAAAAAGGTATTTTTTTATTATTTAATACACTTTAAATAATTGTTTATTTGATAACTTATTATCTAATAACAAATTAAATTTTTATTAAGGTGAATGGTGTGATTTATGTTTAGAAATGTAGAATTAATTACTTTATTAGGTGGTAAACAATGGTTCACTCTTATACTAATCATGTTTAATGTTGGTTTCATTGGTAGAACAGACTATGGATCCGTTCGCTATATTTCATGATGACGTCATATTACAACGACAATTCTTGCATAATCCAAATTTCATGACAATATACAACGAAACAAGAAGAAGATCAACTTGTTTCATTATTGATGGCTGGAACCCCAACAACTTGGCTGACCAATGGGTTAATGCAATAATAGAAAGCGACGGAACAGTAATGAACACCCCCTTCCCTTTTTCGAAAACGATTTTGATCCGAGGCCAATTCATCTACTGGGGGTTGTAGAAAGCAATTTGATATTCTATTGTGAGGCGGACAATTTCTGGATCTACAACCTGTGGACAAACAGGTTTCTAGAAATTGTTCAAGGGTGAGAAGAGCAGAAGATAGACTCACGCTCACATTCAAATTACTTCATGATGCTTTTGGAGTTCGATGTACCGTTGTTGATGATGTTCATCTACAACTCAGCAAACCGATTTCAAACATACCAGACATCACAACTAGTTAATGAAAACACGATGAAGTTTGTGATGTTAACGGGATATGTGGTGGAGCGACTGCCATATGCATCACTAGCAAAACAGGTGTATGCTATGGAGTTGATGGAAGTTGTTTTGCAATTCCTAAAACTTGAAGAGGCAGGTGATGACCGTGATTTCATATATTCAAATGAAGGATTCTTGGCGATCCTAGATTTCGAACGGATTGATAAAATTGGTGTGATGGATGATGATGATGATGCTGATGAAGTGGAACTTGATGTACTAATCAGACTGACTAACATTAGGCTAGCCAGGATTGAAGCGGGGAACCGGTACATGTGGGTGCCAACCGAAGCTGCACCTCTTCTTCCAAATGAGGTGGGACTATCATCAAACCAACGACAAAGAGTAATGGTAGATTCCATTGTTTGCTTCTCGTTTACGTGGAATACTCATTTTCCCGAAGAGTTTGAGTTTGGCCCTACAAAGACCGTATTCTACATGTTCAACCGACATACTAGAGTGTGATTACCATTGAGAAGAATTGAATTTCCGGTGGAACCTGGAAGTTACGGGGAAACGTTTATCACAAGAATAGGGATACCAACTATTCAATGACAGGTATGTTATTTACCATATTTTAAAAACTGGTTGAGAGGATTTTGGAGCGTAATGAAAATATGGAATGTATGTTGGAACATGTTTGATTTTGATCAACTCCAAAATCTATACTATTTAATAAATAAAGCTTTCTATTTATCCTTATAAAGTTTTCACTCATCTCTCTCATATTAATTACATTTCTCTTTTTAATATTTCATTTTCAATTTTTAATAATTCCATCCTAATTTAAAAGAATTAATACCATCATAAATATGTTAATTTATTTAATATAAAATATATTGTATTAGTTATTATTATTAGATTTTTATAAGTAACCAATACGAAACGGGTGGGTTTCTTTAACCGGCTAAAGTATCAAATATTGTTCATGTCAAAATAATTTAAGATTAGTATGAGTTTTTGTCCACGAGTTGGTTTAAAAAAGTAGTCATTCACAATTAAGTTTTGATATAGAAAAATAACAAATAAATAATTTATGTTTTATGAATTTACTAACAACTTTTTATTTCCAAATTGCATAATATGTAATTATTTTACCGACTTGTTTTTGACAGGTGAGGAGGAAATGAGAAAAGAGGATATGGAGATGTGGCTTTTGTTATCTGAAATAACTATTATCGAATTTCAGATTTGGTATGTATTAATCAAACTTATATGGAGATGTGGCTTTTGTTATCTGAAATAACTATTATTGAATTTCAGATTTGATATGTATTAATCAAACTTAGATATTCTGGTTGTTAGATCTATATGCAAGTATGGACATGGATATGTTTATTATGTACGGAAGTTGATATCTTTAATTTACTTGTTTCTGTTTGGGACGATGGTGTACAGGTGGTGCAGTTTGGGACGATGGTGGAGGGGTCATGTTCGCTGCCGAACCCGGTGTTGGTGGACATTGGGTGGATGAGTTACACGAAGATGCCGCATTATTGTAACGACGACGACTTGAAAAATAAAATGCACGAATATTATGAATATTAGTTTTTTTATTTCTTTTCTAATTTTAATGTATTTTTATTTAATTATTTAATTTAATGAGTTTTTATTTGTTTGGTTTATTTATAAAAAAAATAATAAAAAATGTTGACGTAGCAGTGATATGCTACACATTAGACCATCTAAAATAGCTAGTGTTTTTGAAAGTGTTTTTATATGACACTTAGACATTTAATCATATAATAATACCCCATCTCTCCTCTCTCCACCTAGTCATCTCACAGACAAATTTTTAGTACATTCTTTTACCAATAATCTAACCATACCTACTCTCCTTTACATAATACCCTCTCATTCACATCGCATTCTCTCTTTAAAAACACTTCAAGAATCCTCTATTATGAGACGGTATTCTTGCGAGGCATTCCGTCGAACACCTGGCGGGCAATGGAGACATGGCCCAGGGATGCGTAAACAGCGATGAGGTTGTTGTGGAAGAACTGGGGCTAGGGTAAGGTTGAGCCCTGTGTGATGATCAGTCCATGGCTGGGTTTCGGTTTCAGTGACTTGACTCGTAAGGATTTACGAAGGAGGCTAACTACAGCTGAAGCCAGCACTGCTTGCTTGCTTGCTTTGCTTTGCTTTGCTTTTCTTTTCTTTTCTTTTATTTCAACTAGTAGATGCCCCGGCGCGTTGCGCCGGAATTGTCCACGCGTGTAGCACCGAGGTTGTCTAATATATGTATAAATTACAATTGTATGCAACTTATACAAATCTCAAATTTGCTTGAATCTTAGCATTACAGGTTGAACTTTGTCATCTTGATATAGAGCCTTTTTTGACCCTGCATTTAAATAACTCCTCCATTATGTAACATAAACATAGACTAAGAATTAACACTAACTTAACTTACAAAACATTGAACAGAAACTAAGAAAACCAATTAGGAAATCACAAACTATAATACAAAACAAAAAATTAAAAAAGATTTAGGTAATAAAAAGACTACCCAAGAAACAATTTTTTTTATTGATGTAAATCAGAGGCAGTGACTTTAGAATATTCTTATCTTTTTTCAACATTATATATTGCCTGAATATCGGGTAATTAAAATACCAAACACCAAACTTACATGTTTTGATTCCAAAAGATCTGATGGGCAGCCCAAAAACGCAAAAGCATTAGCAAGTGGTTAAGAAGGATGATCAAATGTTTAGTAACTTCAAGCCTTCCAATCATAATGCAATGAATGCCCCATCCAGTTGCAGACCCATGATTTTTTGACAACGGGGTCCTATTTTTTTCGGTGTTCAAACTTTTCGGGTCGGGTCGGGTCGGGTCTGGTCGGGTCGAGACGAGAAACATAATAAAAAACAATATCATAATAAAACACACATAATATACGACATCATTCAAAACGATAAAAACACATTACAAATTCTTAAAGTTGTTTCAAGACGAGGGCTCAAACTTTCTTTTTAATGATTCTTGCATAATTAGCCCTAAATTTCAAGTTTTTAAGAAAACTAAGTCACAATCTAACAACAATATACAATATACAATAACCAATATGAGTATAATTATATAAAAACTCAATCAACTAATTAGCCCTAAAATTACCTTTAGTATGAGACAAAATCGGAGGAAACAAAGACATATAAGACCAGAGAGGGGTGAACTGTGGCTGGAGAGAGGCGGAGGCTGGCGGAGATGGGCGGAGGCCGGAAAATCTGAGAGGGTCGTGAGTTAGGGTTGAGCAGTGGGTTTGAGGTGTGTTGTGGAATATGCTAATTCTTAATTTTGTTATGTCGCTATATGTTTTTGAATGTCTGATAAAGTTGGGATAAGTTAACACCCAAATGCCAAAAGTCCAAAACTAATATTGAGGGGGTGTTTGGGATTCCTTATTTTAACTCCTTTTGATTTTTCATTAAGTTAATAAGTTACAACATTGTAACTTATGAAACTTTTCCTTTCACATCAAAAGCAATCCCAAACACCTTATTCCTTTTCAAAAAGTTTTTAAGTTATAAGTTAGTGAAAATAAGCAATCCCAAACACCCCCTGAGTTTATAAAAAAAAGCGAAAAACATAAAAAACGAAGCAGCCAAGTCTCGAACTCGCGTCTTCCGCATGGAAAAGCAAGAGAGTTTCCATCAGGCTAGAAGAGTAATGTGGATATGGGGTCCAACTACTAATTCTTATGGGGTCCTTAAAAAATTTATGATATTGCTTATAAGAAATTTTTAAAAAACATTGGTGTCTCGGGACACCGATGGTTACTACGTGGGTCCGCCCCTGGCCCCATCGAGTAATTCCTATAAATATTGACGGTGTCTTTAACGTTTGTACACTTTTGCATGTCTTGTATGAGTTAAACGGGTCGAATTCACGACGTGAATGTTTCACACATACAAAGCCGCTTTTATTTTATTAAATACATATAATGTTATTGTAATTATACAAATATTGTAATTATATTTGAAAAGTAAGTATCATTATGGCCTGTTGTATGCAGGCCACACTGGTAACTGGTCTTTATCTGCAATCAAATAAGGTGTTACGGTTAACCCAACCTATGATATGCAACTAAAATTACACATTTTTACCTGAATCAATTTGACCTGAGCCCCCTTTTGATAACTCTTTACCCAATCTCACTAACCTGCAACTTTTTGAACTCTTTACCCAACCCGACTAAGCTGGAACTCTTACTACACATTTTAACTCGAATCTGTTTGGACTCTTTACCCAGCATATTACTACATATCTTAATCCAAACCCATTTGAACTCTTTACCCAACATATTACTACACGAACTCTTTACCCAACATATTACTACACATTTTAACCTGAGCCCATTTAAACTCTTTATCTAACCCGACTAAGCTGAGACTATTACTGCCCAAGTTATACATCATGTGATCTACTACCATAAAAACTTGAAGATAACTAAGAGATATTTATAAGAAAATTAGAAATCATAAACATGTAATTTGCTAGCGTCAGGTCACATATGCAATCGGAGTATAGTAGAAATCACATATGAACTTACAGGCGTTTGAAGTAACTGTGGTAGAGGAGAAAGAAAAAGGAATGAATAAGGCGGCAATTGTTCTAGCATCAATTCCACACACCACTATTACAACATTCACCTAAGTAGATAGATAAATCACAACATTTCAGATTTGAAACAAAGTCAACAGAAATGAAATTAGAAAAGTGAAGAAACACTAAGTGACCCCGGCAGATTACGGATAATCTTAGGGTCAAGTAGATGTTTCCCACGAGGGTTAGGTCCGGAAAAGATGGTTATTCTTCTGATGACCTGCAAAACAGACACTGTGAGCTCGTCCCTGAGAAGGGGGGGTACCTCCTTGTGACCACCCTCCGGCGTGAGAATCAGACTAGATTGCTCTGAATATAAGTGTATATTAAGAGAAATAGCTAGAGCAGATAAGATACAAGATAATGATACCGTTCCAAGGTGTTGGAGTATTTATAGCCGAAGGTAGGTTTCCAAGCAGGTACAGCCAGCTGTATAATATTCCTTTTCTACCAACTGTGGGCTACGCACGTGCCATGCTGGTGGTTGGTGGGTAGGCAGCGGCTGATAGTGACATGGCCGGCTGTGTACTATTCCTTTTCCACCAACTGCAGGCTATGTACGTGCCACGACAAGGATTGGTGAGTAGGCAGCGGCTGATAGTGACATTAAGTACTAGAGCGTGCTGCTCGTTGTACTGTTGTCAGTGAGCTGTCGCTGCTTTGGTCAGATCTTGTCTATTTTGTCCATACCTTGGCAGGTATAGTACAAAAGATCCTCCAGAAGCGTACGGACTGGCTCATTTGGGCGGGAGTATTCCCGGCTTTGGGCGGGAGTATTCCCGGCTTGCTCATTCCTTCTTCAGGTGACATTACTGAATTATTTGAGAGTTAGTGCCTTGTGTGTGTAGCCTTGCTATTAGTGCGGGTAGCCTTCCCTGATGGCTAGTATCTGCAGCTGCGGGAACAGGCGGGGTACGTCACCATTGGGAAGCTTTTCCTGCGGGAACAACTTGCGTACTGCGCGCAAGGTCGTCATCTCTCTGAGCATGGTGGGTCCTGCGGATCCAGTTGGTCTTTGCGCAGACGTCCCTCTTTAAGGTGAGTCTTGCGGGTCCAACTACGCAGACGTCCCTCTTCGAGGTGAGTCTTGCGGGTCCAACTGGGCTCTGCTGGGACCTACCTCTTCAAGTCCCCCCAGTCCAATGTTCTTCTCATGAATTGTTAATAAGTGAGGTGAACTTTTGGAATTAAGCAAGGGGTTTTGAAAAGGGTTTAGTTTTAAGGTTCTCCGCGGGGATTCTTCCCGCGGGTTTCCTAATGTCACGTGCAGAAATTCCCGACTTTTCTGCTTGATCTTTGGGTATGATGCGGGTAGGTATGTAACCTCCTCGCAAGTCAGGAGCGTTGAGTTTCACTTGTGTAGATTCTCCACGAGGTTTTGGTAGTTTTAGACATAGTGATCAATTATGTTAAACAACCAATTACATCTTGGAGCTTCAAACAAGCTAGTTCTCAACGTTCCCGCTATGCGGGGATGTTATTTCCCTTTCCACAAGCATGGCCCAGAAGATCCTTCTTGGTTTTAATTCCCTGCAAGTGCTAAGTATGTGAAGGGTTTCGCCTTGACACTGTACCCGCACCCGTCTTATAGTTACTTGACTCCCAAGGTATTCTTGGCTTCAATTCCCTGCAGGTGCTAAGTATGTGAAGGGTTTCGCCTTGACACTGTACTCGCACCTGTCTTACGGTTTCTTGGTTGCCAAGGTAAGGGGGTATAGTCCCTCTTACTTTTGAATCTTTTTGAAATATAAATGTTTGTGCGGGTAGGACCGTCACTTTCACTGAATGACCTGCTTTATAAACGTTATATGACTTGCTCATGCATATTATAGTTTGATTTAGCAATTTTCCAAGTGTTTTGAATAAGTTAACCTTTCGACGCGTGGTTGTTAATAGGTTAGTGTTCAGTTTCCTCTATCATGATTGTGCGGGTAGGACCGTCACTTTCATTTAGCGAGATGACCAAACTTCACCTATAACTGACCTGCGTGAAGGTTTTCCTCATCTTTTCCTTAGAAATATTTGCCGTTTTTTGTGTTTATGCGGGTTTTGCCGCCGTCCACACGCAACGACTTATTTCTTTCCATATTTATGCGGTGAATACCGACATATCCGTCCGGAAAGTTCATAAGTATAAATGTAAGACTATCAACACAATGTGATAAAGGAGAACCATTTCCATTAGAAGTGGCTCTAGGCCTTTTCTTTATAAGTGTGGAATTGATCTACATGTAACATTTGCGTAATTGAGCTCCATTCCATGTTCTTGGGATGGGAGTGCCATCGGGCCTTTCGAGCCGGTATGCGCTCTTTCCCAAAACTTCTTTGATAACGTATGGTCCTTCCCAGACCGGGGCCAGCTTTCCTGGGCGCTCTTGGTTCGAAGCCTCGTTGTTACGCAATATGTAGTCTCCTACATTGAAGTTGCAGAGTTTTACCCGCGTGTTATAGTATTTTTGCATTTGTCGTTTGTAATTCTCTTCACGCGCTGCGGCTAAGTCTCTGCGTTCTTCGGTTAGCATAAGGTCTAACCGTCTTTCTGCATCATTGTCTTATGGCTGAATCATGACCCTTGGTGAGGGTAGACCAATTTCGACCGGGACCATGGCTTCAGTGCCATAAGTGAGGCTGAACGGGGTTTCTCCCGTACTTGCCTTTTTCAACGTTCTATTTGCCCAAAGGACGTGTGGAATTTCGTCCACCCAACCGGATCTGTGTTTCAATAGTCTTTTCTTTATGTCATCGACGATGCTCTTATTTGCTCTTTCCACCTCACCATTACCCTGCGGGTGCGCCACTGAGGTAAAGGTGTGGGTGATTTGAAGTTCTTCCAGCCACTTTTGTAGCTTCTTGTCAGCAAAGTTGGTGCCGTTATCGCTCACCAAAGTCTGTGGAAGTCTAAAACGACAAATAATAAATTCCCAAATAAATTTTTTGATATGTTTTGCGGTTGTTTGGGCTAAGGGTTTTGCTTCTATCCACTTGGTGAAGTAGTCGATGGCTACCACTGGAAACTGAACGTTCCCTGCTGCTGTGGGAAATGGGCCTGTCACATCGATGGCCCACTTCTGAAATGGCCATGAAGAGGTGACTGGAACAAGTTCATTCTTCGGGCGATGCGTGTTGGGTGCGTAGAGTTGGCAAGACCTACACTTTCTGATGTATGCCAGCGCATCCGTATGCATCCCCGGCCAAAAGTATCCTGCGTTGTTCAGCTTAGCTACAACACCGCGTGGACCTGCGTGTACTCCACAGATGCCCTCGTGTACTTCCCTTAGGAGGTAGCCAGCATCTTGGTTGTCCACGCATCTTAGGAGTGGGCCAAGAAAGTTACGTCTGTAAAGGATGTCATCGATGAGTTGATAGTTCAGTGCTTTACAGCGTAGTTTTTTTGCCTGTGTTTTTGACTCTGGTAGTATACCCGCCGCAAGGTAATTTATTATTGGTGTCATCCATGTTTCTGTGCCGGTTTGGATGACACAGATTTCCTTGTGTGGGACTGATGGTGCTCCAAGGAGTTCAATGCGGATGTCCTTTCCCAAGTGGGTGAAGGCCAATGACGCAAGCTTGCTTAACGCATCCGCAGATTTGTTTTCGCTACGCTTGACGTGTATGACTTTACAATCGTTAAAATCGCGCATAAGGGTTTTTGCTTGTGCAAGGTACAGGGCCATTGTGTCGTTCACGGCCGTGTACGTCCCGTTTATTTGGTTGGCTACTAGCATGGAATCCACGTGGGCTTCCAAGTTCTTCACTTCCATCTTACGCGCAATTCTCAGCCCGGCCAAGAATGCTTCATACTCCGCTTCGTTATTTGTACTTGGAAAATCCAGTCGAATAGCGTAAGTGTATTCTTGGCCTGCTGGGTTGGTTAGTTTCAACCCTGCGCCTGAGCCCTCGTTGTTGGCTGCTCCATCAGTGTAGAGTCGCCAGACATCATCGATGTCTTGTGCTGGAGAGGGTTGAGCCTCCTCCTGGCACTCTTTCTCCCGCGAAGCGGGGACTTCTGCAATAAAGTCGGCCAAAACCTGGCCTTTTATGGCTGGCCTCGGCTTGCCCATTCTAAGTGTATATTAAGAGAAATAGCTAGTGCAGATAAGATACAAGATGATGATACCGTTCCAAGGTGTTGGAGTATTTATAGCCGAAGGTAGGTTTCCAAGCAGGTACAGCCAGCTGTATAATATTCCTTTTCTACCAACTGTGGGCTACGCACGTGCCATGCTGGTGGTTGGTGGGTAGGCAGCGGCTGATAGTGACATGGCCGGCTGTGTACTATTCCTTTTCCACCAACTGCAGGCTATGTACGTGCCACGACAAGGATTGGTGAGTAGGCAGCGGCTGATAGTGACATTAAGTACTAGAGCGTGCTGCTCGTTGTACTGTTGTCAGTGAGCTGTCGCTGCTTTGGTCAGATCTTGTCTATTTTGTCCATACCTTGGCAGGTATAGTACAAAAGATCCTCCAGAAGCGTACGGACTGGCTCATTTGGGCGGGAGTATTCCCGGCTTTGGGCGGGAGTATTCCCGGCTTGCTCATTCCTTCTTCAGGTGACATTACTGAATTATTTGAGAGTTAGTGCCTTGTGCGTGTAGCCTTGCTATTAGTGCGGGTAGCCTTCCCTGATGGCTAGTATCTGCAGCTGCGGGAACAGGCGGGGTACGTCACCATTGGGAGGCTTTTCCTGCGGGAACAACTTGCGTACTGCGCGTAAGGTCGTCATCTCTCTGAGCATGGTGGGTCCTGCGGATCCAGTTGGTCTTTGCGCAGACGTCCCTCTTTAAGGTGAGTCTTGCGGGTCCAACTGCGCAGACGTCCCTCTTCGAGGTGAGTCTTGCGGGTCCAACTGGGCTCTGCTGGGACCTACCTCTTCAAAAAGTAAAGCCAAACTTCGGCAGTCATGTGCCCTGGTACGCTCTCAAACCTAAATAAAATTGACGGTTGAAATTTATAGAAGTTGCTGTAAAATCAAAACGATAAATATATTCAGGTCAAAATCCAATTACCCGTGTTGAATGCGCCTGGCATCCTTATCCTTTAATATATAGTATAATAAACAATATATATATTGTTTTTATTTTATTTTAATTTTACTTAAATGTATGTGTGAAATTATTAAAGATGAAAATCAACTGCAACACTGGGAGACAGTGGGAGTAGAAGTAACTAGATTTTTTAAAGATGGTTTAAGCTTCGAACACATTAAGTCAAGAAGAAAATAATGTTAAGCTATTCGACTTTATTGTTTAGTCTTAACTGAGCCAAGATAGGTTATATCGAACGTGATATCTATAAATATTTGTTTAGGTGGTATTCTATTTCAAGTTGTTTTATTTGAAATCGTATCCTTTGTTAATAAAAGAAACTCGAATATTTGTGTTCATGTCTTGGCTTTATGTGTCTTTCCTGGTTCTTAACCCACTCTCATGTACTACAAAAACGCTGAAATGCATTCTTGGGACTGTCCGGCTTGTGGTGAGATGGATGAAATAACCGAACACCTTTTATTTCGTGTGGTTTGGCAAGCCAATTCAGTACGACGCAAAGTTCCACTTGTTTTCGTCTTCAGTATTTGTAACTTTCTTGACCAACATAAACTCACTACATTTCCAAAGAGGCAGGCGAAGACGTTTAATGCGGTGTGTCTAGTTTAATTATGGTGTTTATGGAAGGCGATAAATGACATGGTGTTCAATGGTTTTGCACGATGACAAATGTGCTGGGAGATATCAAAGCACTTAGTTATCTTTGGGTAAAAATAGGTCGGGCAACATGGTGTTTAACGCACCACGACACCTGTCACTCACCATGTTACATATAAAATTCAATTGAAAGTATATAAAAGATTGTTAATAAATAGTATACGAGCTAAACCAGAGTTTGAAAATATATTCGTGAACCAAGCTCAAACTTTAGAAATAGAAATTTAAACAAGCCGAATTCAAGGCCTCAAGCTCAAGCTCTGTTTAAATTAAACGAGCCGAGCTCAAGCTCAACTCGGATCATTTGCACCTCTAACAATAATCAACCACCTTCAATTTATAAATCAATTATTGAGAAAGAAAAAATTAAATAACTCGACTACCCGGGAAAGCCACAACTTAACGACACTCAATTAACTAATTTAAAAAGTTAGAACCATAAAAGAAAGAGATTAAGAATTGAAGACCAAATTTATAAGGTTTAACTAAACCACATAAATAGTAGTGTAATATACTCTTTATTTTAAATATATATGTAAATAAAATTTGATAAAATGTTTTACACTCATCAAGCATATTTAATAAATTATTTATTGTTGTTTCTACCATATGTCAGCTTTTAGCTATGCACGCTATGTGGTGTTAATGTTTCAACAACTTCACAATTATTACTCGTGTTTACATTTATTTCGTGTGTTTTGAAGATTTCCTATGAGTCTATGACATGGACTTAATTTGAATTCAGGAACAATGAAGAGTTTTTATAGTATCCAGTATCTAAGTAAAGTTTAAGAAATACAATGGTTATTGAGTTAATATTTTAAATGTCCCTTAACCAATTTCATTCATCTTTCTTTACAATAATAAACATTTTTATTAACGTCGACGAAACCTATATCTAAGTTATCTACATTGGCCAAAATGGAGAGTAGCCCGCGTAGGCTGGCGCACCATGAAATGGTTCCCGCAAATTGTAATCACCATGTCAGCACCGTTATTAAACGTTCTCTTCCACCCTTCACTCATACAGATACCCCATAGCGGCTTAGCATAACTCTTTTAACGGGTTAAACTTGATAACCAGTGAATCCAATTAACTGATAAATAGACAAAGCTTATAATATTATTACAACTATCGTGTAAATATTCAGATATTTTATATATCCCTATTGTGACAGTGATGTTTTTGTTTGTATCTCCAAGTGTGGTCGTTATCAATGTTTAATAAAACACAACCACCTTAAAGTCTTTATATACTCCATATCTTTGTTCTTGTTGGAGTCACACACACACAAACCATAAATACAATAGAAGTATAGAACTACTCTCTATCTCACAAACACACACACAAACATAAATACAACAGAAATATAGAACTACTCTCTGTCTCTCTCTATCTCAAACACACACACACACACTCATTTCCGGCGGAGGGTTTCCGGCCATCAAGCCACCGAGGTACAACCCAACCCGACCCGTTTACTGTTCTTAGTTTTTATATGCTCTCTTTCTTGTAGTTTAGATTGACGCTTTAAATCCTTACAAGTAAAGAGTTAATGTAAAGAGATTGAGCATTTGTGTGAAGATGACAAAATTGAAAAATGTTTTTGGTAGAGTTTTTCTCTAAAAAATTAGTTTTAGGATATTTTGTATAATCGATCTCTTTTTGTTTACTTCGGTTTTTAATCTACACCTTTTGTTTATGTGATTTGGGGGATCAAGATATCAAAGAACTGTGTCTAGTTATCTAGTGTTTTTTTTAAAGTAATTTTGTATTCTTTTTCTCATATTTTTAAAAAATTAAAAGATAATAATTTTAACATACAAATAATATGGAATTTATAAACTACAAATTTTATCATCTTGGCCTTGGTTTTGATTGTTTGCTAAAAAGTTTTCATACAAGAGGACAACTTCTGTTTGTTTCATATTTATAATTATAACATGTCTACAGTTTTTTTCATTATAACAAACTTGTTATTTTTTTTAACTTGTCTTCATAAGTGAAACAACTTGAGCTTTGCTAATATGAACTTCTCCTTGTAGTTTTTCTAATGGATATCCGGCCACCCATTACTAGAAGGTCACCACCGATCCTCTCATCTAGAGGACACCCCTACCAACTGCAACCCCTTTTATGAGACATTTATTTATGATGTATTTCTAAGCTTCATTGAGGTATGTACTAAAGCGTGTCTAATAAAGTTAACTTTGCATTTCATAGCTTTGTATTTAAATCCGGAAATAAATATTATAGTTTTTTTAGATCTAAAATACAGTTGCTTATAACAAATGATTCTTTTTTTATTATACTGTAAAGATTTGTTTATTTAATAGTTTATTATCTCATAAAAATGTAACTTTTGTTATCAACATGTATTAAAAAATAAAACTTTGCATTTCATAGATTTACATTTAAATCCGAATATAAATTTTATAGTTTTTTAGATCTAAAATACAATTGCATATAAAAAGCGAATTTATTTATTATATACTTTGAAGATTCGTTAATTTAATAGTTTATTTATTATCCCTTTAATTTAATGAAGGGATACTTTAAGGCTTCTAATTTCCTTATTTTGGTCACACACCATAATGATATTTTCTACATATATAATATATTAGCGTTAGTACTATTATTATTATTATTATTAATTTTTGTAGTACTGTTGAACTTTAATTTCTTTTGTATTGTTTCATACATATGTACTTTAGAGTCCCACCTCTTTATCCATTTGGATAAAGGTACGGTGTGCTTACATCCCACCCTCCTCAGACCCTACTTATAGCTTTGTTGTTGGTGGGACTTCACTGGGTATGATTGATAGATTGATCTCATAAAAATCAAACTTTTGTTATTAAGGTGTTTGATATTATTTATGTTTAAAAATGAAGAATTAATTACTTTATTGGGTGGTAAACACCGATTCAAATTCTAATACTAATCATGTTAATTTCTACTAATCTTGTGATTTGACTGTGTTTAGGTGACGTGCAGCATGGACTCATTCCACATAATGTACGATGATGCAATATTTAGGTTACTAAACCACGTTGATTATCTGGATCTAAGGGTCGTGAGGCAGACATCAATACACCATAGAGATATCTTGATGAACCCAAATTTCATTACAAGTTATAACTGAAGTGAAAGAAGACCTATTTGGAATTTGGTCCAGGCTTGGAATCCGCATAAACTTTCAAAGCAATTGGTCTACGGTATAAGAGAGAGAGATGGGGTGTCTAGGACAATCCGACTTCCATTCTTTGATGACGGAAGAGAGGATTGGCTTATTCATCTGGTTGTCGTGCAAGAAAGCAACCTCATCTTCTGCAGAATAACTGGCGGTCTCTACATCTACAACATCTGGACCAAAAATTTCTCAAACAATGAGCAAGATTTTAATAATATGATATTCGTTCAAGATGCTTACCATGGACCGTGATTTTATATATTCAAATGAAGGATTCTTAGTGATCCTAGATTTCGAACGGATTGATAAAATTGGTGTGATGGAGGATGATGATGATGCTGATGAAGTGGAACTTGATGTGCTAATCAGAATGATTAACATTAGGCTTTCCAGGATTTAAGCGGGGAACCGGTGCATGTGGGTGCCAACCGAAGCGGCACCTCTTCTTCCAAATGAGGTGGGACTATCATCAAACCAACAACTAAGAGTAATGGAAGATTCCGTTGTTTGCTTCTCGTTTACAATCGACAACCTTATCATATGATGTTAATAAAATTATAATTTATATTAAAATTATAGGAATTATTGAAGAAACATTACACAAATATTTACTAATAAGAAAAACCTTCCTTGTATACTACGCTTGCGGTTGTGTTGGTCAGTATACTTAGTTTATCAATAATCAAAATTTTTAGTCTATTTCTACATGTATATCTTGACAAAGCGACGCATAGATGTTTATTTGAAAATTCATGCTCTTTCAAGTACAAGCCAACCATAAAGAATAAAATAAGATTATGCATTTAATCTTAATCTTAAATATATATAAACGAAACCTACTTAAATTATCTCTAGCCACCATTTTGTTTTATTTGTAAATAAATGTTTCTCATGCATTTAAACCGAATTCACAAGTATGAGTCTCACCAAACCAAGATAGCCTTTTAAACGGGTTATAACATCTCATTATATTAAAATTTAATCTTATCAAATATTTGATATGAAAATCCTATAAAATAGGGTATACTAAAAATTAGTATCCGATTTTTTCGAAATACTATTTTCTAAAATAAATTAATATTAGAAACGAATAATATAAAACAACCCTGTATTACATGAAATGAAAGCTAGTTATATATATAATAGCTAAGAAAATAACTTCATGATTCTAGCTTTCTAATATAAACCAAAAGAATAAATTTAAATGGTTAGTATGTCGATAAACAAATTTATGAAAATGTAGTCAATGTATATAATGAAAATTTTTAAGGAAGAAAGTATTTTAGTTGACTTTTATTTTAAATACCTGAAAATACTAAAAAAATAATAATAAAGCAATGCCGACCACTTTAATCCCATTTGACATGTTCTTTTTCTGTAGCTAAATTATTTCATTTTATTAGTTAAGAATAAACATGATATTAAAATATAAAATATAAAAAAAGAAACAAGTAAACATTAACAAACTTGCTTTATTTATACATAAGATCAAGGCTATTTTGGGTTGGGTAATGACCCACACGAGATGCAAATAACAAAATGGGTTTAAAAAATTTTAGGATGGTTAAAAGAGCGACAAGTGACATAAAATAGTATTCTTTTATTAGAATAGTAGATAGATTGGGGCATGCATTTTATTTAATCTAATTAAATATATATTTATATATATTTTCTAAGGGTGGATGGGTAGGTGATATATTTATTAACTTAGGAATTCGTTTAAAATAAATTACATAAAAGATAGTAAGTTCCAATCAAATATGATTTTCAAGATAATAAATTTACTATCTTATTGTTTGTAATCCTAGTTTCTTGTTTTATGTTTTTGATCTTTCCTTTTCTTGTTACTGGGCTTCTCACTAGTAGAAGAAGTTCCCTTTTTTGTTTACATATTTGACGTTTTAAAACAATTATTAATAAATTTATCATTCTTTTTTTTTTTGTCTTTTAGCATCGTTTAGAACTAGCTATACCCGAGTGTACATTTATGAAACGGGATGTGTACAATTTAAACTGTGGGAGTTGATTTTCTTTCTTTGAATATAAATAACTAGCTTTGAACCCGTGTATTACACGAGATTTGTCAAGTGATAAAAATAATAAGGTCGTTATTTCAAATGTGATTCTCAAAATGTTTATGAATTAATTTAATGTACGAAGTAAATTATGAAAAAAAAATTTCAGTTCACGATTTATGAAATGCATCTTTTCCATATTTCACCCCATGTACTACACATGATGGAAAATTTGAACTTAATTTAATTTCTTGTGTAACAATATTTAAAAGTTAATAATTAATGTGTATTGACAATAATCTAGATCATAATGTCATTAAACAGTATAAATGCAGACCCAAGTATATATTTTCTACGGTGCTGAAAAACAACCACCAATCCAATAATTGATTATATTTAGCATCAATTGTTTTTAAAGGTGATTATAAATGTGAAATTTACAAATCTTTAAACAATGAAGAGTTAAGTGCCATTGTTTGTTTATTTTTTTTGTTAACAAAAGTGAACTGGTTTGTTTATTTTTGCTAAAAAAGTGGCTCGGATCATTTATTTTTGTCAAAAAAAGTGGTTCGGTTTGTTTGCATTTTCAAGTAGTTCAATTCGTTTATTTTTGTTAAAAGAAGTAGTTCATTAAGTTTATTTTTTGTTAGAACTGGTTCGGTTCGTTTCTTTTTGGTAAAAAAAAGTGATTCGGTTTGTGTTTTTATTAAAGTAGTTTGGCTCATTTGTTTGACCAAATGGTTAAGTAAATGAGAAAAACAAAAACTATTTTATCCCTAATAGAAAAAACATAACAGTTAACATAAGGTACTAAAATATTATTATTATTTCATTAACATAAGGTACTAAAATATTATTATTATTTCAGAAACGTCGGTTGTTTAATTGCATGAAATTTAAAAAAAAGTTCTAAAGTTGCATAGTTTGTCAAACCTCGGGTATGAAGACACTTAACTCAATGATGAAAAAAATCGACACTATGTTATATCCCAATTAACAAAATGATTTTGACCCATGATCCATGGATATCTATAATGAATGAGATAAGAGATTAGAAATTAGAAGAAATGTAGGGTTGACATCTAAGCTTCAACGTTTTCTTTTATTAGTATTGTAAGATGGTTGACTATTATAGAAGGTTATCAAACATAACTAATGGTGGGTTATACAAGACTGGTTGAGTGCCTGCGCGATGCGGCGGGAACAACACTTAGCAAAGGTTTAGTAATGGATTGTCTAGTCCTTCGTTTCGTGGATGCTATTTGATTTGGCGTACCTGATAACCATTTTCATATGTTATCTTTCAACAAAAAAAGAGCGGGTTTTGCATTTGGATATTTTTTTAGATGGGCTGGTCTAACTGTCAATGAAGTTAGACTTTGAAATAAAAAGTAGCTAAAAGAAACGATTTTAGTATGTAAAACCAATAAATGTGTTTTAAAGTTTAAATACATCTTATATATAGAAGAGCACTATATTTAAAATTGCAATATATATATTGCATTTGATCCTCAAAATTGCAATATATTTAAAAGCGCTTATTGTTCTTAATAAGGTGAAATACAGTTAATAGCCAGTTAGGGCATATTACTTCATATTACAATTGTAATATGATTTAAGTGCATCATATCTAAAAAAAGAAAAAAAGAAAAGAAAAGATGTGCGTAATTAAGAATAATAAAAACCAAAGAAAACATCGAAACATATCAATTTATTTACTTAAGTCTTAAACTAAATATATGTCTCAATTCCTTTGACCAGAATATGATATTAACTCGAGTTCAGTTCATAACAAGCTTTATTTATAAAGCTTGAGTTTGGGTTGTGATTAGATTTTAAGCTCTAGCTCAATAGCTCCACTCATTTATTATTTATTCATTAATTAACTTATATGCATTTTTTATTATTTCATTAATATTCTTTAAAAATTTTATATAACATAATATATTATTTATTTTATCATAATATTATTATATATATACGTAATTTAACATAACAATAATTATTAGCAGAATCGTTTAGGCTCTCAGCCAACTCAAGCTCAATAAGTGAAGATCGAGCACTGACTCATTTATTAAACAAGTTAATAATCTTATACAAGCTTGAGCTCGTTTAAGCTTAGTTCGATTAGAGATTTTAGCAAGATGATCTTGAGTGCTTTAGCTAGTTAAGATAAAAGATCAAGAAAAAGTGTGGTCTCACTGGCATTTGATATCTAATGGTCAGGTATTTTGTATATATATTAATGTATTAATTATCTAGTTTTATTGAGTGTACTGTTAGAACTTTGGTACTTCATATGTGCTTTTGTATTTTAGGTCATTGATCATTAAAGATGCTAAATGAGAGACCTGTACAAGCATGGAATGATATCTCGGGAAGACCAGAGCATGATTTGAAGTCTTAGGAAGTGTTAGAAGGATATGAGAAGAGTACGGATGAGAAATCATAATCCGATGCTAAAACTGACAGAGATGAGTTGACAAAACGCGACCAAGAAGTAAAACGAGCATATCATGGGCTAGAAAATGAGTTACGAGACCCATAATATATGAATTTTGGGTTTCTCGATGGATCTTCAATTATGATGAGCAAGGCCATTTTGATATATATACAAAATGATTGGTAGCCGAACAAGAGTTACGGGACCCATAATATACTAGCACTTCCTAGTATATTACTACATTTCCCTCTACACCCTTTAATTTACACTCACAAGTCACAACCATTCAAAAACTCAACCTATAATTTACCAATTCCTCTCGTATAATTATGGGGGATGAGTTGGGAATGCGTTTCTAAATTTTAGAAATGTAGATGAGTATTGAGAACCTATTGAGAATACTCTTAGATGTAATGATATTTTACCATATATTGATCATTGTACACCAGCTATTTCTGAAATGACATAAAACTAACATGAAATTTAGGGTGTTTTGGGATTGCTTATTTAAGTGAAAAATGACTTTTTGTTAAAATGCCTTATTAAAAACATGTTGGATTAGCTTATGTGTTCGGGAAAACCAAAATGACTAGTTAAAAGGCCTTATGATTTTTTTTTAAAAGTTTTTAAAAACATGTTTGGATTAGCTTATGTGTTCGGAAAAACCAAAATGACTAATAAGGACACTTTTTTAAAATGAGTGTAATGGGTTTTGAGGGTTGGAAGGGTGTAATAGGTAAATCAAACTCATTAAATTAATAAGTTACAAATTCCTAACTTTTCAAAACCCATTTATTTTGCCTTCTCATTAAGTTAATATTCATAAGTCATTATGTTTTGCCAAACACCTTATATACTTTATTAAATTTTCAAAAAGTTTATAAGTTATAAGTTGATGAAAATAAGGAATTCCAAACACCCCCTTTAACAACAATTTTTTTTATGACAAATCTTACTAATAGAAAAATAAACTTTGGGCTAGCCCAAGAGATAGACTAACGCTAAAAATCCACAAATCCACCAAACCCTTAACTTGGGTCTAATATATATATATATATATATATATATATATATATATATGACCAGAGGTGCATAATCCAGGTATTTTTATAAACCAGTCTGAGTATGATCGTCAAAACCGGGTCGGGTAGAAACCAATTCCGGGTATAGTAAGGTATTTTACCGGATTTCCCTGGTCCTTTTTCCGGGTAGGGTAGGGATTTGACCGGTTATTTCCGGTTTCGGTTCTAGCGGGTTCAGGTCGGTTCCGGTTCCGGGTACAGCTCCGAGGAGAAATCCTATACTAGGTCGTACCCGCGGGTCAGATATGGGTATGCACCTCTATATATGACAAAACAAATTAAGCCCATATGAGAAGTAACACGGAAACACCTAACAGCCAGCCCACTATAAGTAAATGTAAAAATATTAGCAGCTTCAGCAACAATCATTAAAACCAAAATCTCCAAGCAGAAAATGATGCTGCCAAAATTTGCAGCAAACCAATATTATTAGCAGCCAAAATATGAAAGACCAGTAATAGGCAAAATTTAATATGCGAATAATCGGGGTTATGCATCTGGCACGAGTATGGTTTCAACAAAATAACGTTTCGACATGTCAACGCGTATACACTAACACACTAAAAGGATTGCCAAAGATGATACTTGGACATGAATAACTAAAACAATGCTTTATATTCATCAAGAAGTCTAAAAGATTCACTAGACAGTAACTTTAAATACTCAATATTAATAATATATTTTAACCGGGCAGGCGTAAACAACCACCCGGAAGAAGAAACCTAAACTTGTCTGCATTTTCTATCAAATAAGTTGGAAGATGAACTGCAGAAGCCGTACGCGGTATCGATCCCATCTTCCCAATCAAATTCTTGAAAGTATACTCTTCTGGAAACATATCATAAAGATCATCTCCATTACATATCTTTTCTTGAATTTTCAAATGATCCAAATGCTCTTTGTTCTTCACTCGGTCCGCGTGGCTGTACGCAGTCATTTTCACCACAAACTCACTCAAATACTTAAAGCAAAAGCTGCAATGCCACCCTGTATCAGACAGAACAAGATCCGTCTGGCGCGAGTGCATATAACGAGTATGCTGACCGTACACATGACTCGTTGCCTTCCACGTCGGGTCGGTTGGAAACTCGAACGAGTACAGATACTTTTTCATATCAAGATGTAAAACAGGTGGCAGCCCATCACACCATTGCAGCAACTTAATAGTATTCCCACTAGGGATCTCGTCAGTATCCGCTACAATAAGTAAATCACCATCTGATATACCCGAACCACTTATCAGCCCGTTCATTGAAATCCGATGATATCCCTCAACAGAAAACGGGCTTACACGTTTCCTCTCTTTCGCCAACTCACCCGGAAGAAACCCGTAAACGATTTTATTCTCGAACTTCGAAAACCGCTCACGATTCGTAGCAAATGTTAACTCTTTAGGGAGGCCCGTAAACGTTGCATTCGACTCGAGAATTATAAATTTAGTGACATAAGGGTCAAGTTCACCCCACCTAACTTCCAACAAGTCAAGTTCATTACTGAATATAACTGCATCAAACACTCTGCGCGGTTCGTTCCTTAGTTTCCATCCGTGGAGGCGACATAACGTATCCATCGAAGTGTTTTCTGCATAATAATGCGGTAAATATGTTAAGGGCTGCGGTGGTGTGTCCCAAATGGGCCTCAAGAAGTATGTGATCTTCTCATGGTGGTTAAAGATTGTTGTGAATAAGATTGGTACAAATAATAAGAAGATCAAACACTTGTATCCGGGAAGATGTCGTCTAGAGACGACGATTCTCGGGCTCATAATGTGTAATAATCAAGGTTTCACAGCAACCAACATGATCTGCATAACACAAAATTAGTAAATGAAGTAATGAACATGAAATTATCACACTTTTTTTACTGATCATATTATAAACATGATGAAACTGACTCAAATTTGTTTTTTTTACTAGGAATGAGTATTTTTTTTACTGAATACAAGTACCGTACCAATACTGTACTGGTACTGGTACTGGTACTGGCCAAATACTGTAAAGGAACTAAACGTTCATGAACTGTTCAATGCAAAACATGAACAACTTTTTTGTTCATTTAATTAAACGGACACAAACACACGATTTATTCGTTCGTTCATGTTCATCAATGTTCCTTTATGTTGATTTATGTTTGCTTGTGTTCGTGAACAGTTCGTTTGGGTTTTAGACAAGCAAACATAAACGGACATGAATATTCCCGTTTTCTTGATGAACGAACATGAACACAAAAATTTGTTCAGTTACATGTTTGGGTTCGTGATCATTAAAGTTTATATAAACGGACACGAACATGTCCATGTTCGTGTTCAAAACATGCCTAGTTTTCGGTATTTTTCATGGTATGGGCGACAAGTACATAACCAAAATCCGTATATGATAATATGATATCACTCTTTTCTTCAAACTGTTCGGTACAGTACCGATCCCATCCCTAACCAGAACAAACACTAAATGATAACTCAAAAACCCTAAAATCAAAGCAATGATAAAATTCAACATGGTGAAAATCATAATAAAATGTAACGTAATGTAACGCATAAAGATGAAAAAGATGATGAAGAAATAAAACAACATACCTTTACAATAAGAAGAAGCTTTATAATAATAATAAAAACCTAAAAAGCGATTTTAGGTCGTTTTGGTTATATTATATAGAATCAACATTGAAGTCTAATAGATTATTAATCGTAAATAAATTATTTATATTTTGAAACATGGAAGCTGTCAGAGAATGTGATTTAGTTTGGGGTATGGTTAAGTACAATTGGTACAAAATATTAAGGTATTGTGACAAATAAGAAACTGCCACGTGGAATGGATTTCAGGAAGTGTTGGATGGTTGAAATATTGACTGTAGATTTAGTAGGGTTCTTGGTTGTTATGGTGAGGTGCGAAGTAGAGTGTTATCAAGAGTTGGAAAACTTTTTGGACTTATTTTGTATATGACACGTGGCGAGTGCCAATTTGGTTGTACTTTAAAAGCGGATTTGAAACAAATTTTATATTATTTATATTGGATTTTGGTACATCCAAGAAAATTTGTTGTATATGAATTGGTTAAAAAACGAGTTTGGGTTAGAAATTGGGCAACCGGTTATACTAGGTTGTACCAGATGATTCAACGGGTTAACCAATTAGCTACAAAATTTTATAAAAATACAACTTCAAGTCTTCAACTCGAAAATAATTCAAAAGTATATAATTCGGATTTCATGATAAAAAAAAATCCAAAAGTTATGTAATCATAAAATAATCCAAAAAAAATACCCAAAAGCTGCTCGATGGCGATATTGAGAGCAATGCGATTCAATGGTAAATTGATCAAGGGTCACTATGTTAAAACTTGAAATTGGGAGATGGTTAACGGATAGACCATTAAAAGTTTTTGGATTAAAGTCTAAACCCAAAGTTTTACCTTGGGCTTAAACCGATACCAATGATACAACCAGCTTTACCAGTGTTATGAACAATAACTGTTCACCCAATTTACCAGGCTAGTGAGTGGCAACCGGTATAAACTGGTTTTTAAACCACTGGTTTGACTTATACGTGTAATGATGCGTGGAAAATGACAATTTGGTTACATCACATAATCGTTGAAGCAAATTTTATGTTTTGATTTTGGTCCATTCAAAAAAATTTGTTGTACATCTTGGTGACTAATTATAAAATGCTAGTTGTCTAAAAATATTATGAAAATATATGTAGCCGAACTTGGAGTAATTTGTTTCGACGTATGTAACTATGTTTGTTGTTTTACGCCCTGCTTGCGGTGCGCGCATATAATGTATATATGTGTGAACCCTCGGGTGGGCAAAAGTAAAATTGCACTAATTTTGACGTTATTTTACTAATCTCGTGAAAATAACGTTAAAAGTGGCGGAAGGTTAATCAGGCATCATGTGGTGGCGTTGATAGCCGAAAGACAAGGGCACATGCACCGATCAGCCGGTGTCCCGATGATTGAGTGCTATGTGCCTTATGTCCAAGGCTTGATGCAAAACTACTATCGAGCCGGGGGTCTCACCGGAAGCAGCCTCTCTATCCCTATGGGATAGAGGTAAGGCTGTCTACATCTTACCCTCCTCAGACCCTACCATAGCATTGCTATTGGTGGGATATACTGAGTACGATGATGATGATGATGATGAATTAGGTATTGTTTGAATTAGGTATGTAACTGTTCGCCCAATTTGCTTGGCTCTAGTTTGTTTTTTTGGTTTAATCAACAAAAAACTTGTTCTTGTCATATTTTAATCGCACACATTTATTTGTCGAGACTTGTTCAAACAATGTCAAAGTTTAGCTTTGCTTGTGCCATCATCGCAACCTTTTTATACATTAGCATCGATCGATTTTGAGTCATGCATGTCTTGATGTTTTGTGATCAAAATGTTATTCAATTGGGTTGGGTTGTGTATTTGTGGTCACAATTTCAAGTTACACTTGGTGATTGTAACTTCATTGTTGTGTCTTCACAGGTTTTGCACAACAGATGCAATTTTATTGCATTAATGCCAGACGTAAGTTAATACTTTCGGGTCAAGCGCATGCCATATCAACAAGTGTTAACCCCAAAATATCAAGTTAGGACTGACACCAAGCCACCAATTTAGTTGCATCCAGCGTGCAAAGCCTGTGATAACAAATCAACAAAGTTACAAGGCTCTAAGGGTAAATCATGACCACAACCCGGTCGATAACGTTTTGATCAAAAACATCAAGAGATGATTGGAAACCGACTACGTTTGGATGTTGAATGGTCGTGATGAAGGCTCAAGTGAAATTCTGTGGCAATCGTATGTCGTTTGAACGGGTCTTGATAAATTATGACCCCTTCAAAGTTCAAACAAACTATAATACACTCTTTACCTCATTAGTTTTATTAGTATAAATATTATATGACTGTAACATGTTATTAACATTCACCAATATTACGTTAGACGGTGCGCTTCCCGCGAGTGCCAGGAGGACCCAGCAAAGAAGGCCCTATCGTCATCAAAAGCCAGCTGGGGCACTACATCACTTCCCGCACTCTTGCTGACAACGGCGCCTCGTCAACGGTTATGTACAGGGAGTTCTTCGACAAGCTAGACGACGAAGACAAGGAACGCCTGGAAACGGTCTACGCCTCGATGGAAGAGTTCGATGGCAGCACAAACACCCCCTTGGGTATCCTATCTTTCCCCGTCACTCTCACGGACGGGAAACACTCCCGCACAGAAGACGTGGACTTTGTCGTAATGAGGAAGCCACACCACACATACGACATTCTCTTCGGGAGAGACGGGATGGCAAGATTCAATGCCGTGGTATTTTCAGTCCACGGCATGATAGGATGGCCAACAGCTGAGGGTGTAGCGATGATCACCGGTATTCCCCAGGTATGCATCACATCTGTCTCATCTAAACCCAAACCAAAGATGGCTAAACCAACCATCACCGAACCAGAAGAATGGGCCTTCAATGGCAAATACCCTGACCAGGCTGTTACCATTGGCCCAACAGTCACTGATCCTACGCGCACCTTACTCAAACGCTTACTATAGAAAAACGCTGACATCTTCGCGTGGACACCAGCTGACATGACTGGTGTACCTCGAAGTAAGGCAGAGCATAAGCTCAAGTGTGACCCGGCTTTTACGCCAGTCATACAAAAGCGCAGAGTAATGGGGGCGGAACAAGCTAACGCGTGTAGAACCCAAGTCAAGGAACTCCTTGACGCGGGCATCGTACGCGTTAGCAGATATCAAACATGGGTCGCAAATCCCGTCATGGTACCGAAGTCTAACAAACAATGGCGCATGTGCATAGATTTCAAAGACTTGAACAAAGCATGCCCCAAAGATTGTTACCCGTTACCCGAAATGGATCTTAAGGTAGATTCATTAGCACCGTTTCGCCTTAATGCTTCCTTGATGCGTATAAAGGGTACCATCAAATCCACATGGCCGTTGACGATCAGGACAAAATCGCATTTCGGACGCCCGATGGCACATTTTGTTATCAAATGATGCCATTCGGACTTAAGAATGCCGGGTCCACATACCAACGCCTGATGGACAAAGAGTTTCATGCCCAAATTGGGAGGAACTTGGAAGTCTACATGGATGACTTGGTCATCAAAAGCCTTGACCCAGAAACGATGTTGAAAGACATCGAAGAAACTTTCAACACGCTCAGAAAGATAAACATGAAGCTCAACCCGAGCAAGTGTTCCTTTGGGATGGAAGAAGGGAAGTTCTTAGGAGTTATTGTTACTAAAGATGGCTTCAGAGCGAACCCTGAAAAGGTCGAAGCCATTATCAAAATGGAATCACCTACTACCATCAAGCAAGCTCAGACATTGAATGGACGCCTAGTCGCACTTAACCGCTTTTTGGCAAACCATGCGGATAGGTCGTTCCCATTCGTGTCAACATTGAGAAACTGTTTAAAGAAAACGCATTTCCGCTGGACACCAGAAGCGGAAGCAGCTTTTCAGGAAATTCGGTCACGCTTGATCGAACTCCCAACGCTCACAGCACCAGAAACGGGGGAGGAATTAATCCTATACCTTTCCGCCACAGATAGAGCAACCGGGGCAGTCCTGCTAGTAGAGCGAAAAGGCATCCAGATGCCAATCTACTATGTTAGCCGTGTCCTAACAGACGTAGAAACCCGGTACTCTACCCTGGAAAAATTAGTCTTAGCACTTGTACAGGCTTCACGCAGGCTAAGACGATATTTCCAAGGTCACCCAATCACCATTCTCACCAACTTCAAACTTGCAAACGTTCTAGGAAAACCCGAATTGTCAGGACGCCTAGCCAAATGGGCAATAGAATTGAGAGAATACGCGATAAAGTACAAGCCAAGACCAGCCATAAAAGGCCAGGTCTTGGCCGACTTTATTGCAGAAGTCCCCGCTTCGCTGGAGAAAGAGTGCCAGGAGGAGGCTCAACCCTCTCCAGCACAGGTCATCGATGATGTCTGGCGACTCTACACTGATGGAGCAGCCAACAACGAGGGTTCAGGCGCAGGGTTGAAACTAACCAACCCAGCAGGCCAAGAATACACTTACGCTATTCGACTGGATTTTCCAAGTACGAATAACGAAGCGGAGTATGAAGCATTCTTGGCCGGGCTGAGAATTGCGCGTAAGATGGGAGTGAAAAACTTGGAAACCCACGTGGATTCCATGTTAGTAGCCAACCAAATAAACGGGACGTACACGGCCGTGAACGACACAATGGCCCTGTACCTCGCACAAGCAAAAACCCTTATGCGCGATTTTAACGATTGTAAAGTCATACACGTCAAGCGTAGCGAAAACAAATCTGCGGATGCGTTAAGCAAGCTTGCATCATTAGCCTTCACCCACTTGGGAAAGGACATCCGCATTGAACTCCTTGGAGCACCATCAGTCCCGCACAAGGAAATTTATGTCATCCAAACCGGTACAGAAACGTGGATGACACCAATAATAAATTACCTTGCGGCGGGTATACTACCAGAGTCAAAACACAGGCAAGAAAAATACGCTGTAAAGCACTGAACTATCAACTCATCGATGACATCCTTTACAGACGTAATTTTCTTGGCCCACTCCTAAGATGCGTGGACAACCAAGATGCTGGCTACCTCCTAAGGGAAGTGCACGAGGGCATCTGTGGAGTACACGCAGGTCCACGCGCTGTTGTAGCTAAGCTAAACAACGCGGGATACTTTTGGCCGGGGATGCATACGGATGCGCTGGCATACATCAGAAAATGCAGGTCCTGTCAGCTCTATGCACCCAACACGCACCGCCCGAAGAATGAACTTGTTCCAGTCACCTCTTCATGGCCATTTCAGAAGTGGGTCATCGATGTGACAGGCCCATTTCCTACAGCAGCAGGAAATGTTCAGTTCCTAGTGGTAGCCATCGACTACTTCACCAAGTGGATAGAAGCAAAACCCTTAGCCCAAACAACCGCGAAACATATCAAAAAATTTATTTGGGAATTTATTATTTGTCGTTTTGGACTTCCACATAATTTGGTGAGCGATAACGGCACCAACTTTGCTGACAAGAAGCTACAACAGTGGCTGAAAGAACTTCAAATCACCCACACCTTTACCTCAGTGGCACACCCGCAAGGTAATGGTGAGGTGGAAAGAGCAAATAAGAGCATCGTCGAAGGCATAAAGAAAAGACTCTTGGAACACAGATCCGGCTGGGTGGACGAGCTTCCGCACGTCCTTTGGGCAAACAGAACGCTGAAGAAGGCCAGTACGGGAGAAACCCCGTTCATTAGACCTTATGCTAACCGAGGAACGCAGAGACTTGGCCGCAGCGCGTGAAGAGAATTACAAGCGACAAATGCAAAAATACTACAACACGCGGGTAAAACTCTGCAACTTCAATGTAGGAGACTACATATTGCGTAACAACGAGGCTTCGAACCAAGAGCGCCCAGGAAAGCTGGCCCCGTTCTGGGAAGGACCATATATTATCAAAGTAGTTTTGGGAAAGGGCGCATACCGGCTCGAAAGGCTCGATGGCACCCCCATCCCAAGAACATGGAATGGAGCTCAATTACGCAAATGTTACATGTAGATCAATTCCAAACTTGTAAAGAAAAGGCCTAGAGCCACTTCTAATGAAAAATGATTCTCCTTTATCACATTGTGTTGATTACCTTACCTTTATACTTACGAACTTTCCACACTGATATGCCGGTATTCACCGCATAAATAAGTGTGAAAAGAAGTAAGTCGTTGCGTGTGAAAGGCGGAAAACCCGCATAAGCATAAAAACGGTAAAAATTATTAAGGAAAAGATGAGGAAAACCTTCACGCAGGTCAGATATAGGTAAAGTTTAGCCATCCTACTAAGTGAAAGTGACGGTCTTACCCGCACAATCACGAAAGAGGAAGCCAAACTTTAACCTATTATCTGTCACGTTGAAAGGTTAACTTATCCAAAGTACTCAAGAAATTGCTAAGTTAAACTAAAATATGCGTGAAAACATATAAGGTTTACAAGGCAAGGCATTAACAAATAATTTATATTCCATCAAAATTCAAATATTACAAGAATTGCTGGGCATATACCCGCATACAAAAATATAAATCTATTCTAACAGTGGGAAGGGATCTAAAGGATCAAGCTTCAGGACCACTCCCGCTTGAACCCGCACCATCAGTTGAGTGTGGCGGTTCAAGGAAAGCCTTGAGAATAGCTAGCCCATCATCAGCAGCAGCAATCTCGTTCACCTTCCCCACCACCGGATGCGGGAAAGCAGCATACTGATTCACTGCTTGGTCATAAGCAGCTTCAGTATCCACGTCATAAAGAGGGAAGTTGGAAGGTAGGATGCCTTGTTCAACAAACCCTAGACCAAGTAGGAACCCAGCCTTTTCCCCATCCTCATGAGAAGCGTTGAGGGCTGCGCTCATAGCATCGTCATAGGATGTGTTCGTGAGAACCCGATGCACAACCTACAAAATAAAAATATATTAAAAACTTTTCTAAGTATAAAGAAAAGCGTGAAGAAACTACGGAACTACGCATACCTGCGACAACGCTTCTCGTAGAAGCCACTCCTTGGTGACCAGAGCCTTCTGGAGGGCAGCTTGAGCTTCATCACGGGCGCGTTCGGCTTCATTTTTAGTAAGGTTGGCAAGCAACACATCTTTAGCTGCAGCCTCTTCAACGCCCTTCAGCTTACGCTCAGTGCGGTCAAGCATGCCCCTCTGGTCCAAGATCTCTTGGAGCTTCTTGGCGTCTTCCATGGCCAAGGCATCATGAGCCTGCTGGAGCTTCTCTAATCTGGCTTTAAGTTCTTCAACTTCAGTGCGTAGAGGCTCAGCAACAGCTTCAGCCTTGGTGGCCCTTTCGGTTGCGTTCCGTGCAGTCTCCTTAGCCAACCTAAGCTGTTCGTTAACAGCTTAGGTAGCCTTGGAACGGGCCTCGAGCCGGGCCTGAACTTCAACCTCTAGGGCCTTGAAGGCCTTTTCCTTCTCCGCAGCAATGGCGGCAAGTCTCCTGTTCTCCTCCCGGATAGCCCGCGCCTGAGCCACTTCCTGGCTACGCGCCGTCTTTAACTTATCGTTTTCACGACAAAGCAACTCGACGCGCGGCTGCATCCGGGCAAGGAGAATCCGAAGCTCATTCGTCAGCCTACCCTCCTGGTAGCTAGACATGGCTTCCCCCAACGCACCACTTGTGGCGGCGTGGCGTGCCCATTCGACACAATCCGCAGCAGTCCGGAGGGTCGTTCCCCGGCGGATACTCCACCGAGGAGCGTACACCTCGTTGGAATCACGAACTGCAATAAAAAAAACAGTTAAAAAAAAAAGATGATAAAAGGGATAAGGCCAAAATATCCCCACGCACCTGTAGGGTCGACAACAGGTCGATAGGCACCAAACCCATCACCTGAACCTAAAGGATATCCATCCAAAAGGTCAAGGAGATGGAAAGGAGGCAAAGATAGGCTAGAAGCCCCAACCCTGAACGTACCTGAGGGACCGGCCGTAGTCGCCGGCGCCGGAGGAAGCATTGTAGAGGCCCCTGCGATAGAAACCAACGGAGGTGAACTTACTGGAGGTGAACTCACAACCGTGGCCGTCGCTGCGGAAGAACCCGCAGGAAAAACCGCCGCCGGCTCAGTGAAGGATTTCGTGAAGATGGCACTGACAGCCGGCGGAGATGATGTTACAGTTGGAACAGTTGCCTCAACGGGATGAGCAACTGAACCAATGCTGCAAACAGGCGCCGCCGCCTGGGTCATCGCCTCGGGTAGGTTGACCAAACCTACCGTCATGGGTCCAGAGATGCTCCTTCCCGCTCCACTCTGGAATGCGGTTGCATCCACGCCTGCACGAAGACAAGATATATAAGTATGATGGCGGAAAGATATGCAGTTAAGCTGAATATAATTTATACTTACGAGTTTTCTTGAGCTTGAAGGTTCTGACAGGCGGGGACGAACCCGATGGAGCCGGCCTCTTCATGCCGGTCACCGTCGTCGTACTGGGCTGCCCGGAGGTGACAGCTGTCTCAACCTCCGGAACAGTGGTCTCACCATCACTAGGGTTCCCCACTGCCTCCTCGCTCTCGGTCTCCGAGTCAGATCGGTTCCCCTGATCGGCAGTGGAGGCAACCTTCGACTTGCCCTTCGCGCCAGCAGCCTTCTTCTTCCTCACGAAGAAAGGACCATCTGCGGATTCCTCATCAGAAGATGACAAAATTAGAGGAATTCCAGCAGAGGTTTGAGCATGCAGAGGGCGGGGGTTAAAGAAACCCTTACCTGGCCGCGTGGCGCTCAGAATCTCGTGGCCTGGCGGGTAGACCTCCACAAACCGATCCGCCGTTTGCTCCAGGATGGGCAACTCGTTCTCATCAAGAGCACGATTACCCAGCCGAGCTGGACCACCGCTCTCACGCGGTTGCAGAAGCGACTGCAAGTTGTTTCCCTCTGAAAATAAAAAGAAAGAAATGGTTAGAACAAAAACCCTAAATTAGCAAATAATATGAAGCATACCGTAAGGGATAGAGTTCAAACCGTATTCGAGGACGATGGGAATCTGTGGCGCCCCTGCCCCAGCACCTTTCCACACCCGGCTCATACCGAGCATCACCATCCCAGACTCCGCAAATCTATAAACCGGAGTCTGGATCCGGGAGATCTTGGTAAACCATTCCGCCTCCTGGTAGTTGGAGGCGTGAAGGTTGGGGAGTGCTCTCCCGTTCTTGAATGTCATCGCAATAGGGACGACACGGGCAGAGATATAGAAGAACTCCCGCTTCCAAGACCGAAGACTGCGCTCGGTAGCACAGATCTTCAAACCCTTGATCCGAGTGACCAAGGTGTACCAGCCTTGGATGCACCTCCAAGAGTAGAAGGTCATCAGGCGGTCGACGCGGGGCTCCACACCCAGAATGAGGCACACCCATTCAAAATGGCGGATCTTGGCGATCGCCATTGGGTGTACCTCCGTCAAGTGTACACCGTGTTTCTCCAAAACACGGTACAAAAACTTCGTCAATGGGAACCTGAGATTCCCATAGATGAAGAATGCAGCATACACCCCTATCTTGCCCTTGGGGGCATCGTACACCGTCTGGTGAGGCTCAGGAAACTCAGGCTCTGTAGGTTCCTGGACGGATCGTACACGGGATGTCGCTATCTGCGCAGGTGCGGAATCCCTGCGTAGGTAGATACGAGCGTAGAATACGTATAAAACAAACACACGAGCAATAACCGAAACACGTTATATTGATAACCCGAACACGTGACACGAGGTCACTATTACAGACTCTGACTTGTAAACACGTAACTCTCGAACTAATCAACTGAAACGAACCCTAACCAACCTCACGAACTCTCCTCAACTGTTACGGTGAACAGTATATATAAACACGACAACTTCGCCTCAGGCGAAGTTGTCCATAACTTCGCTTGTTCAACAAGTTCGCCTGAGCGAACTTGTTAACAACTTCGCTTGTTCAACAAGTTCGCCTAAGCGAACTTGTTGACAACTTCGCTCGTTACATAAACATAAACATAATCAAAAACATAATTACATTACAGACTCGATTACAAACGTTAGACTATGAACTACTGACATACATGTACCAACAGACTCCCCCTTGGCAGTAGCTTCATATCTTGATCTTCAAAGCTTTTGTCTTGTAATCCTGTATCTTCATGCGTGCACTCCTTCTCTCACACACACCGTGACTACTCGCTGATTTTTCCTTGCTTCATCCTTCCAAGCAGGAATATAGAATATCTTCTTTTCGTTGAGCATCTTCAGATCAGCTTTCGATAAGTTTACAAGATGCATCGGGTCGTACACCCTCAGCACTTCTTGTTCATCTTCGTCTTCCATCACGGCTTCAGCAGTCTGGCAATCAACGTACCACCATTTTAGATTCTTCAACACATCTTGAGGCATATTCTTCATTGGAACCTCCTTGATGCATCGGATCGGCTTGTACTTCATCACCATCCATGGCTTGCCATCTGCTCTCAATCCCCTCTCTGTATCCTCCCTGTATTCGGTAGACTCCCCCTCAGCTGTGGAAGCCCCAAGAGCTTGAGATGTTCTTGGCAGCTCACCACCTGCACCTTCCGGTGCATTGGGATCATCGTCTCGGTCTTCTCGACGCTTGGTCCTCAACTCATCTCCTCTACAGCTCATCTCCCCCTGAGATGCCAAGAACCTTTCAAGACATCTATAACTTTCCCTTTAAGAAATAAACGACATGATCAATTCTAAGTAACCAGTTAAAAAATCATAAAACTATCTAAGTACAAAAAAAAAATTTAAAGTATAAGGGATCAAATTTCAGTCTCGGTAGGGACTGCTACGTTTTAGAAAAGATCCTAACAGGAATCATACTAACTACGTGACTGTTACATAGATCCGTGTTTAGCTGTATTATGACATATAGAGACAGGTTGTAAGCAGGTAATATACGTTAAGATGGTTTTCATCGTTTCTGTGATACGAGTTAGGTTCAATTAATCCTTAAAATTTAAGTGGGCAACAACTCAGAAATATTGATGCCTCCTATCTATCCTCAAAGCGTATTTGGCTTTCCCCAAGTCACCCCGAATTGACTTCGACCCATAGTGTCTGATTAACTTGTATGTATTCTTCTCCTGTTTCCCGTTCTTCTTCTTGCTCTAAGATAGCGAAGTCTTGAATTTATGATCACTAATATGTTACAATAACTTAAATTTTTTTTTTTTTTTTTTATTTTTTTATTTTTTTTTTATTTTTTTTTTCAACATAGACGTCAAAGTAGAATTTTACTGCAAGTCCCGAATCTGGATCACTGCAGTGTCTTGAAACGCTTTCTTCACGGGAATCAGAACACACATGGGCTCGTGTATGACTGGGTAATCGCTTTTCTGCCTATCATTCGAAAAGATATATATGAAGACACGCAAAACTCTTAAGGAGTTTCCACGTAAAATCAAGTAAAATTAGTTTGTATCACATCTACTTTTACGCACCATAAAAAGTTACCATGACATACAATGATTGTCCTAAAGCCTTTTAAGCCTAATAACTTCACTAGTTAAGCACACACAATCAGTATATATATCATTTTACAAGGTTAGATCAATTTTCCGTTTAACATAGCTAACGAACTTCTTACGAAGTAACAGACTTGAAAAGTAATTTCATTTCCCATAAAAAATTTTGACTTCAGTCACCCCGATCACGTCAAAGTCTTCAGGTAAACGGCAATCCTGAAGATCCAATGGATCAACTGGACCGACCACATACAAGTATGTGTCCTTCTAACTATGTATGACCGACTAATTTTCAGCGACAGAAAGAAAACACATCATAACCGCCCCGGTCACTTTCAGTCGTCTGGTTAATGGCGACCCTCGTTCTCTACAAGTAGAAACGAGGACCAAAACATATCCGAGAATATGTCCATCAAACTGAGGTAACCGACTAATTTTAAGCAATAGTGACGTTTTTTTTTTTTTTTTTTTTTTTTTTAACCGAACAACTCAATAAAAACATGGTTACTCGGGATTGATCATCCCGTTCAGCTCAATAAGGTTTATGATGATTCGCCTCATTCTTCGTGAAGTGAACAGTATACTCCTTATCACAAATCTGCGACACACTCAGCAGATTGTGCTTCAGCTCCTCCACAAAATTCACATTCTCAAGTGTCATCCTTCCATTTGACACTGTACCTCTACCAGTAATTCTTCCTCCGCTTTCACCAGCAAAACTAACTCTCGCTCCCTGAACAGGTTTTAAGTCTTGCAACAAGTGTTTGTTGCCTGTCATGTGCCGGGAACAGCCGCTATCTACAATCCAAAGACTGTGGGCAGCCCTGTTCAACTGTTCCTGCACAATAAAACAGAGAATTAGAATCTTGGGACCCAAGACCAATTGGTCTTGGATCGATACGTCCCGTACCCTGGCTTTCCAAAGTTAGCATCAGGATAATTCCTGTAAGTCCTGTTAGGAAATCTCCTTGAAGATTGAGTGTGATGCCTTCCAAACCTATGTGAATTGAAAGTGTTATATCTTGTGGTTTGGTTGAAAAACTGAGGTTTGTTTTTATGAAAACTTGAATTAGTTACATTTTGGCATTTTGAAAAGTTTTCATTTTTAGCAGTATCAAACTGATGCTTATTCTCAGTTTTATTTGGCCTCACACCTCTGTATCTCGGCGTCAGAGGGCAATCTGCAACAAGATGTCCTAATTTATTACATCTAAAGCAACACCTTCTCTCCATTTTCTTTTCAAATGTTGGTTTGGATGTAGAGGCAGTGTTACCAGCCGTTCGTCTCACATAAGGTGGGACATACGGGTTGAGTGGAGTACTCTTTTTAGAAGCTTTATTTTTATCTCCACCAGTGGGTAACACTACCTTCTCTTTCGTCTTACCTGATTCGGACAACTTATCCGAATCCGATGAGACTGGACTCGCAACAGAAATATTTACACTAGAAACAGGCGAACTCGTTTCGCCATTACTAACAGTTGGTTCTTTACATGTAACCTTGATTGGAACTGTCTGAGGAACTTCAAAATCCACAGATTTCTGAATACTAGGGTTGAAAGTGTAGTTGTGGTTATAAGGTGGTGGCACCTCGTGATAACCAATTCCTCCCCTCTTTGCAGAGGTAGCTTGATCACTAACGAGGTGATCTAGAATAGCTGAGGAATTTCGGAACTGCTCGAGTTTTCGGTTCAGTTCCACCACTTTCACCTGGTGGTCAGCAATCTGCTTTTCTCGTTCAGCAATAAGTTTAGTCTTTTCTTCTAAAACCTCATAACTTAGGTCAATTACATCAATTTTTTCAGCAAGTTTAGTTTTTAAGCTTTTGACATCTTTTTCACATGCTTTTATTTTAACTTTGTAACTGTTTTCTCTTGCCTTAGTAAAATGATGATCTTCTTTAAGAGTTTTAAATTCAGCATCTAAACGAACATACTGATCAGTTATGGTAGCAAGTTGCTCAGACAAATTCTCACATTTTGTACAAACAGGTTTAGAACTTACCTCGGAGGGTTGACCATCGTTATCTGCCATGAAAGCTTTCTCCTTACCAGTAGCTTTCTCCTCTCCAGTCATCTTCTCACAATCTTCATTTTCTACCTTAGCCATATTCGCCTGCTCACCAGTTTCATTCGCATGCAGGTTCCAGTTGTATTCACCGGCTTCTCTAGACAACATGGCATTGACTTCTTTACTAATCCCAGTAGGCTGTGCAGACCGGCCTTGACCCCGTTCAACTCTCTCGTTTCTGCATTCTTTAGCAAAGTGCCCATACTGTTGACAGTTATAGCACCTCACTTTAGACTTGTCGAATCCGGGCCTACCACCAACAAACTTTCTCCCCGTCTTATTCATGAAACGCTTGACTCGCCTCACTATCATGGCCATTTGCCATTGCAAATCCATCTCCTCCAGATCATCAGCATCGATCTGGTCATAATCCTCATCCAAAACAGCAGGGTCCACAATCTTCCCTTGTATGTAGTTCTCATATGAAGCAATAAAAGATGCATTGACTGCAAACTGCTCTTCAGCAGATTTGACACTCATTGGCATCTTGGAATAGTTATTGCTTGAGGCACTGGGAGAGAAACTACTGTTGGATGTTTGAGGTTTCGAAGCACTTGAACCTCCAGCAACAAAGCAAACATCACCGTTCATGTTTACTGAAACGTTTCCTTCATGTGAAGAGTTAGAACCTGACTCTCCTTTGGAGTAGTAAGCAGCAGATTCAGGCTTCGAACTTGAGCCTGAGTTAAGTTTGGCACCATACATACCAGGGTCTTGAATCTGATCTGTTGGTGTCTCTTTACGAACCATATTAAGCTCAAAGGTTCTGAGCTTGTTTACTGCTGTCTCCAAATCATAATTAGGAAAGTCTCTGTCTTCCCTCATCAGAACTGTGTACATTTCCCACTTCGGTGGGAGAGCATCGAGAAGCTTTTCAACTATCTCCTCTTCTCTGTAAGCAATCGAATAGTTGTTTAGCTCTGTCATTAGATGATAATATCGAGTGATAATATCATCCAGAGATTCGTTCTTCAAATATTTGAAGACAGAGAACTGAGTCTTCAACAGTTTAATCTTCGAGGCACGAATACCCACGTTTCCTTCGAATCTATTTTCAAGAGCATCCCAAAGCTCTCGAGCCGATGTATACTTTCTGAAAGTATGAAGGATCTCCTGTGGAAGAGCCATAGTGATAGCTGCGTGAGCCTTGCTTTCGGCTTCGTACATCTTCTTCTCCTCTTCCTCCATCTTGCTGTACTTCTTTATCACATCCCGACCTTCGTATTCCATGGTCGGTGGAATATATCCATCCTGGATGCACACCCACATCTTTGCATCCTGGTATTTAATATACTGAATAAACCGATCCTTCCATGCAACAAAGTCGGTTCCTTTTAACAGCCTTGGGGCCTTAGTGGCTGACCCCGCTTCGACTTCCATTTTCACCAATTCAGAGATGTTAATTTGCGACATCTTCTCAAAAACCCGAAAAATTCAAAAATTTGTCCAAACAGTACTAAAGGCGAAGTTAAGAATAACTTCGCTTAAGTGTTAACTTCGCTGGAAAATTCTTAAATTCGTGTGACTCGGCGAAGTTGAGAATAACTTCGCTTATGGTAAGCGAACTTATCAGGTAAGCGAAGTTGAGGATAACTTCGCTTAGGTGAACTTAGCAGGTAAGCGAAGTTGAGGATAACTTCGCTTAGGCGAACTTATGAGGCAGGCGAAGTTGTGAATAACTTCGCTTAACCTTATATCTTCGCCGAAACCCTACTTTCAGGGACGGCAACTTCGCCTGAAGAACAGTAACTTCGCCCGATGAACACTGAAAATATTCAGATCTGTTGTCGACGATTCTGCAGTTTCCGGTCGTTGTAAAGGCTTGAAAATGACTGTATAGAGTGATTAGAACTCAATACGAACAAAAACTCGTCCCGTGAATAGGTCAAACGAGACGTTTTCTACACCCGCGTGAAATCCCGAACCTCACAATCGAGCCGATGGCTCTGATACCAATTGTAGGTTCCTGGACGGATCGTACACGGGATGTCGCTATCTGCGCAGGTGCGGAATCCCTGCGTAGGTAGATACGAGCGTAGAATACGTATAAAACAAACACACGAGCAATAACCGAAACACGTTATATTGATAACCCGAACACGTGACACGAGGTCACTATTACAGACTCTGACTTGTAAACACGTAACTCTCGAACTAATCAACTGAAACGAACCCTAACCAACCTCACGAACTCTCCTCAACTGTTACGGTGAACAGTATATATAAACACGACAACTTCGCCTCAGGCGAAGTTGTCCATAACTTCGCTTGTTCAACAAGTTCGCCTGAGCGAACTTGTTAACAACTTCGCTTGTTCAACAAGTTCGCCTAAGCGAACTTGTTGACAACTTCGCTCGTTACATAAACATAAACATAATCAAAAACATAATTACATTACAGACTCGATTACAAACGTTAGACTATGAACTACTGACATACATGTACCAACAGGCTCGAAAGGCTCGAGCATGAACTTCTTGACGATGTACTGATAAAGGTCGACGGAAAGAGCACACTGGCACTCGCCAGCAGTACTCTTATCGTCCTTGTCAGAAGTGGACGTTGGGTTCTCGATATACACGTCGGACTCTTCGGCGGTGACTTCTGGATCGTGAAGGGAAGACATGTTGGGGATGGAAAGAAGAACGATTTCAGGAGAATGCTCGACAATAGTTAGAGTATTCGCCGGAAATCGCTTAGAAGAAGAAGGAAGTGAAAGTGTGAGTTGAGATGCATCCCCTCATCCCTTTATATACTCAACGCAATGAATGCGATGAATTTAATGCGGAGAGAGGAAAGCGCAGGAGCAATGAGAAGATGACACGTGGAAAGCAAGCTGGCAACAGCTGTCGACAGGACGCGTGCCGTAAAATTCGCGCCCACGCGCCTGAAAAACGTCTGGAATGACCATATAATGTCACGAACCCATAACTTCCTGCATGTCCTGAAACTGTCAGAAGAAACCGTCGGAAGACGCTAACGTCCCTTCAACTGTTTGGACTGTTCTTATCCTTTCACCAACTCTTCGAATTTCAAAGAGATTCAAAAAGACTCAAAAATAAGAGGGAATATACCCCCTTACCTTGGGAAGTAAAAAACCATAAGACAAGTGCGGGTACAGTGTCAAGGCGAAAACTTAGCACTTGCAGGGAATTGAAGCCAAGAAGGATCTTATGGGCCGTGCTTGCGGAAAGGGAAATAACACCTCCGCATAGCGGGAACGTTGAGAACTAGCTTGTTTGAAACTTCAAGGCGGAATTGGTGGTTTAACATAACTGATCACTATGTCCAAAACTACCAAAACCTCGTGGAGAGCCTATACAAGTGAAACTCAACGCTCCCGACTTGCGGAGAGGTTAAACACCTACACGCATCATAACCAAAGATTAGGCAGAAAAGTCGGGAATTTCTGCAAGTGACATTAGGAAAACCGCGGGAAGAATCCCCACGGAAAACCTTAAAAAACAAAAACCTCTTTCAAAACCCCTTGCTTAAAGTCCAAAAGTTCATCTCACTAATTCATGAGAAGAACAATGGACTGGGGGGACTTGAAGAGGTAGGTCCCCGCAAAGCCCAGTTGGACCCGCAAGACACACCTTGATGGGGTACGTCTGCGCAAAGACCAACTGGTTCCGCAAGACCCACCATGCTCAGAGAGATGAAGACCTTACACGCAGTAAGCCAGCTGTTCCCGCAGGAAAACCTCCCTTGGTACAGTACCCTGCCTGTTCCCGCAGCTATGGGTACAAGCTGAGAAGGAAGGCTACCCGCACTAACAGTAAAGCTACACGCATAAGGCACTAACTCTTAATACTTCAGCAATGTCACCTGAAGAAGGAATGAGCAAGGCGGGAATATTCCCGCCCAAAAGAGCCAGTCCGTATGCTTCTGAAAGATCTTTTGTACTATACCTGCCAAGGTATGGACAAAATAGACAAGATCTGACCAAAGCAGCCCATGAACCAATCACAGGGTGATAGCTCACCGACAATAGTACGAGGAGGAGCATGCTCCAGTACAAAATGTCACTATCAGCCGCTGCCTACCCACCAACCCTCATCGTGGCACGTACATAGCATGTAGTTGGTGGAAAAGGAATAGTACACAGCCGGCCATGTCACTATCAGCCGCTGCCTACCCACCAACCACCAGCATGGCACGTACGTAGCCCACAGTTGGTGGAAAAGGAATATTATACAGCTGGCTGTACCTGCTTGGAAACCTACCTTCGGCTATAAATACTCCAACACCTTGGAACGGTATGAGGAGATATCATCTGATATTATCTTATCTTCCCTAGCTATCTCTCTCAATATACACTTATATTCAGAGCAATCTAGTCTGATTCTCACGCCGAAGGGTGGTCACAAGGAGGAACCCCCCCTTCTCAGTGACGAGCTCACGGTGTCTGTTTTGCAGGTCATCAGAAGAATAACCATCTTTGCAGGACCTAACCCTCGTGGGAAACATTTACTTAACCCTAAGATTATCCATAATCCGCCGGGGTCACATAGTGTTTCTTCAAAAATACATAATCAAGATCTATGTTTCATTTACTTCACTCAATTTAAAAAAAAAAGTTAACACTATTTCTTAAAGTAATTCACAAATTAAGATTAATAATAAAACTTTATAGTTCAAAAGAGCCATGAGTGATTTTACTAAACATTAAAAAGAACTTTTTCAATATTAGATCAACAAATCGCTCTTAGCCTCTTATATAATAGATCATATGAATTATAAATAATAAACTTCTATATAGTTTTTGTAAATGCGGTTAAATCCAGAAAATAAGTTAAACTAAGTGGTAATTATCTTAAATTCTTAAGTATTAACGTGTTGAGTTCCATTAAAGCAAAAGCCCACCAATTCACTACAGCCCATTATTATGTCTTCCACTAAAGCAAGGCTCACTAGTTTAAGTCCACTAGGACCACTACAAAGATATTTCAGGCTGGGCTTGCTAAGGCTTCATTCGATTAAGGCTTTTAACGACCTGATCTAGAGTAGCACACGAGCAACTCGACTCATTTACACTTCTATTTATCTCTGACAAGTCTAGATACCAACATTCTATTAATATTTTATTAACATCATTTGGAACTATCCTCAATACCAAAGTAAACCTTCCTAAGACGGGATGTCAACTGTCCATACTGATTTGACGCTCCAGAACTGACCCACCCAATAACACTATTAAGAAGAAAACACATCACTGTGAGAAACCACATAAGTCAGGTTTTAAACAAAAGACCGCAAGATTCAAGTGTTAACCATCACTCCTATTTCATTAAACCATAATACTGTTGCACAAACATTCTCTTAAGTCTTAATTGAAGTAAGATATTTTATATTGATATATAGTCAACAAAACAATTAGTACGGAACACACTAGCAGCAAAAATAATATATTCTGTCAAATGGGCATGCCACCATCATTCTAGTTCAATGTATGGTACAAGTGTAACAAGTCCAAACATGTACTTTTTGAGATTGTCTAGCTTCAAACTTATGATTACTAGATTTAACTTTTTGTACAATACGATAATCAACCCATTAAACAACATAAAAACCCATTAAACTTGTTCAACTACATAAAAAAAAAAGTTAACACTAGTACCATTACACTTAAAGGCACCTAAATCATCAAAGACAAGGAATAATCAAATCAAACCAAACACTACACTATACATTTCCCAGCTTCAAACACCTAATTCTTATGTTATCGCGGTATATAACATTTTAAGAAACCAGAATAAGATTAACACCATTCTTCATCATATTCTTAAACTCTTGAAAATTAATCATCCCATCACCATCAATATCCACTTTACTTATCATCTTCTTACAATCCTCCAACTTTTTACCTTCCTTAAACCCTAATGAATCCAAAACCAATCCCAACTCTTCAACACTTATAAGCCCATTCTTATATCCATCAAACACATCAAAAGCATCTTTCAAATCACTATCTTCATGCACAGCATTCCCATCACCCTTATAACTCCCATCTTCGCCTTCTCAGTTCATCATCGACTCGAAAAGCTCACAAAACTCATCGAAATCAATCAACCCATCGCCGTTCACATCAACCCTTTGAACCATCTCCAACACATCCAATTCACTAGTTGATATCCCAATATTCTTTAAAGAGTCACATAACTCTTGTTTTGTGATGAACCCATCTTTATTTTTATCAAAAGTTGCGAAAACGCTCTTTAATTCCGCTTTTCGTTCACTTGAAACCGACCCAAAACTCCCTCTTTTGGTCATGATCACCTTGTTATTGACCGGTTCTTGATTCTTGATTAAATTTTGATCCGGTGAGGACTCGAACCGAAATAAAGTGGCAACTTTCTTTGTGGGTACGCCGAAAAGAGTCGAAAAAGGCCAATTATGAATAGAAAGACAAGAACAACAATGGTTAATATAGCCATAGATTAATATCACCTGAAGAAGGTGCAATGAAATAGAGTAGTGTGTGTGTTTGTGTGTTTATTGGATGAATTGACAATGAGTAAAGAAGTGTGCTCACTTTCACGCGTTACTTGATATTTTATGTCTTTATTTTATTTCATTTTTAGTTTGTACTTACTTTATAAGTTTGGTATAATAAATTAAATTCTTTGCGTGATGAGTCACCAGTTAGAGCCCACAAAACGCGTAAACTGAAATAACTGAAAAGTCGAATTTTAAATATTAAATTTCAATTTCAAAAAAAGAAAGATATTTTATCCCATGGGTGCAAATGAACCGAACGAATACAAATAAGACCTTGTTTATATTCGTTTGTTAAGGAAATAATGTGTTCACGAACGGTTCATGAACACTTACTGAACATGATTTATGTTCGTGTTCATTCGATCGCTAAGGAAATGAATGTGTTTACGAAAGGTTCATGAACACAAATAAAATCGATGAAGCCTAGAGATTGGGATCGACGTATTCATCGATATGAATAATAAGAAAGGAAATGGGAACAATGCAAAAACAACTTGAGAATATGGTTTATTATCTTATTTTAGATATGATAAATTAAAGAGTATAGAATGTGCAGATAAAATAATAGATGTACAAAGAACATTCATGAACAACATATACAAAACAACATGAACGGACACTCATGAACATATACCAAACGTTCAGGAACACAATTGAACGAACGGGGGCACTGTTAATGTTCGTTTGTTTAACTAATGGAACACAAACATCATAACTTTAACTCTTATGTAAAAGCAAACACAACAGTTTTATGTTTTATTCGGAGATAATATTTTACACTATATTTATACATTTTTAGTATAAGTGAATAATAACTTTATGACCAATTAAAGTTATATTATAAGATGGATAATATATCATAAAACGTGGACATCCATAAACGCGTTGTGTTAATGATAATGACATTGTCGTGAGATGCAAAGCTACTTCTCCTTTTTAAATAAAGAGAGAATATAATAAGGAAAGATGTTATATTATGTTTAAAAAGTGTGATTAATTTATATAACAATGACTTCAATATCAATATTTTATGGTATTTAATATTTAAAATAAAGTTGATGCTAAATGGAAAAGCATATATCATTGCACAAGTAGGGGTGGGTATCATATTCCAAAGGTAAAGGGAGACTTTGTGTAGACTTGAATTAGAAGATAATTTATATAAATATAATATAATATATTAAAATAAACAATTATATTATTGGAAATTCATAATAGCATTTCTCAAACAAATATTGCATGTTGATTTCTGGTACCAAACAATATTGTCAACTACCATCTTACATGTTGTTCTCTTTATTTATTAACTAGTTTTATCCCCCATATTACGAGGTTGTTTTATATTATTTGTTCTAATACTTATTTATTTTTTGCATTTATATATTTTTATTGTATGAAAGTTAATAATATACTTATGGTTTGCTTATAAATTGTTTGACAAATAAATGAGATGTTATAACCCGACTTAAAAGCTATATAGTTTTAATGAGACCCAAGACCCGTTTATTTCTTTTACTATAAAATTGGTTTTTTAATTATAAATAATATTTATAAATAATTAATAATATACTTATGGTTTGATAAAACCTAAGACCCGTTTATTTTTTTAACTATCAAATTGGTCTTTTAATTTAAATAATATATATATATATATATATATATATATATATATATATATTTTAAAATAAATAAGATATTAAGTTTTAGTATATCTTTGGTGAGTATAATTTTTAATTTAATGAGATGTTATAACCCGTTTAAGGAATATCTGGGTTTGGTAAGACCCATACCCATGAATTCGGGTCAAATGCATGAGAAGCCTCCATTTAAAAATCAAGCAAATCTAGTGACTCCAAAAAAAGAGGAGCGACCACATCGCGACACGTAGGATTTTATGTCTTCGTTTATATATATTATATATAGATGACAATTATATTGAAATATAACATATACAAGATGTACATATGAAAAGGAATGACCCGATTCGTCTAATAGGACCCAGGTCCAGTGTCGTCTGTATAACAACCAATCGTCAACCTACATGGGGACAAACAACATATTTTCCCTCAACTAAAGAGAATGCATATGTCACTATCAAATGATGTTAGCCCGTTCCATCAACTGGGGACCAAGTACGTAATCATTGACATCAACTATATTCTCTATAGCACTTACTTTCACACTTATCCCTCAAAATAAACAACACTTATTCTCATAATGGAAGGTGATCACGGAATAAAGTAGCAGTATACATGCGGGTTGAGTAATGGGTCCAAACGTATCTCAAGAATCACATATCCTTGTTTTCATTAAAAGAAAATCAACTACAAGTTCTTGAGATTGATATTGGCATAATGCATTCGCCTTTGAATCTTGAGATGATAGGCTCTTTGAAATCAGTGTGGACTTAAGCATGGGCTTTGCCGCTTTCAGTAAGGGCCTAACTGGTCTATTACATATGTGGGCCTAATTGGGCTTATGCGATACTCATATATTCTGTGAGAACCTATACTAGAATTTTGTAAAATTAGTAAGTTTGTTGAATCGATAAAAAAAAAAGTACACACCGTTACGCATAAAAGTTAGTAGCTAAAAGGCTAAAAGAGACGAGTCTACAGTAAATTTTCAGATTAAATAAACAATAATATTTAAATGAGGATATACTTAAATAACAAATGTGTTAAAACCTTAATTGTTTGTAATATCTTTCGTGTTTTTAAGAGAAAAGTTAGTGATTCACTATATTTAAGTGACAGTGGTTAGACAGTTATTTTTGCACCTTTTAATTAAACAAGCACATATAGTCTTAACACATGATGTATGAGCCTTCACAAATCTAATGAAATCCCGTCAATTAGTTTATGACAAAGAAGAAGATTGAAATGAGATGTTTATGAAATTCCTTTTACAATATATGATTTACTAATTATTTTATAACAATGATAGTCTACGGTATGACTGGTTGGTCGTAGGTCAGCTTGCGGCCGACCCCAGTTTGAAATCATCATAGAGTTTCTCTCGAAGGGCATAACCCTTGGTTCTCGGGTCATCCTCGCGTTCTCGGAGGTACATTCTCCTCCCCTTATGCCACCTGACACCAGTTGCACCGCCACAAGAGTCGAAACCCATTGACATAACGCAAGCAGGATAAAACCCATGATTTTGGCTCGAATTCGAACTGGAGACCTCACAAAGGAAGCCTGGTTGTTATCTTCATTATCATAACCAACTAGGCTAGCTCATAAGGTTTGATTTAATAATTACTAAGCTAGAAGTAATTAATAATTAAGATAAGCAAATCGGTGTTAACCCACGTTCCATTTAATATCAAACAATTACAATAAAGTGGAAGGTAAACGGACAAAAAATTACGCCGCAATCCTTTTTGAATAAAGAAAACGATCATACTAGAACAAAACTTTATGTCTAAGGGGCTAAAAAATATGTACGACACGCTAAACGCTGGTTAGAAAATTCATAGTCTCCGAAGCGGGGCATAAAATGTATTAAAGTATGGGAGGTAAAATCTCATGCAAGGGGATGTATCGTTAAAAGGAGAATCTTTTTCCCCACTATAGTAATGTATGATCTTGATTCTATGTGATTTGTTTCTTTCATCACTTGGGCATTCAATCACAAATCTGATGGCCCTTCTAGTGGGGTGCATTTGCAGAAAACATTCCAGATCTCTGCCCATCACTACTTCGATTTTATTTTTTTAGTTTATAATAATGCCTGGTTTATTAGTTTTTCTAATTTGACATATGACTTTATTATCTATTTTTTTAGGAGTTTAGATTTTAATAAACTTAACTTTCACTAAATGTTTACAGACAGTCCTAACTTTAAACGTATTTTCTTTACTGCACTCTAACTTATTAACTTTTTGATGACTGATTATGTGACTAATTGATGACTGATTATGTGACTAAAGAAAACCCCATTAGTTTTTCGTCACATAAGCAGTCCACATTATAAAAAACTAACGGGGTTAACTTTCAGTTAGTATCGTATATTTCAAGAAAATAAATTCAAAGGTATGAGTGTATAAACATTGCTTGAGTTTTTTTTAGTTGAGATTAATTAAGATTAATAAGTCACGCTTAAGATTATTACAATTCAGTTTTTCTGTATTTATTTTTAACTTTTTACTTAATCATATTATATTTTATGTATTATAAAAGAGATTATAAGTTGAATATAAAATTATTTTTTCGTCCAATTCTTTTTGTATTTTTAAAACATACATAACGGTAAACACCGATCAAATATTTTACAAAACTATGCATTACATGTACGTATAAATAATTAAATCAATAGTTTTAAAAGTAATTTGTCTTAGATATATAAAAGTGAATTCAACTTTATTATATTTTTTTTGTAATTCATGTTTTTATAAGATCAATATATTTTACATAAAACAAATGAGGTTAAAACACAAAGATGTGTAAACACCAACATATTATACGGCTGTGGAAACATGAGCTGATTAAAGATAAATCAAAATATACTTTTAATTTTGTTTTTATACGACATGGATAAATATTAAATATGATAAGGACTTTGTATTTTCTTATAGTTTAACGTAATATTAGGTTTATGTTTTCGGTTTAATTTGATTTAATTTTATTTTTGTTAATTTGCTTTTCCCAAGTTCCATTAAGTATAATAAACAAAAATATTAGTTTTTCACTAATTACAAGTTTTGAGCTTAACATATGCTATTTTTTTAATTACTCCTAAGGCCACCTAAGTCATAACATGCCTATTATAATATTTGAACCATCTGGATACTATTGGGCTAAATTCTCGTTGTGATACAAGCATGTAGTGTCGATCAGGGATATTCTCGACCTTCATAACTCATTTGGGTTCAAATCGGTGGCTACAAAGCTTGTTACATTAATTTTCATGACAACTTCCAGGTTCTTTGTTACTCAGTTTTACTCATATTTTCCTATTCTCTCATAGCCATCTTTGATGGTAAAATCAATAGAATTCAAGCGTAACTATACGAAGATGATGATTACACGAGTGGATTGCCTTTAACAACAAAAGTAAAAGTACAAAGGCTCATAGTTTAAATTGTAAGTATGAATTATTATGTATAGCTAAATTATAATTTGAATTATTAAAATTTAGATACCTAAATAAAAAAATTCGGTATATGGCCACATATAGGATGGTACACAGAGACCTTTGTATTATACAACAATAAAGACAGAATGCAAACAAATATATAAAAGTACAACACATGCATTGCACTAGTCATAAAATTGATTTACATGCATGTTATTCGTCAGAAAAAATTTATTCATCCACCAGTAGGGAAATCTCTGATTTCATGGCTGCAACACCACACTTGCCAAACACATGAAGTCAGAATTTTCTAACATTAATATTCAAAAGTAAATTACATAACTAATAACCCGAAAAAGCAACTTGTAGTAAATTTTTTTATTCAAAGCTCAGCTCGAGCTCGGCTTAAGAGACATTTTTTCAAACTTGAACTAGGCTCGGGCTTGACTCTTTTTTAATATATAAACAAGTTAAATTATTTTTATACATATTTCAGTTATGATTTATGATTTCTATATATAACTTAATATATAATATGTAGTTATTTTTGTCATAATTTTGTATAAATATTGTTACAAAAGTTAATATTTAACAATAAACCCAAATTATTATATATATAATAGGTTAGTTTAGGCTCCGAGCTGACTTGAGCTTGTTAAGTGATCTGTGGCTCATTTATTAAACACACATATATTAAGACTCAAGCTTGGACTCATTTAAGCTCAATTTGATTCGAGCTTTAATGAGTTGATCTCGAGTTGCTCCAGTATGACTCAACTCTTTTGCACCCATAGTCATAACCATCTATAGACCCTTCAAATGGAGAGTTATATTGATTCTTAGATGAACTAGAATCACCATTCTTCTTATTCTTTAGAATTAAGGCTACCTCTTAACCATTCAGAATTAAGGTTCTCTCTTAACTTTGAAGAGACTATGAATCATTAAGAGGCTACCAAACAACCCCTAACCAAGAGCCATGTGAAATGTTTATAATCTGTTCTTGAGGTAGAAACTATTTGCTAGCTTATACAAACCTTCCAACTTTGACCAAATTCCAACAACATTGGTTTCCTTCGATACCTCCCATAACACTCGATTATCGAGGCTTAGAATTATAGCACTATCCGGTTTCCTCTAATATGCCTTTCTTCTCCTCATCGGTTAATGTTACCAGTAAACTGGCCTCGTCGGCCAGATGATCAACAAGACCTTAATCCATCAATAGTGCCCCCATTATCACTCACCGTAATATGAAATCATTTTCACCACCGAATTTCCCCAATTTGAACTTTGTTGAAACCGTTATGAATTCCTAATCAAACTTAAATTACCTTTAATTTTTTGATTATGAGTTGTAACGAGGATCTGATACCAATTGGAACTCAAATGTCCAATCAAACACTAAATAAACAAGGTAAAAAAAATTAAATTAACAAGAACGAAAATGATTAACTCTCAATTGTGATCAATGAACAATTACAAAGAAACCTCCAAATCAGTTGAGGTTAACCAACTCTAAGTCTCTAAGCAACTACGCTAACATTACATTAATGATCAAACTACCCCTTTACTATAGAAGTTTACAATAATAGTCCCTACACTTTTGAAGAAACACTAGGTGACCCCGAGTAGATTATGGATAATCTGGGGGTTATGTTTCCCACGAGGGTTAGGTCCGGCAAAGAAGGATGTTCTTCAGATGACCTGCAAAACAGACACCGTGAGCTCGTCACTGAGAAGGGGGGGTTCCTCCTTGTGACCACCCTCCGGCGTGAGAATCAGACTAGATTGCTCTGAATATAAGTGTATATTGAGAGAAATAGCTAGTGAAGGTAAGATACAAGATGATGATACCGTTCCAAGGTGTTGGAGTATTTATAGCCGAAGGTAGGTTTCCAAGCAGGTACAGCCAGCTGTATAATATTCCTGTTCTACCAACTATGGGCTACGCACGTGCCATGCTGGTTGGTGGGTAGGCAGCGGCTGATAGTGACAAGGCCGGTTGTGTACTGTTCCCTTTCCACCAACTGCAGGCTATGTGCGTGCCACGACAGGGGTTGGTGAGTAGGCAGCGGCTAATAGTGAAACAGTACTAGAGCATGCTCCTCCTCGTACTGTTGTCGGTGAGCTGTCACCCTGTGATTGATTCATGGGCTGCTTTGGTCAGATCTTGTCTATTTTGTCCATACCTTGGCAGGTATAGTACAAAAGATCTTCCAGAAGCATACGGACTGGCTCATTTGGGCGGGAGTATTCCCGCCTTGCTCATTCCTTCAGGTGACACTGAATTATTGAGAGTTAGTGCCTTGTGCGTGTAGCCTTGCTATTAGTGCGGGTAGCCTTCCCTGATGGCTTGTATCCGCAGCTGCGGGAACAGGCGGGGTACTTCACCATTGGGAGGCTTTCCCTGCGGGAACAGCTGGCGTACTGCGCGTAAGGTCTTCATCTCTGAGCATGGTAGGTCCTGCGGAACCAGTTGGTCCTTGCGCAGACGTCCCTCTTCAAGGTGAGTCTTGCGGGTCCAACTGGGCTCTGCTGGGACCTACCTCTTCAAGTCCCCCCAGTCCAATGTTCTTCTCATGAATTGTTAATAAGTGAGGTGAACTTTGGACTTAAGCAAGGGGTTTTGAAAAGGATTTAGTTTTAAGGTTGTTCGTGGGGATTCTTCCCGCGGTTTCCCTAATGTCACGTGCAGAAATTCCTGACTTTTCTGCTTGATCTTTGGGTATGATGCGGGTAGGTGTGTAACCTCCTCGCAAGTCAGGAACGTTGAGTTTCACTTGTGTAGATTCTCCACGAGGTTTTGGTAGTTTTAAGCATAGTGATCAATTATGTTAAAGAACCAATTCCATCCAGGAGCTTCAAACAATCTAGTTCTCAACGTTCCCGCTATGCGGGGATGTTATTTCCCTTTCCGCAAGCATGGCCCAGAAGATCCTTCTTGGTTTCAATTCCCTGCGAGTGCTAAGTATGTGAAGGGTTTCGCCTTGACACTGTACCCGCACTCGTCTTATAGTTATCTTACTTCCAAGGTATTCTTGGCGTCCATTCCCTGCGGGTGCTAAGTATGTGAAGGGTTTTGCCTTGACACTGTACTCGCACCTGTCTTATAGTTACTTGGTTGCCAAGGTAAGGGGTATAGTCCCGCTTACTTTTGAATCTTTTTGAAATTCGAAGAGTTGGTGAAAGGATAAGAACAGTCCAAACTGTTGAAACGTCGTCTGACGGTTTCTTCTGACAGTGTCAGGACGTGCAGGAAGTTATGGCGACGTGACAGTATATGGTCATTCCAGACGCTTTTTCAGGCGCGTGGGCGCGATTTTTCGGGCGCGTGGGTGCGGATTTTACGGCGCGCGTCCCGTCAACAGCTGTTGCCAGCTTGCTTTTTCCACGTGTCATAGTTTCATTGCACCAGCTCTTTTCTCTCTCCTCCGCATTAAATTCATCGCATTCATTGCGATGAGTATATAAAGGGGGAGAGGGTTCCTGGTAATCCACACTTTCACTTCTTTCTTCTTCTCCTAAGCGATTTCCGGCGAATACTCTAACTTTCTGTCGAGCATTCTCCTGAAATCGTTCTTTACCTCCAAAACATGTCGTCTACTCATGATCCAGAAGCTACCGTCGACTAGTCTGACTTGTATGTCGAGAACCCGACGTCTACGTCCGATAAGGACGATAAGAGCACTGCTGGCGAATGCCAGTGTGCTCTTCCCATCGAGCTTTACCGGTACATCGTCCGGAAGTTCATGCTCGAGCCGTTCGAGCCTGAGTTTCCGGAGCCACACCAGACGGTGTACGATGCCCCCAAGGGCAAAATAGGGGTATATGCTGCCTTCTTCGTCTATGGGAATCTTAGGTTCCCATTGACGAAGTTTGTATACCGTGTTCTGGATAGACACGGTGTGCACCTGACGGAGGTACACCCAATGGCGATCGCCAAGACCCACCATTTTGAGTGGGTGTGCCTCATTCTTGGCGTGGATCCCCACGTCGACCGCCTGATGACCTTCTACTCCTGGAGGTGCATCCAAGGCTGGTACACCCTGGTCACCCGGATCAAGGGTTTGAAGATCTGCGCTACCGAGCGCAGTCTTCGGTCTTGGAAGCGGGAGTTCTTTTACATCTCTGCCCGTGTCGTCCCTATAGCGATGACATTTAAGAACGGGAGAGCTCTCCCCAGCCTTCACGCCTCCAACTACCAGGAGGCGGAATGGTTCTCCAAGATTTCCCGGATCCAGACTCCGGTTTACCGCTTTCCGGAGTCCGGGATGGTGATGCTCAGTATGAGCAGGGTGTGGAAGGATGCTGGGGCGGATGCGCCACAGATTCCCATCGTACTTGAATATGGTTTGAACTTTATCCCTTACGGTATGCTCCGTCTTCTTTGTTTATTTAAGGTTTTTTCTAACTGTTTTTCTTATTTCATAGGGAAATGACTTGCAGTCCCTCCTGCATCCGCGGGAAGCTGACGGTCCCGCTCGGTTGGGTACTCGTGCTCTTGACGAGAACGAGTTGCCCATCCTTGCGCAGACTGCGGATCGGTTTGTGGAGGCCTACCCGCCAGGCCATGAAATACTGAGCGCCACGCGGCCAGGTAAAAGACTATTTAACCCTCGCCCTCTGAATGCTGAAACCTCTGCTGGAATTCCTCTAATCTTGTCATTTTCTGATGAGGAATCCGTAGATGGTCCTTTTCTTGCGCGGAAGAAGAAGGCTGCTGGCGGGAAGGGCAAGGCGAAGGTAGCCTCCACTGCCGACCAGGTGAACCGGTCTGAGTCGGAGACCGAGAGTGAAGAGGCGGCGGGGAACCCGGGTGGTGTTGAGACCACTGCTCTGGAGGTTGAAACGGCTGTCACCTCCGAGCAGCCCAGGACAACGACGGTGACCGGTACGAAGAGGTCGGCTCCATCGGGTTCGTCCCCGCCCGTTCGCACCTTCAAGCTCAAAAGGACCCGTAAGTATACTTCCTTTATCTTAACTGCATAACTTTCCGCCATTATACTTATATATCTTCTTTGTGCAGGCGTGGATGCTATCGCATTCCAGGGTGGAGCGGGGAGGAGCACCTCCGGACCCATGACGGTAGGTTTGGTTAACCTACCTGAGGTGATGACCCAGGCGACTGCGCCTGCTTCAGTTGGTTCAGTTGCTCACCTGGTTGAGCCAACTGTTCCAACTGTGACGACGTCTCCGCCGGCTGTCAATGTCATATTCACTGATTCCTTCACTGAGCCGGCGGTGAGTGTTTCTGTGGATTCTTCCACAGCCGCGGCCGCGGTTGTGAGTTCACCTGCGGTGAGTTCACCTCCGTTGGTTTCTACCACGGCGGCCTCCGCCATGCCTCCTCCGGCGCCGGCGACTACGGCCGGTCCTTCAGGTATGTCAGGGGTTGGGGCGTCAAGCCAATCTCTGCCTCCTTCCCATCTGCCTGACCTCTTGGATGGATATCCGTTAGGTTCGGGTGATGGGTTTGGCGGCTACAGGTCTGTCGTCGACCCTACAGGTGCGTAGGGTTAATTTGGCCTTTTATTATTTTATTTTATATTTTTTTTATCATCTTTTCCTAACTGCTTTTTGCTTTTGCAGTGTCGGATTCCAATGAAGTGTATGTTCCACGATGGAACATCCGCCGAGGAACAACCCTTCGGACGCCTGTGGAATGCGTCGAGTGGGCGCGCCACACCGCCCCAAGTGGGGCGCTGGGGGAAGCAATGTCAAGCTACCAGGAGGGTAGGTTGACAAATGAGCTCCGCATTCTCGTAGCCCGGATGCAGCCGCGCGTCGAGCTGCTTTGTCGTGAAAACGACAAGTTAAAGGCAGCTCGTATCCAAGAAGTAGCTCAGGCGCGGGCTGTCCGGGAGGAGAACAGGAGGCTCTCCGCCGTTGCTGCGGAGAAGGAGAAGGCCTTCAAGGCCCTTGAGGTTGACGTTCAGGCTCGTCTCGAGGCCCGTTCCAAGGCCGCCCAAGCTGTTAATGAACAGCTTCGATTGGCTAAGGAAACTGCACGGAACGCAACCGAGAGGGCCACCAAGGCTGAAGCTGCTGCTGAGCCTCTACGCATCGAGAATGAGGAACTTAAAGCCAAATTAGAGAGGCTCCAGCAGGCTCATGATGCCTTGGCCATGGAAGATGCCAAGAAGCTCCAAGAGATCTTGGACCAGAGGGGGGTGCTTGACCACACTGAGCGTAAGCTAAAGGGCGTCGAAGAGGCTGCAGCCAAAGATGTGTTGCTTGCCAACCTTACAAAGAACGAAGCCGAACGCGCCCGTAATGAAGCTCAAGCTGCCCTCCAGGAGACTCTGGTTACCAAGGAATGGCTTCTCCGATAAGCGTTGTCTCAGGTATGCGTAGTTTCACAATTTCTTTACGCTTTTCCTTAGAAGAGTTTTTGATATACTTCTGGTTTTTAGGTTGTGCATCGGGTGTTCACGAACACATCATATGACGATGCGATGAGCGCAGCCCTCAACGCTTCTCATGAGGATGGGGAAAAGGCTGGCTTCTTGCTTGGTCTAGGGTTTGTTGAACAAGGCATTCCGCCTTCCAACTTCCCTCTTTACAATGTGGATACTGAAGCTGCGTATGACCAAGCAGTGAATCAGTATGCCGCCTTCCCGCATCCGGTGGTGGAGAAGGTAAACGAGATTGCTGCTGCTGATGATGGGCTAGCTATCCTCAAAGCTTTCCTTGAACCGCCACACTCTACTGATGGTGCGGGTCCAAGTGGGAGTGGTCCTGAAGCTTGATACTTTAGATCCCTTTCCACCATTAGAGTAGATTTTTATGTTTGTATAGACTTCTAATCTTGTATGCGGGTATGTACCCATCAATTCTTGTAATGTTTGAATGTTGATGGAATAAAGATTATTTGTTAATGCCTTGCCTTGTTTATTTCGCGCATATTTTGTTTTAACTTAGCAATTTCTTGAGTACTTAGATAAGTTAACTTTTCAACGTGGCAGATAATAAGTTAAAGTTTTGCTTCCTCTTTCGTGATTGTGCGGATAAGACCGTCACTTTCACTTAGTAGGATGGCTAAACTTTACCTATATCTGACCTGCGTGGAAGTTTTCCTCATCTTTTCCTTTGAAATTTTCTAAGTGTTTTGAATAAGTTAACCTTTCGACGCGCGGTTGCCAATAGGTTAACGTTCAGTTTCCTCTATCATGATTGTGCGAGTAGGACCGTCACTTTCATTTATTGGGATGACCAAACTTCACCTATAGCTGACCTGCGTGAAGGTTTTCCTTATCTTAGAAATTTTTACCGTTTTATGTGTTTATGCGGGTTTTGCCACCTTCCACACGCAACGACTTACTTCCTCCCATATTTATGCGGTGAATACCGGCATATCAGTGTGGGAAGTTCATAAGTATAAAGGTAAGGCTATCAACACAATGTGATAAAGGAGAATCATTTCCATTAGAAGTGGCTCTAGGCCTTTTCTTTACAAGTTTGGAATTGATCTACATGTAACATTTGCGTAATTGAGCTCCGTTCCATGTTCTTGGGATAGGAGTGCCATCGAGCCTTTCGAGCCGGTATGCGCCTTTTCCCAAAACTTCTTTGATAATGTACGGTCCTTCCCAGACCGGTGCCAGTTTTCCTGGGCGCTCTTGGTTTGAAGCCTCGTTGTTACGCAATATGTAGTCTCCTACATTGAAGTTGCAGAGTTTTACCCGCGTGTTGTAGTACTTTTGCATTTGTCGCTTGTAGTTTTCTTCACGCGCTGCGGCTAAGTCTCTGCGTTCCTCGGTTAGCATAAGGTCTAACCGTCTTTCCGCATCATTGTCTTCTGGCTGAATCAAGACCCTTGGTGAGGGCAAACCAATTTCGACTGGGACCATGGCTTCAGTGCCATAAGTGAGGCTGAACGGGGTTTCTCCCGTACTGGCCTTTTTCAGCGTTCTGTTTGCCCAAAGGACGTGTGGAACTTCGTCTACCCAGCCGGATCTGTGTTCCAGGAGTCTTTTCTTTATGCCTTCGACGATGCTTTTATTTGCTCTTTCCACCTCACCGTTACCTTGCGGGTGTGCCACTGAGTTAAAGGTGTGAGTGATTTGAAGTTCTTCCAGCCATTTTTGTAGCTTCTTGTCAGCAAAGTTGGTGCCGTTATCACTCACCAAAGTCCGTGGAAGTCCAAAACGACAAATAATAAATTCCCAAATAATTTTTTTAATATGTTTTGCGGTTGTTTGGGCTAAGGGTTTTGCTTCTATCCACTTGGTGAAGTAGTCGATGGCTACCACTAGGAACTGAACGTTTCCTGCTGCTGTAGGAAATGGGCCTGTCACATCGATGGCCCACTTCTGAAATGGCTATGAAGAGGTGACTGGAACAAGTTCATTCTTCGGGCGATGCGTGTTGGGTGCGTAGAGCTGGCAAGACCTACACTTTCTGATGTAAGCCAGCGCATCCGTATGCATCCCCGGCCAAAAGTATCCCGCGTTGTTTAGCTTAGCTACAACAGCGCGTGGACCTGCGTGTACTCCACAGATGCCTTCGTGTACTTCCCTTAGGAGGTAGTCAGCATCTTGGTTGTCCACGCATCTTAAGAGTGGGCCAAGAAAGTTACGTCTGTAAAGGATGTCATCGATGAGTTGATAGTTTAATGCTTTACAACGTATTTTTCTTGCCTGTGTTTTTGACTCTAGTAGTATACCCGCTGCAAGGTAATTTATTATCGGTGTCATCCACGTTTCTGTGCCGGTTTGGATGACACAAATTTCCTTGTGCGGGACTGATGGTGCTTCAAGGAGTTCAATGCGGATGTCCTTTCCCAAATGGGTGAAGGCTAATGATGCAAGCTTGCTTAACGCATCCGCAGATTTGTTTTCGCTACGCTTGACGTGTATGACTTTACAATCATTAAAATCGCGCATAAGGGTTTTTGCTTGTGCGAGGTACAGGGCCATTGTGTCGTTCACGGCCGTGTACGTTCCGTTTATTTGGTTGGCTACTAACATGGAATCCACGTGGGCTTCCAAGTTTTTCACTCCCATTTTACGCGCAATTCTCAGCCCGGCCAAGAATGCTTCATACTCGGCTTCGTTATTCGTACTTGGAAAATCCAGTCGAATAGCGTAAATGTATTCTTGGCCTGCTGGGTTGGTTAGTTTCAACCCTGCGCCTGAACCCTCGTTGCTGGCTGCTCCATCAGTGTAGAGTCGCCAGACATCATTGATGTCCTGTGCTGGGGAGGGTTGAGCCTCCTCCTGGCACTCTTTCTCCCGCGAAGCGGGGACTTCTGCAATAAAGTCGGCCAGGACCTGGCCTTTTATGGCTGGTCTTGGCTTGTACTTTATCGCATATTCCCCCAACTCAATTGCCCATTTAGCTAGACGTCCCGATAACTCGGGTTTGCCTTGAACGTTTACAAGTTTGAAGTTGGTGAGAATGGTGATTGGGTGACCTTGGAAATATCGTCTTAGCCTGCGTGAAGCCTGTACAAGTGCTAAGACTAGTTTTTCCAGGGTGGAGTACCGGGTTTCTACGTCTGTTAGGTCACGGCTAACATAGTAAATAGGCATCTGGATACCTTTTCGCTCTACTAGCAGGACTGCCCCGGTTGCTCTATCTGTGGCAGAAAGATATATGATTAATTCCTCCCCCGCTTCTGGTGCTGTGAGCGTTGGGAGTTCGATCAAGCGTGACCGAATTTCCTGAAAAGCTGCTTCCGCTTCTGGTGTCCAGCGGAAGTGCGTTTTCTTTAAACAGTTTCTCAATGTTGACACGAATGGGAACGACCTATCCGCATGGTTTGACAAAAAGCGGTTAAGTGCGACTAGGCGTCCATTCAGTGTCTGGGCTTGCTTGATGGTAGTAGGTGATTCCATTTTGATAATGGCTTCGACCTTTTCAGGGTTCGCTCTGAAGCCATCTTTAGTAACAATGACTCCCAAGAACTTCCCTTCTTCCATCCCAAAGGAACACTTGCTCGGGTTGAGCTTCATGTTTATCTTTCTGAGCGTGTTGAAAGTTTCTTCGATGTCTTTCAACATCGCTTCTGGCTCAGGGCTTTTGATGACCAAATCATCCATGTAGACTTCCAAGTTTCTCCCAATTTGGGCATGAAACTCTTTGTCCATCAGGCGTTGGTATGTGGACCCTGCATTCTTAAGTCCGAATGGCATCATTTGATAACAAAATGTGCCATCGGGCGTCCGAAATGCGGTTTTGTCCTGATCATCTACAGCCATGTGGATTTGATGGTACCCCTTATATGCGTCAAGGAAGCATTTAAGGCGAAACGGTGCTAATGAATCCACTTTGAGGTCAATTTCGGGTAACGGGTAACAATCTTTGGGGCATGCTTTGTTTAAATCTTTGAAATCTATGCATATGCGCCATTGTTTGTTAGCCTTCGGTACCATAACGGGATTTGCAACCCATGTTTGATATCTACTAACGCGTACGATGCCCGCGTCAAGGAGTTCCTTGACTTGGGTTCTACACGCGTTAGCCTGTTCCGCCCCCATTACTCTGCGCTTTTGTATGACTGGCGTAAAAACCGGGTCACACTTGAGCTTATGCTCTGCTTTACTTCGAGGTACACCAGTCATGTCAGCTGGTGTCCACGCGAAGATGTCAGCGTTTCTCTGTAGTAAGCGTTTGAGTAAGGTGCGCGTAGGATCAGTGATTGTTGGGCCAATGGTAACAGCCTGGTCAGGGTATTTGCCATTGAGGGCCCATTTTTCTGGTTCGGTGATGGTTGGTTTAGCCATCTTTGGTTTGGGTTTAGATGAGACAGATGCGATGCATACCTGGGGGATACCGGTGATCATCGCTACACCCTCAGCAGTTGGCCATCCCATCATGTCGTGGACTGAAGATACCACGGCGTTGAATCTTGCCATCCCGTCTCTCCCGAAGAGAATGTCGTATGTGTGGTGTGGCTTCCTCATCACGACGAAGTCCACGTCTTCTGTGCGGGAGTATTTCCCGTCTGTGAGAATGACGGGGAAAGATAGGATACCCAGGGGGGTGTTTGTGCTGCCGTCGAACCCTTCCATTGAGGCGTAAACCGTTTCCAGGCGTTCTTTGTCTTCGTCGTCTAGCTTGTCGAAGAACTGCCTGTACATAACCGTTGACGAGGCGTCGTTGTCAGCAAGAGTGCGGGAAGTTATGTAATGCCCCAGCTGGCTTTTGATGACGATAGGGCCTTCTTTGCTGGGTCCTCCTGGCACTCGCGGGAAGCGCACCTCAGCTTCCTTCCATTCGCATGGTTCTGTCGTTCGTCTTTTTCTTCCTCTGATGTTGCCATGAACCATGTGGATGCTGATGTCAACGGGCTTTCGTCCGTTGCCTTTATACCGGTTATCATTCCTTCCTCCATTCTTGATTGATGCCACAAGGTGTGCAAGTCTTCCATCCTTGACGAATGTTTCAACAATATCCTTCAAGGATGTACACTCCTCTGTATTGTGACCCTTTGTCCCGTGGAAGTCACAGGATTTGCTCTGATCCGCATTAGGTCGCTGCCGGATCATTGGAGCTTTTGGCCATGGGAGTTTTTCGGTGGCAAATATCTCCGTGACGCTTTTGGTGAGTGGCGTCCACCGGTGTTTTCGGCTTGAAGGGTGCGTGTTATCCCTTCCGCCAACAAGAGGGCGAGAGCTGGATGAGGTGTCAAAGTTTACCCTTGACTGCCAAATACCTAGCTTCCTCTTTTTGTTCTGCCGGGCGATCCGAACATTGTTTTCTCTGGTCCTCTGCGTGTAGAGGTGTGTACTCTGGGGAAGATCCCTACCCAGTTGCTTCTCCGTCTCGGCAAAGCGCTTGGCCGCCGTCATGATGGCATCCCATGTGGATGGCATGCCGTCCTTACCCGTCAACGTGAGGATAAGCTCTGGGTATTCGGCGCCCTGGATGAAAGCGGCGCGAACAAGATCTTCACTTATGTTGCCCAGACTCAGCTTTTTGGAGTTGAAGCGAGTGATGAAGTCTAGTAAAGATTCATCTTCCTCTCTCACGCAGTTGAGGATCGTCCACTGCTCTTCAGTATATTTCCTCTGTTGATTGAAGTGTTGGCTGAACTTGTGTTGAAAGTCCGCCCAATCATATATGTGGTGGACCGGTAAACGATCAAACCACGCCCTGGCCGCTCCAACCAGCGTCATCTGGAACATATAACACCACGTGGGTTCCGTCCAGTTACTGACGGTTGCCCCCGCTATGAATCTGTTCAAGTGATCATCTGGGTCGGATAGACCATCATAAGTGCCGATGTTGGACATCTGTTTGGCACTTCTTGGAGCGATTGCTTCCGCAATGTCCCTTGCAAACTTGGATGTTCCCGCATTTGCAGCAGTTGGTCTAAAGGTTTTGGAGAAGTCGCGTGGGTTTCCCCCCGCGTTCCTTGGTTTGAAGGTTTCTCCGAAATTCCTTCTTGGTTGGAAGTCTGTTTCCTTACGCTTCCCTTTCGCCCTATGGCGAGGGTTCGCGTCGGTGTCGGATTCCTCCCGATCATCATCCGAGTATTCGCACTCACTGTTCATGTTGAGCTGTTGTCGAGTGCTTCCGAATTCGTCAGCCTGCTGGAGTGAACGCAAGCGTTCATCCAACTCAGCTTGGAATTCCTTTTGACGTGCTTCGGCCCACGCTTTAACTTGATCGAGTGTTTGACGGGGGAGCCTCGTCTGTTTCTCCAACTGGGCATCGGTGAATCCCAGTGAAAGATTGTTTACTGCACTTGCCCCGGCTTGGGTACCCGGGGTAGTGTTCGTAAAATTTGTGTGACCGCCGGTGTTCCCCCAGTAGCTGGGGTTGTGATTACCGGGGTTTCTTGGTCACTCACTGGCCTTGGGACCGGAGTATCGTTAACCATCTTTTCAGAGGTTTTGAAAAAACTGAAAAAGTAGTTCTAGCTTTTATGCACGGATGGCGCCAATGAAGAAACACTAGGTGACCCCGAGTAGATTATGGATAATCTGGGGGTTATGTTTCCCACGAGGGTTAGGTCCGGCAAAGAAGGATGTTCTTCAGATGACCTGCAAAACAGACACCGTGAGCTCGTCACTGAGAAGGGGGGGTTCCTCCTTGTGACCACTCTGCGGCGTGAGAATCAGACTAGATTGCTCTGAATATAAGTGTATATTGAGAGAAATAGCTAGTGAAGGTAAGATACAAGATGATGATACCGTTCCAAGGTGTTGGAGTATTTATAGCCGAAGGTAGGTTTCCAAGCAGGTACAACCAGCTGTATAATATTCCTGTTCTACCAACTATGGGCTACGCACGTGCCATGCTGGTTGGTGGGTAGGCAGCGGCTGATAGTGACAAGGCCGGCTGTGTACTGTTCCCTTTCCACCAACTGCAGGCTATGTGCGTGCCACGACAGGGGTTGGTGAGTAGGCAGCGGCTAATAGTGAAACAGTACTAGAGCATGCTCCTCCTCGTACTGTTGTCGGTGAGCTGTCACCCTGTGATTGGTTCATGGGCTGCTTTGGTCAGATCTTGTCTATTTTGTCCATACCTTGGCAGGTGTAGTACAAAAGATCTTCCAGAAGCATACGGACTGGCTCATTTGGGCGGGAGTATTCCCGCCTTGCTCATTCCTTCAGGTGACACTGAATTATTGAGAGTTAGTGCCTTGTGCGTGTAGCCTTGCTATTAGTGCGGGTAGCCTTCCCTGATGGCTTGTATCCGCAGCTGCGGGAACAGGCGGGGTACTTCACCATTGGGAGGCTTTCCCTGCGGGAACAGCTGGCGTACTGCGCGTAAGGTCTTCATCTCTGAGCATGGTGGGTCCTGCGGAACCAGTTGGTCCTTGCGCAGACGTCCCTCTTCAAGGTGAGTCTTGCGGGTCCAACTGGGCTCTGCTGGGACCTACCTCTTCAACTTTATAACAAACGCTTGATATATATTTTTTATGAACAACATAACCATTATTTTCTGAAAAATCATAAATCAAAAACATTACAATTACTTTGACATGGAAATATTCTATTAATTTTTTTAAAAAATAAACTAGTACACATGAAAAATAATTGAGAGGAGGTTGGAAACTTGGAAAGAAGGTGGGGTATGATCAGATCAGAGTTGTGTTGTACCCAATATTCTTCTTGGGATTGGTAGTAAAAAATAATAACCTAATTCCCTTATATATGTATATATATACTACCTCTTTCTCTCCACTTCACTTCACCTCAACAGCCCTTCTATGTTTCACATGAGACCACACACACACACACACACATAAACACAAACTGTGTGATCTCAAGAAGCCTGATTAGGGTTACAAGAATCTTGAAAAATGATGCTCCTTCTGTTCTTCCACAGCTTTCTTGAACTGCATGAATATTCAATCTTGATCTATGGGATCTGTCTTTGTGTTTTTGGCTTCATGAATCTTTGCAGTTCAATAAAGCTGTGGGAAGATAGAGAGAGAATCAATCCACAACAACTGACAACAGATCTGATCTTGTTTTGCATGGTATGTATCTCACCTATGTCTCTCTTGTTCATGTGTTCTTAAAGTGTATTAGTTAAATTTGTTTATTGATTTATAGCGTCATTAATTAGGTACTTTATTAACCCAAACTTACAAGTACAATACTTCTTTAATTAAGAACATATGATCCATTATTCATCTATATATTATGTTATACATACTTATATTAGACGGTCAGTGGCATAGTCAAGAATTATTTTCTATAGGTTCGGAAAATTTCAATGGACGAATGATCGTTTGTCTATCACCTGGGTTTGGGTTTTTTAGGGGTTCAATGTTGAAATTTCTACGGATTCTATGTCAAAATACATGAATATATAACACTAAAAAAAATTTGTACGGGTTCGGCCAAATCCATCTTCAAAACCTGCCTACGCCCATGTAGACGCTAAAGGGAGTAAACATTTAAATAAATACAATAATGTTTTGTAAGTTGATGTATTAAACATCATATAGAGTGAATTCTTTATTTGTGTATTGTGTGTTTAATAGGTATGTGAGTGTGACAATGATAAACTAACGAGTTCTTCAGATCTAAAAAGATAAATAATTGAGGTTTTAAAAAGTATATATTTTTATCCATTTCAAAATAAAGTGTTGATCGATTGGTCCACATACTTGATCAAGAAAACATACAAACTATTACAAAGTATTGAGAAAGAAATAAGGATGAAAACAAATTGCATACTTGAAGTCGACCAAGAGAGTGAAGTGATTATAAGGGTTAATTACTTGTTAAGAAAATTAATTAATAATATTAGGTTGCACAAATAAAAAATAAAACTTCCCCCTTACCGGTGGGTGTGGCGTTGGCTGGTTCTAGACCGGACGAGCCAATCAGTACACAACCAAGCTAGTTGGTCCAGGCTCGGCAAGTTCTAAGTTGGCCCTGGTAACGCCATACACGTGAATTCGGTGGGAGCAGCTTTTTTGTCATGATATATGTAAAGTTAATTTGTCTCATCAGTCATCACTCCCTCTCAAGACCCTGCTAATGCATATGCTATAGCATGATTTATATATACTTGATACACGTTAATTTGTTTTTTTTTATACGTGTTCGGTATGAAAAAGTTGTACACAATTCATTCATTCATGTACAACAGTTTTAGGCCATGTTTGTTTTTGCCTATTTTCTCTGAATAGAGGAAAACGTCTGATTCGGTCAGACGTAATCAGACGTGGGCTGTTTGTTTTTTTTCTGGCATTAAGAGGTTCAGCGTCTTAATAGCATCTGAACCAGTAAGAGCTTTTAGTGGGTCTGAAAACCTCTTAACCCAAAAAAAACATACGTTTGTCTCCGGCCTCCATTAACTTCTAACCCGGAGACTAGGCTCCATCTCCGACTACTAGAGGTTCGTCTCTAGCCTCCACCTCTTAATGATTCAGATTTCAGACATTTGAACCACCTCTTAACATTCAGATGTGGTATTCAGATTCAGACTTAAATCTCTAAAAAACAAACAAACGGGGCCTTACTTTAATTATTTTTTAGCATAAGCTCTTACATATATACATCCAATGCATATTTGCCAAATTATTATCCTCAAATGTGGTTAATTTTAATTAATTTTCTGACATAAAAAGAACTAGTTTTTTGAATGGACAATTGGATTTTGATCTTCGTTCATGTTAAAATTTATTAAAAAGTGAAATTGTACGTGGTGTGGTAAGTGTTTTCACCATGTATTGTTTAAAAAAGGCACCAAAATGTCAAAAGGAACTGTACGTTATATTTTGCCTTGGTGAAATTTGTTTTGCCTAAAAGATCAAATCTTTTAAAAAAAAAAAAATTTATTTCTGGGATCATCACTTTTCTTACAGGTACGAATCAAAAGGACCATCCACTACAACTATAACTTTTAATTAAAATCCAGAACATGAATTACTTGATCTTTGTTAACAAGAACATAACATGTATCATTATATGTCGATAAAGGTCTATTTTCTATTAGTGCATGGGAACTGGGATGGAATGCTTAGATTTTGGTTTAAAAAAATCGTCTTCAATGAAATTATGTGTACACTGTTCAAAAATCGGTCTTCATAGATATGTAAAATTACAAATAAATTAAACAAATATTTAGTTTATTCTCTATAATTGAAAGGAAAAATAAGGTTAAGTTTTCAATTCTTAATTTATATTGTTTTGTAGGGATCAAGAAAATCTTTATGGAATCATACAACATATTGTTATATATAATGTGTATGCTTTAACTCAAGAGGGGTACAAACTCCATATCTTTAGTTATAATGTTGGATTAAAGTTAAACATAAGTGATAAGTTCAAAGTTTTGGAAGTCACTTTTGGTTCAATCACCCATATTGTCAAAAAGATGGTTTTTTTAATAGTTTTATTTTATGTGTATTATATTTATTTATTGAATCTTATGGATTTCCCATGCAAGATAGATGACCCCGGTCAAGATATGTATTTTCCCTTTTTAGTCTCAAATTGTTTTCTTTTTGTTATGCTTTTATGCAATAAGTATAGTCAAAAAGCTAGGTTTAAAACTATGGATCATGAGCATATAGGGTCCAACATCTTGATATAATTTTTTTGGCCACAAAGATAAAGATGGAAGGATGGAGAAATGAGATTGGACACCAATTACTTTTTGGTGTTGGAATGACAAGAAAGAGTGAGTGTGGAAGTTTTGCTAAAAAAAAAACTAAATTATTGCAAGAATATAAAATGAATAAATTTAAATATATCGTTTGTTTTTCTCTATAATTAGTTAATATTTATTAAAAGTTTTAAAATTCTTACATGAAATGCCTATGTGTATTTGTAATTGTGCATGTAAACCATTTAACTAATTTGTTCATGTTTTTTTAAATGTTTACCTTTGCAGGAAATTTACCAACACATTACACATGATAAACTTCCTACACGTAGCCTATATATGTGTAGGTTTTATAATAGGGTAAACTGTGGTTTTCGTTCATGTGGTTTGTCTAAATATGCAGTTTTAGTTTAATAGTTTTAAATTTATGATTTTCGTCCATGTGGTTTCATTTCACTTGCAATTAAACCCGACCCAATAACCCCGTTAAGTCTAGTAGTTAAACTCATCAGTGTGCCCTTACGTTAGGGGCAATTTTGTTTTCTTCCAAATACGCCCCAACCCCTTACGTGAAGGGAGAATTATGACTGGGGATTATTTGGGGAGAAAAAAAGATAAATCCGCCCCTCACATGAGGGGCACGTCGATGGGTTTAATGACAAGGCTTAACAGGGTTTGTGATGTCGGGTTTAATTGCATGTGAAATGAAACCACATAGACAAAAATTGCAAATTTGAAACTATTGGACTAAAACCGTAGATTTAGACAAACAACAGGGATGAAAATCACAGTTTACTTAAAATATTATATAAATTTTGTATATGTATTTATTTACAATGTTACATATATTTTTCTTGTATTTACAAAGTTTGAATTATATTTTCACGTGGTTGGTTATTAAAAGGTTGGGACCTATTTCCACAATATAACTCATTACATTCTTATAATTGTGGGTGCAACAAGTAGCCATAATTTAACCATATCCTTGTATTAAAGGAGTTTATGAGCCTTTGAAAAATACTGATTTTTAGCCTTTTTTTTTAAATTAGAAGATACTTAGAATACTAGGGGTGTTAATTTATGAACAATACAAAAATATAAAACTTTTGGGTTCAATATAAACAGTTTGAGTCAGTTTCAAGTCATACCTGCGAACATATGTAGCCAAACAACTTATGTTCGTGCTGATAGGCTCGTTGGTTGACCCGATCAACAGATTGGTTTTCTTGAACACTTTTTATGTGTATTTTATACCAATTTAAAAAGTAAAATAAAAATAAAATTAATATGCAAAAATGAAAAAAATAACGATATTCAGGTTAAACGAGTCCTATACGTGTCAAACCCGTGAAATTCTCTATCCAATTGTGATATTAAATTGGAACATACTTTGTAGAAATTAAATAAACTAAGAGAAAAAGTAGTTATATATAAACAAAAGACACAAGATGTGGTTTCAACTTTGAAGTTGTTGGTGGAGACAGGGCTCTTCAAAAAGTTTGTGGTTTGGTCGAAGCTCGCTTGATAAAAACTCTAAAAAGTTGAATCTAAACGAGCTAGCTTGACTCGGCTCGTGGTTCAGTCTTTGCTCGGCTCATTGGCTCGTTTAGATTAAACTCTAAATTTTAATACATGTAATGATAATAATAATAATAATAATAATAATAATAATAATAATAATAATAATAATAATAGCATATCATAATAAGAAAAAACAAAAATAACACATATATTATACCACTCGATCTTCAAAACATTATAAAAAATTAATAATAAAAACAATAATGTTCTAAATTCTCCATTTTATAGACTTTATATAAAAAAAAGTTAAAATCATATTTTTGTCTTTTATATATCAATATCTATATAAAAACAAACAAATAAATATTTTTTTAAAAACAATGAAAAAAAGTAAACAAGCCAAACTTAAGCTAGCTCACTTAAGTTAAAGTTCGAGCCCGAGCTCACCCTGACTTAGTGGTGAGCTTGGGATGTACCGAAAAATCCCGATCCTCAAATTTGAAATATTTGGTACCGTTACCGTACCTGTACCAAATAACTCAAAACTTGGTACCGATATTGATATCAATCGGTACCGATATAAAAAACGATCATCCCTACCTGGCTCGACTCGATTACAACCCTAGGTAAAAGATAAGACAAGTAAAATATTTTTCTTTCACAAATTTGAGCAAGTAGGGACCAACCCCAACTAAACCCAAGTACCCAACCCTAATAATAATAAAACAAGTGGTGGGCTGCCTCCGCCTATTACACACGCTACCTACATATACAAATTTATTGGATCTCATCGTTTTCTCCTTATAATAATTATTATTCATTCCAATAGTCCAGTTTCAAGCCCAGTCCGATCCGCCTTCTCCAACCAAGCTCGCTTCTTTCTGGATCACGGTTACAGGCTTCATCACCTTCAGCTCTTTCTTACGGTATATATACTTAATAAATTATTATTATTATTTCTTATTATTAATATTAGAAACCCTAACCCTAATTGGAATTTTGTGATTCGTCTTTCGTTTCAATTGACTTGATTAAGTTATGTAATTGAATTGTGGGAGTGTTGATTATTGTTTATTGATTGTAACTCTTGTTGGGTCTTCGTCAATTTTGACGATTTGTTTTCGATCCCCAATTTGGACGATTCTGATGATGAAACCCTAGATCTGGTTAAATTGATTGTTTTTTTAATTGATTGAGTTTTAAGATCGTAAGGTGACTCATAGGGATGAGAAAAAACAGAACTTTAATCGGAAACTTGGAATGAATTTACGTAACTGATCGATTATGATTAAGTGAATATGATTAACCGACTATTCGGTAATGGTTATGATAACTTTTGGTCTAAAGCTGACTCGTAGGAGTGAGCGAAACCGGACTGCGAATAAAAATTGAAACTTTCATTGAAAATATTAACCGTTACTGTCGAAAGCAATTGATTATGGTTAAGCGAATATGATTAAGCGAATATTTGGTTATGGTTACGATAATTTTTTGTTTAATTGAGTATTAAGATCACAAGCTGACTTGTATGAGTGAACAAAACCGAACTGCAACTGAAAATCGAATGGTTAACTGAAAAAAGTTAACCTTAACCGACAAAACCGATTGGTTACGGTTAAGTGAATACGCATCTAAAAGTCGAATCTTTAACCGAAAAAATTAACCATAACCGACAAAACCGATCAGTTATGGTTAAGTGAATATGATTAAGTTAACCAATCATTCGGTTCTGGTTACGATAATTTTTTGGCTAGGAGTATTAAGATTACAAGCTGACTAAGGAGTGAGCATAACCGACCTGCAACTAAAAACTGAACCTTTAACCGAAAAATCTAACCATAACCGAGAAAGTTGATTGGTTATGGTTAAATGAATATGATTAACCAACTATTTGGATATTGTTACGATGATTTTTTTGTTTAATTGAATATTAAGATCACAATCACAAGCTGGCTCATAGGAGTGAGTGTAACTGACCCACAACTAAATAATCAAACCTTTAACCGAAAAAAATAACCTAACCGGCACAACCAATCGGTTATGGTTAAGTGAATATGATTAACCGACCAGTTGGTTATGGTTACGATAATGTTTTGTCTAATTGAATTTTAAGATCACAAGCTGGGAGTGAGCGAAACCGGACCACAAACCGAAAAAATTAACCGTAACCAACAAAACCAATCAGTTAGGTTAGATAAATATGATTAACCGACCATTTGGTTATGGTTACGGTCAGTGACTTGTAAATTTGTGAATCTACAGACTTTTGATTATTAGGTTTTTTTATTGATTTGTTAAATGTGTTATAAACTTACAAAGTTATAATCTTTTAAATTTATTTGTACTTATGAACCAGGTGATCTTGTTAGTGACACATGGAGACTGATCCAACTGAAAGTAATGCATTGGTTAGCATAGATATGCAGCCGGAGTATTTGGACACACAAATGAATGATGTAGACGTAGACGTTGAAGTAGACGCGCAACCTTTGAAACGCAGAAAGAAGAAATCGATCGTGTGGGAATATTTCACGATCGAGAATGTCGGTGAGAGAGTTAGAAGAGCGTGTTGTAAACAGTGCAATCAGTCATTTGCATACAGCACGGGTTCCAAAGTTGCAGGAACGAGTCATTTAAAGCGCCACATTGCTAAAGGCGGTTGTGCTGTTGTTCTTCGCAACAACGACACGGTAACCCCCAAAAAGGGCCCCACCAATGGCACTACTCCCAAAAGACGGTACAAAAGCCCGACTGTCAGTTACTCTGTGTTTAACCCCGACTCGTGTCGCCAAGAAATGGCTCGAATGATCATACTTCACGACTACCCACTTCACATGGTTGAACACGCCGGGTTCACGGCATTTGTGCATAACTTGCAGCCCAATTTCAACATGGTTAACTTTAACACGGTCCAAGGCGACTGTGTAGCAACTTATCTTAGAGAAAAACAAACCATTCACAAACTGATTGAATCAATGCCGGGTCGGGTTTGTTTAAGTCTAGACCTCTGGAACTCACACCACACAACGGGGTACGTTTTTGTAACGGGCCAATTCATTGACAGTGACTGGAAACTACACAAAAAGTTATTAAACGTCGTGATGGAACCGTATCCCGAGTCTGATTCTGCTTTCAGCCACGCTGTATCCGATTGTTTGTCGGATTGGAATCTGGAGGGAAAGTTATTCACACTTATTATAAACCAGCCGGTTAGTGAGAGCGGGCTTACCAGTCTTAGAAATTTGCTTTCCGAGAAGAGCCCGAGCATCCTTAATGGTCAGTTACTGCTTACAAGTTGTTTTGCTAGATCTTTAACAGGTATTGCACAAGAGGCGTTAAATGCGGTTCAAGAAACGGTTAAAAAGATCAGAGACTGTGTGAAGTATGTGAAAACATCTGAATCGGTGGAGGAGAAATTTCTTGCGTTAAAGCAACAGCTTCAAGTAATGAGTGCTAAAACGTTAGTACTCGATGATCAAACACAATGGAACACGACTTATGAAATGTTGTTAGCAGCTTTAGAGTTGAAAGAAGTGTTTTCTTGTTTAGATACTTTAGATCCTGATTACAATGAAGCGTTAAGTGTTAAAGAATGGAAAGTTATAGAGAATCTTTGCACGTATCTGAAGCTGCTTTATAATACCGCGAGTCTGCTGACATCTGCAAGTGTTCCGACCGCTAATACGTTTTTTCACGAAGCGTGGAAGCTTCAGTTAGAGCTATCGCGTGCATCCACAAGTGAAGATAATGAAATTAAGGCCTTGACGAAACCGATGCTGGAAAGTTTTGATAAATATTGGAAAAACAGTTGTTTGGTTTTAGCGATTGCGGTCGTTATGGACCCGCGGTTTAAAATGAAGTTGGTTGATTTTAGTTTTACAAAGATTTATGGGGATGAAGCTGCAAGTTATATTAAAGTTGTGGATGAAGGTGTTCATGAGCTTTTTCTGGAATATGTGGCGCTTCCGTTGCCACTTACACCTGCTTTTGTTGAACATGTGAACGGTGGTGCGAGTGAACCAAAAGCAGACGGTTCGGGTTCGGGTGGGGTAAGTAACGGGCTTGGGCTCGGGCTAACGGATTTTGATGTTTATATTATGGAGAGTACAAGTCAACAGTCGAAGTCGGAACTGGACCAGTATTTGGAAGAGTCGCTTTTGCCTCGGATTCATGAGTTTGATGTTATGGGATGGTGGAAGTTGAACAAGGTTAAGTACCCGACACTGTCGAAGATGGCTCATGATATATTGACTATTCCTGTCTCAACTGTTTCTCCCCGGTCGGTTTTTGACACGGGTGTGAATGAGATGGACAGTTATCGGGCCTCTTTGAGGCCTGAGACTGTTGAGGCACTTTTCTCTGCTAAGGATTGGATGCAGTTCCAACCGAATGAGAGCGTGGACCCGCTTGTGAAGATGGAGTTTCCGATTTAAGGTGGGAGTTTGGTGTTTGCTGGTTTCTTTTGGTTTGTTTAGGCTGTGTTAATTTATATTGTGCATGGTATGGTAATAATAACTTATTAGTAACTTTGGTTAATATGAATGTTTTTAGTTGTGTTTCTGGACATGTGAAAAGAGTTTAGATTTGTCAAGCTTAATAATTTTGTTCTCTTATTTTGACATGATGGTTATCTTGGTTTCGAAAAGCGCCCCCTTGGCGCAAAGTGAGTCGAACCCAGCTCATGCTTGTCTAAACTCAAGCTCAACGCGTTTAAGTTTCGAGAACTCGAGCTTGTTTTGAGCTTCATCTTTAATGCTCATGTTTGGCTTGTTTATTATTTGTTATTTATTTAGTTAATTTATTTATATACATTTATATATAATTGTATATTGTATATATAATAATTGTTATGTAACTATATGTTTAGTGAATCCGTTATTAAACTAGTAATAATGTTGTGCAGTTACAAGTATTAAGCTCAAAAATAAGAAATCAACTACATCGCTTCAATAACACAATCAATCTTCTATATCATACTAAATAACTCATAAATGAATCTTAATATCATGACACCGGTCCTCCTCGGGCATACGACTCAAGTTTACGACCACCAGCCCGGATTCTGAATCATATACCGACTCAACCTCACTTGACCCAACCGTGCACCTTTTGGGCTTAGTCTTCGAATATGCACCGAACCGTCCGCACCCCTTAACCATCATAGACACAATCACCGAACCACCTTCAACCGTGTACTCTAGCCCATCAATCGCCCCACCAGAATTAAACATGTCAATAAGTCCTAACGGGCCAAAACTAAACTCGGAGCCCAAAACCATAACAGGTGTAACTGTAAAAATTTCATGCTCAAGAACATGTAACGAAACTGGAAGACTCGCACCGTGAGTTAAAACGATAACATCTTGCGTATGGTGACGGTACATCACGCAATCACCAGACCAATCGGGCCCCACTGCAGCATCAGCAATGAGGTGCACGTCATGGGCGTTGATGGCTCCGGTTACTGCGTCGGGTCGGGTTTCATGAAAGGTGTTTTTTCGCTCGTTGACGTTCCAAGCAGCCCCTTGACAGTTATAAACACCGATAACTCCAGTGTACTTGTTCATGTTCCATATTTTTAACAAACTAACACCGTCACGGGTCGGGTCAACAAACAGGCAATCCTTAGTGGGCCGACCCGGTAACCGGGCCCGAAGCACAGAACCATCTGGCAGCACAAGTTTCCTCAAAAGATCAAAGTTATGCTTCCCTGGAGCATCACTGCCAAAAAAATACAAATAAATAAATTATTCGTTTTGACTTCGGCCCGTTTTTGGGATGTTAACGGTTAACCAACCCGCAATATTATTACCTCACGTATATAGGACCACCACTGATGGCCCTAGCGGATGCATGGTACTCGGCTGCAGGATGAAGCGAATGGAACATATCCCAGTCAGGCTGCATAAACTCTCCAAGAAACACGCTGTTATAAGCCACGGCTGCAATATGGATCGTGTGCGATACGGGATCACGAGGGTAGAAATCGTCAGAAGCCCGAACCACCGCAGTTTGTTGAGAACTAATTAAAAATAAGATCTATAAGTACTCAAATATATATTACATATGTACAAATAAAGTGTTGATATTTACCAGTAAAGGGCATCTGTATTATGGCTCATACACGCAATGCACCCGGTATCGGGAAAATTTCGAGCAATAGATGCATCAAGAGCTTGATGATACTGTTGCGTTAGTGCTACCCGACCACCTAACCCGGACCCCAGCGTCTCCAATATACATTGAACATCGACTTTGACTCCATCAACACCGGCTGCAGCCAGGTACCCGTGTAAATTGTCATAAAACTTGAACACATTTTTCGGGTTCATTAACCCCAATCCTTGTGTCACCAACATATCGGTTTTCCACACGGGATCATTTGATATAACCCCTTTCGACGCGTTTGGATATTTCATCAACGACCCGTATTCCTCCATACCCTCCGCCCCGGGGCGGACCCCACCCCAATACCCGACAATCGCGTGCCACACGTACACGTATTTTAAATCATATGTATTTTTCGCTATGTTTACTATGTTCTTGATCCCGAGTGTCGGGTCATTCTCATTTTGGAACTTTTCGTTTTCTTTAATCCCCGTTAGCCTCATCAACGGCTGCGATTCTTCGGACTCGGTAATCTTTTTATCGTCCGATCCAACGGACTGCCACCCGTCATCGATGATCACAAACTTCGCGGGGGTCCCACCGTCTGCTAAACTTTTTAACCCCGACTCGACCCCTTCTTGAGTCACGTCTTGGTAAAACGCGTCCCACGTGCACCACCCGAAATAATCAACAATCCCGGGAAGCTTTTTATCTTCCCGCTGCTTGAACGCCTTCAGATGCAGTTTAACTCTGTTAACTGCATCCGTGATTGTACTAAAGGGGTCTGTTCCCACACCAACGTAAACCACGTGCGTAAAAACAGACCCTTTAGTGTCGAGATCACCACTCTCGACACAAACCATGACCTCGTCTCCCGTATTATTTCCCTGGAGACAAGCTCGAAACGACCCGTCAATTAACGGAAAAAAAACAATATAAAGCTTCTCACTTTCTCCAACTGTTTCCATTAATAAAAACTGTGTTTCATTTGGTACTTCACTTCCTTTATCTCCCATTTTCTGGGCCATCCACCATAACTTAAACCGAAAACAAGCCATGAACCGGACATCGTGAAGCTGCCCAAGCGACACCACATGCCGACTACTTTCTTCCTCAAAAACCGCACCGATAAAAGCCCCGTCCTGGCCTGATTCTGAACCCGATGAAGTTACAACCTTTTCCGACACGTTGGTTAATATTGTTTGGTCCTTAACCATTAACCGCCTGCCCGAAATTTGAACTACCGGACCGATTGTCATTTTATTCACTTCTTTGATATTATCCAATACTGACTCTCTGTTCTGTGATCAATAAAGTCAACTGTGTTAATCTGACTGCAAACAGGGTCGTCTCCGAGATTTCGGGTGCCACAGACTGTTATATATATATATAAATTCAAATATCTAGTCATAAAAAAGGCCTTGTATACATACAAAATGGGCTCATCAGTTGTCACTAAATGTAAATATATATATGTATATTTAAAAAAAATAGCCGTTCTCGATAACAGGCCCTCAGCGTCGGCCAGGGGCGGATTTGCCTGTAAACGAACAGAACGTTCAGTGTAATGTTCGTGAAACGTTCGGTGGGAAGTTCTTTTGTGTTCGTTTTATTAATAAACTAACAAACATGAACAAAAGTTTGTGTTCATTTAACTGAAGGAACGAACATGAACACATGTTTCCTTCGTTCATTTATGTTTGTAAACGTTTGTTAATGCTCGTTCATTTATGCACGTTTACGCATTAATAGAAAAGAATTAAATATTATTTATATTTTACAAATTATATCACCCTAATATGTTTTATACTTGTTCATTTATGTTCGTTTACGTATGTTCATATATATTTGTTTATCTTTGTTAAATTATGTTCATTTATGTTCATGAATTGTACGTTTATATTTTAAATCAACGAAAATAAACAAACACGTTTATTTTTTAAACGAACGAACATGAACACAAACATTTGTCCGATAAGCATTCGTATAAACTTAATTGAACGAACACGAACATACCCTTGTTTGTGTTCATTCGATTCGTTTACAGGCCTCGGTGTGGACCTTTTTGTAATATTTGTGGGCCAGCTGCCCTTTAAAAAAAATTAGTGTTATTTAAACACAAAAATCCCGATCGGCCCCTTAAAATTATGTTTAAGCCCTGTATCGCCCCTCATTAAAATAAATCATGGGCCCGCCACTAGAGCCGTCAGCCAGCCCGAATACCCTCCGGGCCGGGCTTGAGTCTACAAATTTTGGTTTAATGATTGGAAAAACAACTGGACTTAATGGAAATAAAATGTACCTGATTAGAAGATGAAATGGAAGTAATATTAATATTATATTTTGAAGAATTGAGAGTGAATTTGGTGAATGATGGGATTAAAAGTGGGATGAAACGATTATTATTTATAAGGTGGGATGATGAAGTGTGATTGAATAACAAGTTGTGTGTTTGTATCGCCATTGTTTGAAGATTTTTAGCAGCTTTTTATTATTATTATTATTAATAATAATAATGCTATTGTTGTTGTTATTATTATATTATCTGTCTTGTAGGATCTGAGTTGTTAATGTTGCCAAATGCCAATTGCTATATGTTTTTTATGTGTGGCCCTTGTGGTTCTAGTATTTGTTGCGTTACCCCCCCTGTGTTTTGTTTTGTTTTGTTTTCTTGTGTAAAAGTAGTTAGAAAACATTAATGTCATGTTCTGGAAGTTATATGAACATCTTTTATACCTGAGATATTGGTTTTAAATAATTCTAATCATTTCGTATTACTAAATAATAGTCTCAGTTTCTTTCTTGTTTGATGGCAGTTTCAATAAAGGTGCATTGTTTATAACGATCAACAACTAACTGAGGACTAACTCAGTTAGTTGCAGATCGTCGGAAAAACGTTTTTGGCCGGAAAACTCACACTTTTTGCTGGAACAACTAACTCACCACCAACCAACAAACCACCATCACTTGAGTGCCACCAACTGATTCCGACGGTGGTTCTAGGGTTCCGGCAACCTAAAAAACTGGGGCTTTTACTAAAAAACATACCTAAAGGTCCGATCAAAGGTTACAAAGATGTATGAGACAAAAACGTTGAGTTTTCCAGGAAAAAAACCAAAAACGTTTTTTTGGCAACCCGCAACTAACGGAGTTAGTCCTTCGTTAGTCGCGGGCCATAATGATCATTGTACCTTTAGCTGGAACTGCCACAAGACAAGAGTGAAATTATGAGTGTTATTTACCAATAAGATATAGTTGAGATAATTTAAAACCAATATTCTTTCATATTTGCAGTGTATGGTTCATTACTCATCTAGGGGGGATTTCGTTTGGTACGAAGATGATCTAAAAATAAGTAGACTCTTATATGAATAGCTAAATAAAGGCAAAAATTCTAGAAGAAAGTTTAACGTGAAGCAAACATAGCTTTTAATCCGTTTGAATTATCGGAGTTGTAAGGTATGAAGTTTCCTTTTAACTTAAAATTATTTTCTCTAATCTTATAGTATTAGTTTTATTTTGATTTTTAGTTTCAAAACACATGAACATGGATGTTATTAATTCACACATTTTATTAACGGAATGATTTGATTTCCCCAACATAAAATTTTAAAATTTTCAAGATTTGACGTTATCAAATTTAAAGAGCGGGTGTTCATTCGTTTCTAGTCGTCTCGTAGTTAATATTGTGTCATTTCATTAATAATTTATGTGTCCTTGTTTCTTATTTTGAATAAACAAAAAAAGAGAACATATAAGTAAGAGTGTAATTAGTTAAACCATAACAATAGTAAGCAACCAACTATAATAAATTTATAATAACAAAAAAAACTAGAAAATCACATATATTAATTAATGTGAGTATTTTTGTTAACAAAAACTCAAGGGACTATGTGGGACTTAACCAAACCATAAGGGGGTAATGTACAGTCTTTTATGATAACGTGCAAGAAATTGTTTAGATAATTTTGACACGTTGGATCTACGTTTAAGCCAATCCACAAACTCGTTTATACAAATATGAAATATCTCCAATCTAAGATTCATAATCTATTTGGACTTTAGTTCCCAAAATATAACATTTAACAACCATTTTATGAAGTTTTTATGTATAGTAATTTACTTTCTATAGAAAAAATAAACTAATGATCATACATGTTTATGATTTAATGCTTACAATATACTTTTTTAGTACAATAATTACGTATTTTATATTTTGTTATTTATCGGACAACGTTGTATTAATAAAAGCAGAAGAAAACATAGACTTAAAAGTGAGTGCTATAAGTTATTGGTTTAGATACACGTTTGATAATGAACAAATATGTAAATTTGGTGATTAGCAGAGTTGAAAGTCGTGGAAACTATCTTTGTTTGAGACAAGTTCATGTCACATGGTATGTGAGCAAGTAGGCAAAAGTCACTAGATGTAGAACATGTTAGGTTTAAACTTGAGGTATATCTAATTAAGAGAAATAATGATGGTTCTGGTGAAGGTCGTTTAAGAAAATGATAGTAAGTGATGAATATCGTATGCAATACGAGATTTGTAGATCAAGCTAGTATTGGTCACATACAAATTACAATAAGGGAGCTAATATTTAAATGTTTCACATGCTCATGAAAATACTATTCAATCTTTAATTTGTAATAAGCTAAGTTAGGAAGGGGATATATGTAAAAATCTCTTTTATAAAATATCTCATGCTCATGAAAATACTATCGTTTTTGATTGATGGTTAGTGAGCATGATTGATATTTTATTGGTGTTTTCCCTTTGGTATATATAGGTAAGCTCAATATACAAGCTGCCTATATTGCTTGTCATATATTTATGCTTTACTTTCTTGAAAATGGTATGAATGACACAATTCAAAATGAAATCCTACCACCATCGAACCACATCAACGGCCTCAGTACAAGTCGGTTATAGAGTCACGTCATTTTAGCCTCTCACTCAGTCCCAACTCAACTCACTAGATTCTCTCTCTCTAAACCCCCAAAATCAGGTGTTTAATTATTTCTAGGGCTTCATTTATTCAATCCATCAATTACTAATTATTTATAATTATAATCTCTCAGATGCAATTATAATATTTGAACCGAGCACGAAGGCTAGGGTTTGGTTTTTATACGTTACGAACTGATTGGATTAGTGGAATGGAGTCCGATGGCGAGGTGATTAGTGTTACGCAAACCCTAGCGAAGGAGGCGTATGTCTGTTTTCAGCTAGTCAAGTATGCTGACTGCCTTCGGGTTTTGAATCGGATCCTGGAGCACAAACCGGATGATCCCAAGGTCAGTTTGCTTAATTCAGTTATACAGTTGTACAATTATGCTCTGTGTAGTGTTGTTTTGATTCATGATGTGATGATAAGTTTTGTGTTTGCAATTGGAATGATAATAATAATAATAATAATGTGAGTGATTGATTCAAGTCATCTGTGAATTCAGTTAGGGAAGTATGATTGGAAGGTGAATTCGCTTATACGGTTATATTCTGTGTGGTGGTGTTTTAATTCATGATATGATGATAAGTTTTTGTGATTGAAACTGGAACATTTAAATGCGTATTGTAAGTAATAAGAATAATAATAATAATGTGAGTGATTGATTCAAGTAATCTGTGAAGTCAGTTAGGCAAGTGTGATAGGAAGGTGAATTCATGTATACGGTTATACTCTCTGTGTGGTAGTGTTTTAATACATGATATGATGATAAGCTTTGTGATTGAAACCGGAACATTTAAATGCGTATTGTAGGTAATAATAATATTAATAATAACGTGAGTGATTGATTGAAGTAATCTGTGAATTCAGTTAGGGAAGTGTGATCGGAAGGTGACTTCGCTGATATGGTTATATTCTGTGTGGTAGTGTTTTAATTCATGATATGATGATAAGTTTTGTGATTGAAACCGGAACAGTTAAATGCGTATTGTAGCTAATAATAATAATGTGAGTGATTAATAATTTGTGAATGTTTTGCAGTTTGTACTGTATGGAATTGTTATTTCATTACGGCTTTCTATAAAGCTATTATTATTATTATTAGTATTAATTAGGGAAAGCGGACGTATACTGGTCCACAGTTGAGGTGTACTTTGTAGCTGAAGAAAGAACACTCATGTAGAGGTTTTGTTGTCGTGATTACGTTTATGGTTTTGATCAGATAGTTAATTTAGGGGGTGCTTGGGATTCCTTATTTTACCTCCTTATAACTTTTTTCCCAAAATAATAAGTAGCCTAAAATAAGCAATCTCAAACACCCCCTTAAGTTACTTTGTGGGATAGCTCAGCTGTTCTTCACTTTAGATGTTTTGGTGTTCATTAGTGTTTGAAAATTTTCACAAAAGGGTATGTTTGGTTGTGCAAATCCTTGGTAAATAGTTGTTAGTAGGGAATTTGGTGAATGTGAGGCCAGTTTTAGTAATATGACGATGGATAAACTGGACTTGAAAGATAAGCACGCAATAGTTTTTTGTTGAATTAAACCATCTGTCGTTACTTAATATGAAGTATAATATTTGATCACAAGAAAATGACGAGGTTGTTTCTTAGTTAGTTACTCCATGATAGGAGTTCTTGGAGATGTAGGATACAGGTTAAGGATTTTTAGGGAATGATACTTTTTTGTCATAGCTTTGTTACTAGGGCTTAGATTCTACTACTTCTTAGCTGGACTTTGCATGTGATTATCTTTATAAATTTGGTCTACATGTGTTTGCATTGTACTATGTTATACTTGCATTATTTGTTTGAGTTTTTTTTACCAAAACAGGGTGGGTGGAATAACTATTTACCAAAATGGGTATTTTCTTGAAAACTTGTTTTTCTCACTCTTAATCTTTTTGAATAAAAATAATTTTAATTTTAATAAAATGTTCTTTTAAAAAAGCTAAAAAAAATTTCTATTAAAAAAAATAAAACATACTGTCAGATCATAATATTTTATCAATAATAACAATAATAATAAATATAGCAATAATAATGTTTTTGGTTCTTCTATAAAAAGCATATGTAACTTTAAATAAAAGCTTTTTCTATAGAAATGTTTTTAATTTTTATAAATATCCTTTTTTATATACAAAAGTATTTTTATAAACGTTTTTGTTTTTAGTTTTTAAATTCATTCAATATATAACTTTTGAAAACGCTAAACATAGTTTAACAAAAAGTTCATCGCATTCAGTGATATGCTATAGTGAAAAAAAAACTACGATATTAAAAATGTTTACTATTTAATATTGTGTATTTCCAATATAAATTTTCAATTATGTATAATGTATTCTCAAAATAATTCTTCTTTTAGAACGGCATTTTCAAAATAACTAGCAAGATATAGCCGCTGATATAATAAAAAAGATATTGACACATGTTTTAAATTGATCAAGATAACCATAAAAACGTATATGGTATTGTTATTGTTCGGTCGGAATCAGTTTGGTTCATACGATACCAACACCCGTGTAGTTTACGATAAAAAAAACCATTGTTCACAATCAATATTTAAAATTTATGATAAACTCCATATTATGTTGATATTTTAACTTTTTTTCATGCAAAATAAAAAAGATAAGTAAATATCAGTATAATTAGAAAACGAATAAATTAGTTTGCAGATACTTTTATAAAATGAGTTAAAAAAACACTTAAAACAACTTTTGATAAAAAATACAATTATCCAACAAAATTTCTTTATTTAATTCAATAAAAATTACTTAGTTTTTAGATATAATACCCAATAAATTAGGAGTAAGAAAAAACAAGTTTTAAAGAAAATACCTATTTTAGTAAATATTTTTGAAATTACCCATTTTGGTAAATAACTATTCCACCCACCCTATTTTAGTAAAAAAACTCTTATTTGTTTTGGTGAGTTTGGGGCCTCTCTAGAAGCAGCCTATCTATCCTCATGGATAGAGGTAAGGTTTGCCTACATCCCACCTTCCCCATACCCTACCAATAGCTTTTTGCTATTTGTGGGATTTACTGGGTATAGTTGTTTTTTGGCACAAGACAATTTGATTACTATATAAATGTGACACTGTCTTTTTCCTTACTTTTATTGAGATTATGTATTGGTAGAATAGTCTTTTCTCTAGGGCTAATCTCTTTTGTATCACTATTACAATCCTAATACAGTTGCATATGTGTTTACGTTACATGGCTCGCAATTTAACTAATTCTATTCTTCCCTGGTAATGGTTTTTGTGTTAATTGACATATGCATATCAGGGAGTTTACATAACAACATGTGTAGTGTTCAGTTTTCACTCTTTTAAGTATGGAGAATGTAATTACTTAGTTGATTTAGTTTGATGATAAATCATCATATAATTGTCTTTTATGGATCTTAAGGAGTAGATAAGAATACAACTTTGATTCCCTTTATACCTGTACAAAATTTGAGTTTGAAACCTTCTAGGTTTGTTGGATGAGAATTACATCTATCTTTGGATGAGAACTTCTTTAGTGTATTTTACCTTTTTTTTTTTTGGAATGGATTGTATATTTTACTTGACCAATATCTATTTACTACTTCCTACATGTCTCGTTTCTCAGTCAGTGGCGCCCCATTGTCATGTATATTATCATCATATTATGTTATATAACACATCATAAGACGACATTGAATTCTGCTACATACATGTGCTTGTTTGTTCTTTAAATATTTTGCTTTGATTCAAGTAATTTGTGAATGTTTTGCAATTTGAACTGAATAGAATTTTTATTTCATTACTGCATTAAATTAATCTATTATTTTTCTACTTAATTGGGGAAAGTGGACTTATACTGTTGAGGTGTACTTTGTAGCTGAAGAATAGTTTTGTAGTCGTAATTACATTTACTTTGTTGGCTAGCTGTTCTTCACCTTGGATGTTTTGAGGTTTTGATGTTCATTAGTATTAGAAAACTGTTGTAAAAGGGGAATTCTTGATTGGTGAAAATTCTTGGTAAATAGGTGTTAGTGGGGACTTTGGTGAATGTAAGGCTAGGTTAATAATATGATGATGGATAAGTCGGACTTGAAAGATAAGAACACAATAGGTTTTGTGGAATTAAGGTATCTGTCGTTACCATTTGATCACAAAAAAAATGACGAGGTTGTTTCTTAGTTAATTACTCCATGATAGGAGTTCTTGGAGACGTAGGATAAAGGTTAATGATTTTTAGGGAATGACACTTTTGTGTTTTAGCTTTGTTACCGAGGCTTAGATTCTACTACTTCTTATCTGACTTTGCATGTGATTATCTTTTTGTATTTATGTTTGTATGTGTTTCACGATGTTGCATGTGTTTGGATTATACAATGTTACCCTTGCATTAGTTGTTTTGTTATTGGTACATGTTCGTGTGGATGTTTGTTTTTGGAGTTGGGTCTCTTTGGAAACAGCCTCTCTATCCTCATGAATAGAGGTAAGGTTTGTCTACATCCCACCCTCCCCATACCCTACCAGTAGCTTTTTGCTATATGTGGGATTTATAGGGTACGGTTGTTATTATTTGGCAAGAGACAATTTGATGACTATGTATGTGTGTTTATAGATGTGACACTGCCTTTTGTCTTTACTTTATTGAGATTATGTATTGGTAGTATAGTCTTTTCTCAGGGCTAATCTCTTTCGTGTCACTATTACAATCCAATACAGTTGCATATGTGTTTACGTTACATGGCTCACAATTTAACTAATACTATTCTTCCCTGGTAATGATTTTTGAGTTAATTGACATATGCCCATCAAGGAGTTTACATAACAATATGAGTAGTGTTCAGTTTTCACTCTTTTAAGTTAGGAGAATGAAATTACTTAGTTGATCTAGTTAACTAGTTTGATGATAAATCATCATATAAATGTTATTTATGGATCTTAAAGGGGAGTAGATAAGAATACAAGTTTGATTCCTTTTATACCTGTACAAAATTTGAGTTTAAAATCTTCTAGGTTTGTTGGATGAGAATTACATCTATCTTTGCATTGATATGTTAGGTGAACTTCTTTAGTGTATTTTACCTTTTTTTTTAATTTTGAAACGGATTGTGTAGTTTACTTGACCAATATCCTTTTACTACTTCCTACATGTCTCGTTTCTCAGTCAGTGGTGCCCTATTGTCATGCATATTATCATCATATTAAGTTCTATACCACATCATAAGACAACATTTAATTCTGCTACATACATGTGTACATGCTGCTTATTGAGTTTATATAACCATTGCTTGCGGTGATACGTTCTTGTTATATGATTTTCCAAGCTTTATCTTTATTTTTTTAACCTTGTAGTTTTGTAGTTAGAATTTAAACGCCTCTTTCATCATATTCCACCACCAAGTGTCTTAAGTTTGATGGCAGTTAATGGGACTTCTTGCATTGCATGCTGCCATGTCGTTCACATTTTATTAACTCCCTCTTTGATGATCATAGAGTCTTTATAATCATTTTGTTGCTAACATACTTAAATTGCTTGTTATTGGATACAGGATCAATTCTCACATTTTAAGCACTGCAAGATTTATGACTTGTTTTTCTTAATTCTTATTACCATAACCATAGTCATGAGTTTTTTTTATAAACCTTTAATATTTTTTCGTTCTTTTTATACTGGGAAATTTTCTAAGCGAAGCTTCTTTCATGACATTATCGTAAAAAAAATTTTAAGCATTAAAAATAAGTAACAGGGTAAAGGATGATGATGAACTATCGTTTATGAAAAAATATTTCTTGTCATTGTGAACTTAAACCATACATTATTTTAGTGTTGGTAACTACTTTTGATGGATGTTTCCTTTATACATACTTTGTAGAAAGAGGGATTTCTAAGCATGGTTATGTACTATATATAAGAGAAGAATATATGTACTTTTTTTTGTTTTCTATTCTTGCTCATTATTGGTTGTGCTTTTATGTATGTTTCTTTTATACATATTTCACTTTTTATTTGCAGGTTCTTCATAACATTGCTGTTGCTGAGAACTTTCAAGATGGATTTTCAAGTCCAAAGAGATTTTTGGAAGTGCTAGATAATCTTAAGGTATGCTTATTATTATCATTTTAAAACTTGGTACTCCATAAAACATCACAAATATTATTAGTGAAACTAGTATGTGATCAAATATATTAACAGTTTAATTGTTGACTTTTGTTTATTTGGTTAAGAGACGAAGTGAGAGGCTTGCTCCTTCAACTGGAGAAAACACAGAGGTGTTGAACAACGGAATCAAATCAGTGGAAAATAAGGGCATTGCAGCTGATGATTTTGATGTTTCTGTGGCAATGTTTAACACAGTATGTTATTCTTATTATGTTTGTTTTTGTTTTTCATATCCCTACATGTAATATTATCTTTTGTAATATAACTCTTCTATATTGTTTTTCTGTAGGCAGTCATTCTCTACCATCTGCACCAATATGAGAAGTGTTTCTCCATTTTGGAAAGATTATATCAAACTATTGCACGGATTGATGAGGTAAGCGATGAATTTATATTATTTGTCACATCATTTGATTTGTATGCTCGTAAGTTTTTTTGTTTTTCAACAGAGAGTGGCACATCATGTATGCCTCTTGTTACTGGATGTTTCTTTAATATGCCATCGTGCCTCAACAGCTGCTGTAAGTTTCTTTTAACCGACACTTTATATATACTATCATTCTTGTTACTAATAACTTATAAAAATATAACATTTTTATTACAGGACGTGATCAGTTACTTAGAAAAAGTAGGTGGCAATAATGTAATCAGTCAAGGTGATTCTGCAAACAACCCTCAACAACCAACAAATCTAGTGATGAAATCCACGTCAGCACCCAACAATGTAATGTCATCATCAGATCCAATCAACTCTGATCAAATTGTAACCACAAACGGGTCTGGAAGCCCTTTATCCCGAACTTTATCAGACGAATACGATAATTTCATAACAAAAATCAATGTCAGTGGGGTCCAAGAGCTAACAAGACCATCAAACGATCTGTCAAAAACTCAAACCGATGAATCGTTTATTTCAACACCCGATTTAAAACTGAAGGTGCATTTATACAAAGTTTGGATTCTCATCCTTACAAGAAACCTCAAAGCCGCTAAACGTGAAGTCAAAATGGCCATGAATATGGCACGTGGTAAAGATTATTCACTTGCGTTATTTTTAAAATCTCAGCTTGAGTACGCTAGAAATAACCACCGAAAAGCAATAAAACTTTTAATGGCATCAATAAGTCAAGCCGAATCCGAAACCGGAACCGGAACCTCAGCGATGTATTATAACAACCTCGGATGCATTTATTACCAACTTGGGAAATACCAGACTTCAGCCGTCTTTTTCTCCAAGGCACTTGGAAGCTCTTCACAAAGAAATGAGAAACCTATGAAGTTGTTGACTTTTTCACAGGATAAATCGGTTCTTTTTGCTTATAACTGCGGGCTTCTTTATTTAGCTAGTGGGAAACCTGTGCTTGCGATTCGATGCTTCCAACAGTCGGGTTCGGTTTTCTTTAAACGGTCTCTTTTGTGGCTTCGGATTGCCGAGTGTTGTATAATGTTTTCAGAAAAGAAAGCAGATATTGATGTTAAGATTATCGGTAACGGTAAATGGAGACAACTTGTTATTGAGTGTTGGAATTCACAGAGCCCGGTGCAGCTTGACCCGAATCTTTCACTCGGGTTTGCTAAAAGTTGTCTTCTAAACGCGCTACACTTATTGGAACTGAAACCAAACCCGAAAGTGGGTTCGGGTTCGGGTTCGGGTTTGGATCAGGTGAATTCAAATGGGGAAGCTAAAAGCGGAAATCCAAACCCTTTGTTACAGAGTTCGGTTAATGATTACGAGGGTCTTTGTGGGAAAGAGAACGGGATGATCTTGCAAGCCGTGCTTGCTGACCTGGCATTTGTTTACTTGGAGCTCAGGAATGCAGTCAAGGCATTGGCGACTGCCAGGTGTCTTTTGAGACTTCCGGGATGTTCTAGAGTGTACGTTTTTCTAGGAGACATTTATGCAGCGGAAGCTTACTGTCTGTTAAACCAGCCTAAACAAGCTTCTGAGATTTTGTCGGGTTATATTTTGGGGCAAAATGGTAATAATAATAATACTGAATTACCTTACAGCCAAGAGGATTGTGATATCTGGCAAACTAGGAAAACCGTGGATCTTGACGAGCCAAATTCCAAAAACGCCCCTACTTTGGACCAGCCGTTACCTCAAGGAGGAGGATTCGAGTCTTGGTTTTTGAAGCCGGAGGAGGCTCGTGGGGTTCTGTTGGCTAACATGGCAGCCATGGCAGCGGCTGAAGGAGACATGGAGCGGGCCCAGGAAGCTGTTACAGTGGCGTTAACGTTAATACCTAACAACCCAGAAGTTGTTTTAACTGCAACATACATTGATTTGGTTCGTGGGGACACTCAAGGTGCGGTTTTGAAGTTGAAACAATGCAGTCGTGTTAGATTTCTTCCCGGGACGTGGTGATGTTGGTTGGTGAATGGTGAGAAATCATAGGCAGGTGAAGATGATCCTTTGAAACTCAGGATTTGATTTGTAACATATATATATAGCTCAAAGTTAAGGGTAAAAAGGTCTTTTTCTTTGTTGACTATTTTTCGAGCAGATTTTTTAAAATCGTGTTGTTTTTTAGAGTTTCAGTGTTCATTGGATCGATATGAGACTTGTGGATGACTTTAGTTTGCCTTCAATAGATCTGAGATGTTGTGGTATTTTTCTTTATAGTAACTTGGTGTGGGTGGGTAGGTGTTTTTTTTTTTTTTTTTGTGGGGGGGGGGGGGGGGTTAAAGGTTTAAATAATCTCTTGTTTATAATCTATAAATACCCATTTCATTTGGGCTTGTGAATGCACTAGAAGTTCGATCAACTGTTCACAGCTCGCTCGGAAGTTGGTTTTTTTAATAAACGAATGAGCACATGAACACATGTTTCATTCGTGAACGTTCATTCATATATAGTCGTTTAGTTACGTTTTTTGTTTTTATGTTCATTTGGTTTATGTTCCCTTAACCCATTTAACTTTGTAGTTTTTATAGTTTTTAAACATAACATGTATTAGACTTCAATCGGTGTTTGTTTAGGTTTGTTCAATTTTGTTCGTTGGTGCTTGTACATTTTCTTAACGAATGAACATGAACAAAAAATATCCTTTCGTTTAACTATTCGTGTTTATATTCAGTTAAAAAGTTAAATGAACGTACATTAACATGTCTTATACATGTTAGTGCGGTTCATTTACCGATGATCTGTAACTATCCATTTTGAAGATAGATCACTTAAATGGCCCCAATCATTTGTATCATCATCATCATCATCTTTTTTTTTTCTCTGTTAAAACATGTTACCAGAAAACTTTTACCAATGGTCAGTTAACTAGATAAAAAGAACATAGCTTGTGTTGGAGGATTGACTTTAAAAAAAAATATAAAGATAACAAAGTAGAATATGGTTTTCTACTTTAGATTTTCTATGTAGAAATGATGCAGCCACATGTTTAGAATATAGTGTGATGACAAAGAATTGTCACGTGCATTCATATCCAAATGGTCCCTCTATTAGTCTATTTCGTTCTTCAACACAAAAGCTAACAAACAAACCCATTTACTACTCATTTTGAACTTTTACTACGTCTACTTGTGCAACTTCAAACCATGCAATAATTGTCAAATTGACAACATTATTATTTAGAACCAAATAGATATTCATATGTCATAACATATATTAAACACTTTAGAAGGTTATTAAATGTTAGAATATGGATATAAAAGTGAGACCAAGTGTATGGTTAGTGTAAATGTAATAAGGCTTTTCAAATAATAATAATAATAAAGTAAAAAGATTTTGATTTAAAGATAAAATATATGATTTATCACTATAACCATCAACTATCTAAATCACGTGCTGATTTATTTGGAAAGCTAGGAACAATATGCTTTTCAGCATAACACACCATTTCGAATCCAAAAATCATCGAGGAGATCTGGCCTCTTGGATTTTTATGGGTGAAATATAGATATCGAGGTTTATAGTTAGATTGGTCCCTCTAGTGTAATTTTGATATAGATTTTTACCAAATATTGTCGGTGTTTGTCTAATACAAGGATGATATATGTACTTCGAGTTTCTTGTTATAACTCGCTAGGAGCCAGAAATTTTCCTGGCCATACAGGAAAAATAAAATAAAATCTAAATCTTCAATCATATAGAATTATATTCAACCATTATTAGAACCCGTGAAATGAATATGACATGTGAACTAAGATGACCCGTGAAATGAACATGTACAAAATCCATGGGACCGTACACTGTGCAAGCATGTTGTGCATTTGGCTCATAACTTAATAAATCTTTTTATATTATCTCTATACCTAAAATCTGTATTAAAATAAAAAAATTTAATCTCGGTTATATATTTCTCATATACTTTTGGCTATTTTTTTTTGGAAAAATCCTTAAAATGATCATTTTGATCAAATACATGATTTCAAGACTAGACATTTGTTTTCAAAATCCTCAAAATGGCCACTTCAAAAACCGTCAGCCACCCGTTTTCATATGTCATCTGCCCGATTTATGATCCAATAAAATCCTCACACCTGTCAACAAGATTGGCCGATCCGGCCCTTCTTAAAAAAAATTTGGCCCGTCCAAGCTTTTATAAAATCTGACCTAATTAATTAAATTAATACAACGTCCATTATTCTCCAAATTCTCAATCCCAAGATCTAATCTAACAAAAGATCTGCATGTTTTTCCTAAATTTCCCTCACTTTCACTCTCTAAAATTATTATCTTCTTCTCTAAGGTTTCATAAAATTGGTCGGATTTTCTTAATAAACGGTCCAGTTTTTATAAAACCGTTGGATATGACCAATCTTGTTAACAGATGGAAGGAATTTATCAGATTACAAATTGGGCGGATGACAGATAAAAATGGACAAATGCTAGATGAAACTGACCGTCGACGATTTTTAAAGTGACCGTTTTGTAGATTTTCAAAACAAGAGGCTAGTCTTGGAATCACTTGTAAGATGTATGCTAGCTAAATAAAATAACCGTTAATAATTGTAAGATATTAACTAAATAAAACTGTCTACGAAAAGTCATTAACACGTAAATCATTAAATTTCTTGAATAATTAGTGCTCATATACGTCCTTACATCAACATAACAAACCATTCGTCGAATCAAACGCTTATGATCATTAATCATATTTGAAACTAAATCAAATAAACATTTATCAAAACAACAGAAAACTAATTTTCTTAAACATCCCAAACAAAAGAGTAGCTTCTTGAGTTCATCCATGTCTTCATCAATCCTGTCCCTGCAACAATGCATGGATATTGTTAATTAGTTGATGAGTTCAATTTAACTCATACAAAATATAGATTAAATTTTACTTAACTGTTTTGCAAATTAATATTTAATTGGCCTTCTGATTTAAAATTTTTAAAAACTAATCATATCATCATAAAGTAAAAAATTAAAATTAGTTACAATAACTTATAAAAGTCCACTCATAGCACATGTGAAAATTGTAATATGTGTAATTAAAAAAATACTCTCATATTTTACTACCAATATGAATAACATGATTTTGAGCCTACAATATATTTCATAAAATATTTTATTTTTATATATCTTGCCCCACCCTTGTGATGTGATGGTAAATGTGTTGGTGTTATCTAGCAAAGACTAGAGTTTAAAGCTCAGAAGAGACAAAAATGATGGAAAATAAAAATTAGCTGTTAAAAAATAGATGTGTTATTCATGCACCCTTTATAGGGTGTATATAGGGTTTAAATGTGTGTTAAAAGGGTGTGTGAATAACCAAAAAGGGTGTATGAATAACCATTGCCTAAAAAAAAGAAAAAAAGAACATATATCTTACCTAAATTTCATAAACTACTTAACTAAGATAACAAAGGAATAAAACACAAAAATAAATGCACAAACAAGAGAGAGAGAGAGAGAGAGAGAGTAATAATTAGCTAGGGTTAGGGTTTGCATGAACAAAGAGAGTTACCTAAATGGGATCTTGGAACTTAAACAGCACAAGTGTAACCAGGAGGTGGTGTTTTGCCACAAGTAACAAGCAACTGAAGAGCAAGTGGCAAGTAGATGTTGATATTCAAAAGCTTTAGCTTTAGGGTTGTACACAAGCAAACAGCAGCCTCAAGCTCAACTAACCCAGCAAGAATAGGGCAACATTGGTTCACCGCAGGGTCACCTAACCCAATATGAACCAACCCACCTAAAAGATCCACACAAGCTCCAAGCTTTAGTGCATCAATGGGGCAAGTAGCCGCGGGTGTTGGCACAAATGGTGATGGTGGGCATGGTGTTCCAGGTGGAACACCACCTGATGGTGGGTTGAGTACCGGTGGGAGGGTCACTGGTGGGAGGGTAATTGGTGGGAGGGTGATTGGTGGTTTGACGACTGGTGGAAGGGTTACTGGTGGGTTGACTACTGGTGGGAGTGTGATTGGTGGTTTGACGACTGGTGGGAGGGTTACTGGGGGGTTGACTACTGGTGGGAGTGTGATTGGTGGTTTGACGACTGGTGGGAGGGTTACTGGGGGGGTTGACTACTGGTGGGAGTGTGATTGGTGGTTTGACGACTGGTGGGAGGGTAATTGGTGGTTTGACTATTGGTGGGAGGGTAATTGGTGGTTTGACAACTGGTGGGTTGACAACTGGTGGGAGGGTAATTGGTGGTTTGACTACTGGTGGGAGGGTAATTGGTGGTTTGATGACTGGTGGTTTGACGACTGGTGGTCTTGTAATTGGTGGTTTGACGACTGGTGGACGAGTGATTGGTGGTTTGACAATGGGTGGATGGGTGGATGGTGGGTGGTGTTGAGGAGGTTGGCCACAATGACAATCAAGAGTGATGGGAGTGGCAGTGGAAATGAGGAACATGGAGATGAGAAGAAGAGCAGTGAGCTGATTCTTCTTAGAGTACTCCATTTTGAGCACTTGATGTGCAAGTGAGGTGAAGGAGGTGTTGTGTGGGAGTGTACTATTCTCACACCTTAGCTGGAATAATGAGGAATAATGCTCACATGATATATATATATCTAACTTTGATTTTGATTAAAGTTATTTTTGTTTTTGTTTACTTCTTGATAAAGGATATTTTCATTACAAGACAAGTTAAATTATAAACAAATTAGCATGTAATAACCGATGTTCACACAAGCTTTAAATTAAACCCAAAGGTTTTTGTAAATAAAATTCAATCTAAAAACTTGTAAATGTCATTAACTACCTTCATTCACATCCAACTCAAAATTCTTATAATGTTTGAACACCAAAAAATAATGCCAAACTAACATATAAACATCTTAAAATTCAAAATAAAATGGTAATAATCTTCATTTGTGCGAATGCTCCTGCATCAAACCATGTCATTGTTTTCTTACAAAACTAAATTTTCTAAAAAGACAATTAGCAAAAAGCTAGAAATCACAAAACACAAAAGTACAAGACCAAATACTAAAATACGTACTAAGCCTAATTAAAGATGAAAAAACAAGCAAAGAAAGCGAAATAAACGAGAAACAGATGACAACCACGCAAATACTAGCCCTAGCTACCAAAAGTACCGTCGTCACAATTCTTGATCACTCGGATCTAGTTTTAGTACAGTCTTTTCCATCACCTTTTTTCTCATCCCCAACATAACACTACTACATGATACGTGATATGTTCCCTCCAATGTAACATATATGGTCTAAATGAGTTTTAATGTTGGTTTGGAGTGTTCTAAATTTTACTTCATGGCTTCCTCTTTCTCCATATATACATTTGTTGTTCCTAACACCTCTTTATTTCCCAAATTTTACTTCTTCGATTTTCTACTTCCCTTTGGTTTTTACAAAGATAATAACCAATATATTAATTTGTCGTACGTTCTCAACGTCTACTTTGAATATCGTGTTCTTGATCATCGGCCTAAATTGACTATATATGATACATTTGAGCAATGTATGTTGCCCCATTGACTATTGTTTCATAATGACCCATGCATCCTGCATATTATAGTGAGTTCTTCGTAGAAGTGATTATCTATACTATATATAATACATTAAAAAATGGCAAATTAAGACACTTAGATTTTAAGTAATTTACAACTTAATTAACAAATGGTACAATTTACATAGCATATTGAAGATGGGCAAAATAGTAAACTTCAATTTTTTAAATATAGTTACAATATTGTCCCCTCAACTTTAATCAAATTTTATAAATTTAAGTAATAGTTACAACCTTAGCCTTTTAACTTTTAACCATATATTATTTTTAATTTCACATTTAACCTAACTTCCACCAAAAACTTTTAAACGATCATAAATTTTTAATACACTTATATTTTTTTTAAAAAAACAACACCATAAAAACAAGAATTTTATTCTCTTTAATAAGAGTATGATATCACCTCAGCTTTTATTAGTTAAAAAAATTAACATTTACGTCGCGGTATTTGCGATCCGGTTTTGATGGCCTTTAAATAAACAATTAGTAGCGTCTTTTGATCATGTAAACCAAAACAGAACGGTTAAAAACTGAAACCAAATCACTATCAACGATATGTGTTCCGCTGCATCGCGCGGGCACCCGTTTAGTAAGTCATAACAAGCCTTAAATCCGTATATATGTATGATCATTGTTGACCCTTAAACCCATATATGTTTAATGTTTACACAATAATGGCCATGATGGGTCATTACTAGTCACTTTTGTCTTTTGGATATGTTATTAAAAGTTATTTTGGATGAAACATTACCTAATTTAAGTTAAATTATGGATCTTATTGCATGTTAGTGAGTATAGGTTATGCATATCAAGTACTAATGCATGTATTACAAATCATGAATTTATATAACAGCTCATTAATGGAATTGGTACCAGGTATTGAACACGAACTCAAAACCCAGACACGTTAATTTGGCTAACACCCAAACACGAATATTATTATTGTGAAACTTCACAAAACTCAATTACCTGATTACACAATTACAATCTCTAAACCCCAAAGCACGGGTATTTATAATCTAACTTATCACAATTAGACTAGAACTAGGATTGCTAAATAATAGGACATAATAATTATACTAACAATTAAATCTAAGCACATTTAATTGTCTATGATTATTCACTCCTTAAATCTTGTTACTTAACCTTGCACGTCAAGTAACGCCTAACCGAAATTCCCAACAATCACCCCCGGAATTTCGAACTCGAAACCGACAAGTCTTCAACTCCAAGTAATTCACGCATCTCCTTGAATTTGATTCTCCCAAGAGCCTTTGTCGAGATATCGGCACATTGCTTAACACCACTAACATGCTCGACACTTACTTCTTCACGATCAACACATTCTCGAATGTAGTGAAACCGAGATTTAATGTGTTTGGTCCTTCAATGGAAAACCGGATTCTTCACGAGTGCTATTGCTGATGTATTATCGATACGTAACACTACTGCTTGAATTTCCTTGTCGAATAACTCACTTATCAAGTCTCTTAGCCAAACCGCCTGACACGCGGCTGCGCTTGCAGCCATGTACTCTGCTTCACACGATGAGAGTGCAACCGTACACTGTTTCTGAGAACACCAAGTAATTGGTGAAGACCCAAGAAAAAACACGTGTCCAGTAGTGCTTCTGCCATCGTCTTGGTCAATGTTATGGCTACTATCACTATAACCAACTAACACGTTTTTCCCACGAGTGTAAGAAATACCAAAACTGAGAGTACCTTAAATATAACGAAGAATTTGCTTTATAAGAGTTGCATGAGATTGCTTCGGGCTTTGCATGTACCGGCTTACGACTCCGACCGAATACGCCAAGTCGGGACGAGTTTGTAAAAGGTACCGGAGACACCCGACAATCTTTCGATATCTCGTAGCATCAAAATCTTCTTCATCTTCAAATTTAGAAACTTTTATACTCGGATCCAATGGAATTTGAGCAGGATTGCAAATCTCCATTCCCGCTTCAGCTAAAATTTTCTTCGCATACGCTTCTTGCTTAATTTTTATCCCATCCTTGCTTTGTGAAACTTAAATTCCGAGATAATAAGTTAGCTTTCCCAAATCCGACATCTCAAAGTTTAAAGCCATCTCACGCTTAAACTCCATTATTAAGTTTAAATTGGAACCCGTCATGATTAAGTCGTCAATGTACACACCGACTATTAAAAGATCGGCTCCAATTTTCTTTCGGTATACCGCTTGTTCTTCTATGCACCGGTGAAACTTCATATTTAACAAAATACCGTTCAACTTTGTATTCCACGCCCTCGGAGCTTGCCTTAAGCCGTACAACGCTTTGGATAATTTGTATACTTTGTGTTCTTCACCCTTTTTAACAAAACCAAGCGGTTGAGAAACAAAAACTTGTTCTTTTAACTCGCCATGTAGGAACGCGGATTTGACATCGAGGTGATGCAATTCCCAACCTCCATTCACTGCGAGAGATAATAATAAACGAACCGTTTCGAGTCTAGCCAATGGTGCGAAAACCTCATCAAAATCGATTCCGGGTTGCTGAACATAACCCTTTGCCACGAGTCTCGCGTTGTGTTTATTAAGCGAGCTATCCGCGTTTCTTTTAACCTTGAAAACCCACTTTAAACCAATCGCCTTTGCACCACGTGGTAACTCGGTCAACGTCCATGTATTATTTTTATTTATCGAGTCAATCTCGATACGCATTGCTTTCATCCACTCCGGTTTCGATTTTGCATCATCAAAACAAACCGGTTCATCATCCGCAAGCAATAACAAATCGTCATCAATTATACTCGAATTCAAAGACATAATCATTAAAATGTACCGGGGTAACAGTGGCTCGAGAAGATCTCCGAACAGCCGGCTCAGGTGTAACCATGTTGCTTGTACTAGCCGGGCTTGTTGGAGCATTTTCGACTATCGGTTCTTCGTCGTCTTCTTCACACCCATCACCGCTTGAACTCGTAGAGTTTGACTCAGGGTTCGATCCGATGTTTTCGGTATTAACAGTTCCTTCTCCGGTGTCAATTTCATCACTAAAGTTAACCCAAAACATGCCAGGTGCTCGATCCCGCTCGTCGATTATTTCGGTACTTTTACCCCAATTCCAACTTTGCTTTTCATCAAACACCGTGTCACCCGCTCGACTCACAACGATTTTTCTAGTCGATGGATTGTATAAACGATACGCCGCCGAACCTTTCTCGCTTCCGAGATAAACTAAACGAGTCGAAACGATCGTCTAACTTCCTAATATTTCCCGCAACTATTTTTGAATACGCAACACATCCAAAAACTTTAAGAAATTTAAGATCCGGTTTCTTTCGCTTTAACATCTTATACGGTGTTTTGTCTTTTAACGCTCGAGTTGGAATTTTATTAATCACGTCGGTTGAATGCCTCACCGCTTCACCCCACATATAATTTGGAACTTGTCTCGCTTTTAATATGCTCCGAGCCATATCCAATATCGTGCGGTTCCTCCTCTCGACAACACCGTTTTGTTGAGGTGTATATGGAGCGGTTAAATGCCGAATAAAACCCTCGTTTTCAGAGATCCGATTGAAATCACGCGACGTAAATTCTCCCCCTCGATCGGTTCGAAACATCTTGATTTTCTCACCATTTTCCGCTTCCACCATGACTTTAAATTGCTTGAAGGTATCAAACGCTTCACTTTTTTTTTAACGAATAACCCTCGTTTATAATAATCAAAAAATATAACTCTAAAACTGATTACAACTCTATCAAACCCTAACTCGGTTTGACTCTTGATGAACCCTAACTCGGTTGCATCTAGATGAACCCTAACTCGGTTACATCTCGTGTGTGTCTCTAAGATGAACCATAACTCAGTTGCATCTCACACCTCTCGTTTATAATAATCAGAAAATATAACTCTAAAAACTGATTACAACTCTATCAAACCCTAACTCGATTTGACTCTTGATGAACCCTAACTCAGTTGCATCTAGATGAACCCTAACTCGGTTACATCTCGTGTGTGTCTCTAAGATGAACCCTAACTCGGTTACAACTCATGTCTAGTGCTATTGGCTCTTCTTTGATAATACTCGACTTAGCTAACTATATAAGTCATCTTTTATGTGTTTCACTTTGTGTTAATGAGTTGTATATATTAGGCTACATCACTTCTTTCACACCGCATTTATAACTAGCTTTCTCAAAGAAGAAAAAAACAATATACAAATTCTTTTTTTATCTATAGTACCTAGCTAGGGAAAGAGCAAGAAAGTTTTCCTCTTAACAGTTCTACAATCCTATTATTTTGTAAATAAATTCATAAATTTGTAAAAGGTGTTTCTATTTCATTATTAACGTGTATCAAAAAAGATTGGTGAAGTTAGTTTATAAAGAATTTAGTTAATAAAGAATTAAACAAACTTAATCTAATCCTGCGGATTTAGTTAATATTACTAAAATAATAGCGACCAGTATGCGGTCGAATCTAAACAACCACAAATTCCACGATCGACTATAAACAACCATACGCTTTATGACCATTTTCGATCAAATCAGTCGCGATTGTTAATTTTGCAATTGTTTTGGATTCTGTCCAGAATTTTGTATAAAATTCATGCATCATTATAACTCCAAAGTTATGCATGAAACAAGATTTTTAATATTTGATTACACAAGGGTTGTTTGACAATTTAATGTTGAATCAATAAGATGTCTGACTGATTAAGAGATAACCTATGAATGTTTCTGAAACTTAACCATTAAGAGGCTCCATGAACAATTAAGAGGTGTAATCAAACTCTTTTTCTCTAACCAATTCAAAATAGCCTTTTAATAATTAAGAAGCTATCAAAAAGTCCCATTTTATATTATAAATTCTTTTCTATGATTCAGAGCAATCTTTTTTCTTATCGTTTATATGCGACCAAATAAGTGAATCACATACATATAAGATACAATGTGTACCAGATGAGCAGAGGAGGTTCACGTGAATGTGAAATGGGCGATTGGGTCCTGCCAACTTATGCAAGTTGGCATAACAAATTATTCATGCATCTTAATTAAGATTTAATATGTTTTTTATTTATTGGATTCCACTAAAACTTTTACAACAGTAAATCAGCTATAGATCAAGATTTTTATTAACTACATTAACTGTCATTTTATAAGTTACTAAAGTAAAAAGTTAAGACTTGTTTTAGACATATATACCATCTCACTATTTTTGAGAAGCAATGTTCACAAAACATATCAGAATGTTTTATGTTTTGTGCATAGATATAAATGACCATAATAAATTTCCGAATTAAATGTCACCAACATGTTTTCCACGTAATGGTTGTATGAGAGGAGAATTCTACAGTTAAAATGTAAATCCTATATATCATTGCCGACCATTGTTGTCACCGTCACCTCTTCCTTGTCGTCCCCATTGCCACCCATCACTATCAGTCTATCATCCCCTCCCCCATTGCTATACAGATTCAAGACCCACATGACGGAATTACACCATATCCACAAACCACATAAATAGATAAAAATACCACAAATTAAGCTGATTGATTTAGATTTGATATGGATTACTTTAAAAAGGCACATATAATTAAATGATATGATATATTGTAAAACTAGGATACTGGCCCGTGTTACACACGGGTTGAAAATATTTCAAACATTATATATATGTAGATATCATAAGAATTCTTTACATTGTTCTCTGCAAAACCATAAGATGTAGAAAAAATATGTATAAATGGTTGAATGAGAAACTTTTATACAAATCATTGAATTGCTAAATAATAGTTTTACTAAAAAAGGGAACACAAAATCAGTTATAAACAATTAATTGTGGTCAAAATCGATTTTTAAATAATTTGAAAGAAATAGTTGGTTATGATTATAGAAAACATTAATTAGTGAAGTTATGATTCTAAAAAACATTAATTAGTGCATTATGTGTTAATTCTATAGATGAAAACCGGATGACTTAAAAGTTTATGTGGACATGCTAGTTGAAGGCCATGTTGATAGCTTGTATTGGTTTAATAGTATAGTAAGATATAATTGTGTTACAAAACTATATAAATAAAAATAAATACCACAAAATTCGGTACGTAAGCAATATATGTGCAAGTGATACAAAACGACAAGCTCTAAAAATGTTTAACAAGTAATTATATATTTGATGATAACTTTAAATATATTAGCAGATGAAACTTGCACAAAAAAAAATTGGGCCAAGTTGTGCATGTGAATTGGTTGGTTTTCATATTTCTAGATCAGAATAAAAGCGATATATTCTAGCATGGGAAAGAATATTGTTACATGCATATATATATTCCTTGAAATCAGTATGTGAAAATAGTTAAGGGGAATATCTACAAAGGTAAATTTCGAATCTAGCTGCGGACCATTTGTTTGTTTCGTGTGGCGTGACAAATAATTTCTCGACGGTGTAAAATTCCACCAATATATGCGTTTGGTGTTCGAGATTTTCTGGAGCTACATTACTTATGTCCAGGGTCAAAGAAAAAAAAAAGCTAAAGTGGTCTATGCGGTTGTTTTGTCTACTCTTTGGTGTCTGTTGAAGACTAGAAACGATCAACTAGCAGCTTTGCAAAAATCCCGACTAGGCATGGATTAATCGCTAGTCCTCACTTCACTGATTAATCTTGGGCTAGTCGGCCAATTAATCGGTCAACGGTTAAATCTGGCCAAAATCAGTGGTTTCAGGCGAGATTCCGACCAAAATCAACGGTTTTCTGCGTGATTCCAGCAAAAAAACCAGCGGTTTCCAACGAGATTTCAGTCAATTTCCGGCCAAAATATGTTTGTGTATGTGTGAAATTGAAAATTGCATATAAAAATGTGTAGGTGTACCATTAAAGTCTGATCCGATTAATCCCAATTAATCGCTAGTTTTCATCCCACCGCCCCACTAGCGACTGGCTTTCTACAACACCGTCTACTAGTATTTAACCAACCCGGGTTTCAATATTCTAAATTTGTAGAGGGCTAAATTTGTAAATTTTCTTGTTGTACGTAAGGACCTTATTCAACAAAGATCTAGTTGAAACTAGAAGTACATGCATGGTTACCTTCCATGGCCCTTGCTACATCGTATAGTTACACGTTGGATTCAAGTACCGAATTAATATCCAAAAGAGTATGTTGGTACATGATGTCAGTAGTTCAGTATATAGTGTCTGTAATCGAGTTAGTAATGTTTTGTATTTGAATTAAGCGAAGTTGAGTCTCAAGTTCGCCTGATATGGGCGAACTTGTTAGATAAGCGAAGTTAGTGACAACTTCGCCTGAACATACCAGGCGAAGTTGTCGTCTTATATATCGGCTAGGTTACGGCTGAGTTTGTAGTTAATCATTGTATCGAGTTTACGAGTTCTGTAATCGGTGATTGATATCACGTGTTTCCAGTTGCAATACAACGAGTCTTTGTTTATTGTAACGTGTGTTCGATCGTGTTAGCTAGTATCGTCTTCTACGCTCGTAACGTCTTACGTAGGGATTCCGCACCTACGTAGAACGAGATATTCCGTGTAGATCCGGCTGGGAACCTACAATTGGTATCAGAGCTTTTGCTCGTGATTGTGTGGTTCGGGATTATCACGCGGGTGTAGAAATCGTTCCGTTCGACTATTCGCGGGACGAGTTTACCGAGTTTTTGTGTCCTACTCACCTCCCACCATCATAAACAACCCATTACACCTTCACATACCTCGTAAAATCCAGAAATCAAACCTGCAAAATCATCGTGTTCATCAGGCGAAGTTGCCGCTACTGTTCGTAGGGTTTAGGCGAAGATATAAGGTTAAGCGAAGTTATCCAATTGAAGAATGAATCACTTGTGGATAACTTCGCTTAACCTTATATCTTCGCCTAAACCCTACAAACAGTGACGACAACTTCGCCTGATGAACACGATGGTTTTGCAATTAGGTGTCCTTAAAACCCAATTCTCGGTGTTCAAGTACTTTCAGTTTGGGGTAGGGACCCCTAATGGGGCAGAGGCGGTGCTTCACAGCGCGAACCGGTTTCTTAACTTCTTTCACGCGGACGGTTCTTTAGCTATGCTTACTGTGGACTTCTCCAACGCCTTCAATATGGTCGACCGCACAACCCTTCTCCGGGAGGTTCATCATCATTGCCCGTCTATCTATATATGGGTCCAGTTTCTTTATGCCCGGCCGGCTAGGGTGTACGTTGGTGATGACTGATTGGACACCCAAACTGAAAGTACTTGAACACCTAATCAATTAGGACACCTAATTGCTGATTGCCCTCTGAAGCAGAGATTCAGAGGTATGAGGCCTTCAAAAACTGAGAACAGAACTAACAGTAAGTACAATAATGGTAAGAATGAAAACTCATCAAAGTTCAGAAATTGGACTAATCCAGGTTTTCCAAGAAATCGATCTCAGTTTTTCCCTGTTAACAACCAAATCATGAGTAATAATTCATTTAATTCACGAAGGTTTGGATGGCCTCATAGTCAATCTACAAGATGTTATCCTTTTAGGACTTACAGAAATTATTCTGATACTAACTTTGGACAGCCAAAGTACAGGATGTATCGACCCAAGACCAATAGGTCTTGGGTTCCCAGATTTTAATCCTTTGCTTTGATCGTGCAGGAACAGTTGAACAGGGCTGCAAACAATCTATGGGTTGTGGATAGCGGCTGTTCCCGGCACATGACGGGTAACAAGAGTTTGTTACACGAATGGAAACCTGTTCAGGGAGGAAGAGTGAGTTTTGCTGGAGAGAGCGATGGAAGGATTACTGGAATTGGGACGGTGACTAATGGAAAAATGACTTTAGAGAAAGTAAATTTCGTTGAAGAACCGAAGCATAATCTGCTGAGTGTATCGCAGATCTGTGACAAAGATTACACTGTGCTCTTTACCAAGAATGAAGCGATCGTGCTGTATCCTGGTTTCAAGATACCAGAGGATTGGATAGTTATGAAGGCTCCAAGAGAAAAGAATACGTATATTATGGACATGAGGTCGACTGAGATGGCAACAGAAGAATCGTGTCTTCTGTCAAAAGCAACTGAATCGGAGTCCGAGTTATGGCACAGAAGAATGGGGCATATTCATCTTCGGAAAATGAACTACATTGTCAAGAATGGGCTGGTGCTGGGTGTTCCCTTGAAAAATTTCAACTTTGAAGACCAATACTTATCATGCAAAAAGGGAAAGCAACACAAGAAATCCCATCACACCAAGAAGGTTAATTCAATAGTCAGTACCCTAGACTTACTTCACATGGATCTCTTCGGTCCCGTGAATGTAAAAAGCCTAGGAGGAACATCATACTGCTTGGTGATCACTGATGATTTCTCTCGATACTCTTGGGTATATTTCCTGAAGTCAAAGGATGAAACGGTTCAGATGGTAATAAATTTGATTACCAAAGTTGAGAATATTATGGGGAAAAGAGTTAAATACATCAGGAGTGACAATGGGACTAAGTTCAAGAACTATCAGATGGAGATCTTCTGCTTACAGAAAGGGATAGAACACCAGTACAGCGCTCCGTATACTCCGCAACAGAATGGAGTGGCTGAGAGGAAGAACAGAACGTTAATTGAAGGAGCCAGGACCATGCTGGCTGATTCGAAACTTCCTGTGGTGTTCTGGGCTGAAGTTGTTGCAACAGCCTGTTATATCCTTAATAGAGTGTTAACTGTTAAAAGACTGAATAAAACATGTTATGAACTTATGCATGGGAGAAAGCCCAACTTGAGTGGTCTCGAACCATTCGGGTCCCCGTGTTCGATATTAAAGACAAATTCTAAATTTGGTGAAATAGCCGACGAAGGTATTTTAGTCGGATACGTTGTTGGGACTCCCAACAGACGAGTCTTTAATACATCGACCAGCAAGGTTGAGGTGGTGTGTAACACTGATATCACAAGTTACAAATCACCAAAACCAAGCACGGGACCCGCTGGGGTTTTCGACTATGATAGACTTTTTAAATCTTTTAACATACCTTACTTGGATTGTGCAGAAGTTGATGAAAGAATAGCTACGAAGATGCTTTCCGATGAGGAAGACAATGTTGTGCAAAGACCGCTGTACGATGAATGTCAGCCTTCCTCGTCAAATGCTGTCGATACCCCTGCTGCCTCTACAGAAGAGGAATTCTTCAATCCGTTTCACTCTCAACAACAATCACCCATTGATGAGCTACCTTCGAACCTGGAAGACAATCTGGATGTCAGTTCGGTTCCGACTACGAGAGTTCACAAAAATCACCCTTTGGAGAACGTGATAGGTGATCTGTCCGACGGTGTACAAACAAGACAAAGCTTGAATGAGCACACCTGTGTTTACACAAGCATTAAAGATACGAGCATAATTAACGAATGCTTGTACACCTGCTTCATCAGCCAGATTGAACCAAAGAACTATCAAATGGCTCTCAAGGACAGCTCGTGGGTCGAAGCCATGCAAGAAGAGTTAGCCCAGTTCAAGAAGATGGAGGTATGGAATTTGGTTGCAAAACCGAAGAATGTGCATGCGATTGGCACCAAATGGGTTTTCAAATGCAAGAGAGATGAAAAAGGGATAATCATCAGGAACAAGGCGAGGCTGGTTGTAAAAGGTTTTAATCAGCAAGAGGGGATCGATTACAATGAGGTGTTTGCTCCTGTGGCGAGATTGGAAGCCATTCGATTGTTTTTGGCATTTGCTGCACACAAGGAGATGAAGGTCTTTCAGTTAGACGTGAAGAGTGCGTTCCTTAACGGTAAGGTCGATGAGGTTGTGTACGTTGAGCAACCTCCGGGTTTTCCTGACCCAAACTTTCCTGATCACGTATTCAAGCTAAGTAAAGCACTGTATGGGCTACATCAGGCCCCTCGTGCCTGGTACTCAACTTTATCCGATTACTTGCTTGAGAATGAGTTTGAAAGGGGAAAGATTGATAGCACACTGTTCTTTAAGAGAAAAGGGAGCGACTTTCTTCTGGTGCAAGTCTACGTGGACGACATCATCTTTGCTGCATCAAAAGTCGCCATGTGTCAGGAGTTTGAGGCTGTCATGTAAAAGAGGTTTGAAATGAGTGCTATGGGTGAACTAACTTTCTTTTTAGGACTGCAGGTTGATCAGAAGAAAGATGGGATGTTCATTCATCAGACTAAGTATGTCCATGATGTTCTCAAACGCTTCAAGATTGAGGACAGCACTCCATTTGATACTCCAGTCTGCGTCAACCATAAATTGGGTGCTGATTCAGACAGTGATGTAGACGTGGACCCAACCCAATATCGGGCAATAATAGGTTCTTTAATGTACTTAACTGCTTCTAGACCTGATATTATGTTTGCAGTTTGTCTTTGTGCACGCTTTCAGGCAAACCCAAAGGAATCTCACTTGAAGGGTGCGAAGAGGATATTGCGCTATCTCAAAGGCAAACCTAAGCTGGGATTGTGGTACACGAGAGGAGGAGACTTGGAGTTGGTCGCCTACACAGATTCTGATTATTGAGGGTGCAATCAGAGTCGGAAGTCAACAACAAGTGGATGTCAGTTTCTTGGAGGCAGATTAGTGTCATGGCAGTGCAAGAAGCAGACCTCAGTCGCCATTTCAACCTGTGAAGCAGAATACATGGCAGCATCCAACTGCTGCTCCCAGGTTCTTTGGATTCAACAGCAATTGCGCGATTATGGTCTGAATTTCACTCATACTCCTATTTGCATTGATAACAGTGCTGCTATCTCAGTAACTAACAATCCCGTAAAGCATAGCAAAACTAAACATATTGACATCCGTCATCATTTTATACGGGATTGTGCTGAGAAGAAATTGATTGTGCTCGAAAAGGTTGATACGTTAGATAATTTCGCTGACTTGTTCACTAAAGCGTTTGACAAAACCCGTTTTCAAAACCTTGTTGAGCTAAATGGGATGATCAATCCCGAGTAACCGTGTTTTGTGTTTTTGTTTAAAAAAAAAAAAACGTCACTATCGCTTAGAATTATGTCGGTTGCCTCAGTTTGAAGGACATATCTTCGGATATGTTTGGTCCTCATTTCTACTTGTAGAATATGAGGATAGCCATTAACCAGATGACTGAAAGTGACCGGGGCGGTTTATGATAGGTTTTATTCTTTCGCTGAAAATTAGTCGATCATACTTAGTTAGAAGGACACGTACTTGTATGTGGTCGGTCCAGCTGATCCATTGGATCTTCAGGATAGCCGTTAACCTGAAGACTTTGACTTGATCGGGGCGATAGAAGTTAAAATTTTTTTCGGGAGATGAAATTATTTTTCAAGTCTACTACTTCGTAAGAAGTTCCTTTACTATGTTTAACAGAAAATTGATCCAACCTTGGAAAGTGATAGATATACTGATTCTGTGTGCTTAACTAGTGAAGTTATTAGGCCTAAAAGACTTTAGAACAGTCATTGTATGTCATGGTAGCTTTTTATGGTGCGTAAAAGTACAAGTGATACCAACTAAATCTCCTCGATTTTACGTGGAAACTCCTTAAGAGTTGTGCATGTCTCCATATATATCTTTCCGAATGATAGGCAGAAAAGCTATTACCCAGTCATACACGAGCCCGTGAGTGTTCTGACCGTGAAGATAGCGTGTCAAGAAACTGCAGTGATCCAGATTCGGGACTTGCAGTTGTTTACTACTCTGAAGTTGTGTAAATACTTAAAAAAAAATGTGAGTTATTGAGACATTCTAGAGTTCATAAATTAATACTTCTCAATCAAGGTGTAAGAAAGAGAAAGGGAAGAAGAGTCTGAAGATCGAAGAGTAAATACTATTTAATCAGACACTACGGGTCGAGGTCAACTCGGGGTGACTTGGGGAAAGCCAAATACGCTTTGAGAATAGATAGGAGGCATCATAATCTCTGAGTTGTTGCCCACTTAAGTTTTGAGCTTAATTGAACCTAACCCGTATCACAGAAACGATGAAAACCATTTTAAGTTATTTACCTGCTTACAACCAGTTTCTTTATGTCATAATACAGCTGAACACGGATCTGTGTGACAGTCACGTAATTAGTATGATTCCTGTTCGGATCTTTTCTAAAACGTAGTAGTCCCTGTCGAGACTGAAATTTGATCCCGTGTACTTTATTTTTAAAAAAAAAAATTTTTTTACTTATGTAGTTGTATGATTCTATACCTGGTTACTTGGTCTTGATCGTATCATTTAACTCTTTAAAGGATGTTTTAAAATTTAATTGCAAATTGTTCAAATTATGGGGTTTGTTTTGAAAATTTTAATATCGGCGAAGTTGTGCATAACTTCGCCTGCAATAGGCGAAGTTATCCATAACTTCGCCTGTATAACTTTGACCCTATATATAAGGATTTTAATGGTCAGACTTGTTCATTATTTTCAAAAACCAGCGAACTTATCCAGTAACCCTAGGCGAACTTATAGCATCAATCCGATCTGTGTTATTTTCTCGATTCTAATCCGATCTCAAGGTGTGTAGGGCTGTAGTATCATATTATCGCCATCATTGACGTTAATCATCGGTCGTTTCGACCCGTTTCATAACCTCCGTATTTCGAAACCTAATCACCCGATTTTCAAACTTGTTTTTACGTGGTCGTAATCAACTTGATCGTCTAGATCGTCATAAAATCATGGTTTACGAGATCCTCAATCTCCAAATTCACCAACTACACGTCGAATCGAAAACCTAACTGTTGCCGATTCATATTCAGGCGAACTTACAGTTTAGGCGAAGTTATCCGTAACTTCGCCTGAGGTTTAACTTCGCCTGATAATTAATTATGTAACAGTATATGAGGCGATGTTGTGGTTAGGCGAAGTTACGATTAACTTCGCCTGGCCCTTTTACTTAACTGTTATCTGGCGAAGTTCAAGTTGAGGCGAAGTTGTTCCCAACTTCGCCCTACCTCTAACTTCGCCTATACAGAATAAATCACAACTTCGCTCATGGTAACAGGCGAACTTGTGATTTGCCTTGACATTTATCTAACTTAGCCTGTTTGTTGCAGAAATGGCTGCTGTAGCTGGAGCAGGCGGCGCAGGTGGTGATGATGGAGGAGACAACCAACGACAGTTTTTCCCGGGTCATAACATGTACATAACATTAGACCCGGATGCGAGCGGTGTTGATGATTTCCGCGAGATCATCACGTTCTTACTCTGCTCGTTTATATTCCACGCGATAACAACAACACTGCCGATATCCTTGCCAAACATTGAGGATTTTTGGCAGACTGTGGAGTATGACTGTCGCGTAGAGCCCCCGGTTATGCGAGCAACGGTCAACAATCAGATTGTTCAGTTCTCATCTGAACAGATCCGGGCGGCTTTGCAGTTCGGCGATGAAACAAGAGAAGATCCGACAGACTTTGTAGCTCCTTTCCGAGATGGAGCGTTTCTGAGAATGGGATACGCTGGTCCCTTGGGAGATACTCAGAGACACAAGGGGTTCTTGCTAGACCAGTGGCGCTTTCTCATGCATGTGATGATTGTGTGCATGTCAGGGAGAAAGGCTGGTACTGATGGGATGGGCGCGACCATGCAGTCGGCGATGACTGCTCTGACTTACAATAAGCGATACAGCTTTAGTCAGATGGTATTCTACGAGATAGATCGACAAAGAAGAGCGGTGGCGCGTGAGAGATTTCTCATGTATCCAAGATTCATTCAAATGATCTTGAATCATGTTGCTCCAACGCTACCTCAGCGCCGCCCAATCAGATTTGTAGAAAGTGTGAGTAAAAGAATCTTCGCCCAGTGCAGATCTTCCAGTGCGAGGAGTAAACCTGAGCTCCGTCCTCGACATACTCCTTTATTCGGGTACTTGATCAACCCAGAGTATGTGCCAGCTCGTGGGGACGAGTTTCGGGATCCTCAACCACAACAGGCTGGAGCGCCTCAAGCTATACCTGCTGCTCCTGTTGTGTCACCGGAGGAGAATGTAGACCTTGATGCTGCATTTGGTGGTCAAGGCTTCTTTGATATGGATCGGGTTGATCCTGAAGAAAATGTGCAAGTATCATTTGAAAGGGTTTCGAGTGTGAATGTGACTAGGGCAGCTACAACGGTGGCTGACTCTGATTATGATGATGAAGTGGATGAAGCAAGATCAATTTTGGTAACTCAAGAACGAATTCATGGGAAAAGAAAGAGAGCTGATGATGACAGTGAGTCAGATTTTGAGGAAGAAGTACATCAGCTGATTCGTAGATCAAGAAGGGAACGGGCAGGTGCAGGTTCAGGAGCTGGTGAGAGCTCAAGGGTGGTACGTTTCACTCCACCAGCACTGTCCGGTATGACAATGGTCCTTTCATCATGACAAGTTACAAGGCCAAGCGCCACGGATGTTCCCGTGGTGGCTACCTCATCTGCATTCGGCCTCCCACCCACTACATTCCAACTATAGACTCCTGAGATTGTATCGTTGCCACCTCCAACTCTTACTCCAACGGAGGTTGTGGCAAGATTTATTGAGTCGACAGTTGTGGCCACGGCAGGGTTATCAGTTACGATACCACCTGCGGTTACGTTTACGCCTACTTCTGAGGTCCCGGTTACATTGGAAATCCCTCCTCAGTACACTCAAGATATATCACATCTGAGGTTGGATTTCGATGCAACCTTATCAGACTCTGAACGAATAGCAGCACTTGAACGGGTCGTGGCAGAACAATCAAGGGTGAATCTTATCCAGACCCATGCTATTCAGCGCCTCGTTGCAGAGAATCAGATACAGTCGTCCCTGCTGATAGAACATGGCAAAATCATTGATGCTTTGAAGGAGTTCTTGGCATCTCAGGGGGAGACGAGCTGTAAAGGCGATGAACTGAGGACTAAGAAGCGAAATGATCGAGACTATGATCCCAATGCATCGAAAGGTGCAGGTGGAGAGTTGCCAAGAACTGAACAAGCTCTTGGGACTTCCACAACTCAGGGGGAGTCAACAAGTGCAGCGGGCGGTACAGGTGATGTGGTGGTCGTGGATGTTGAGGAAATGGATGATGAGTTTATAGGTGATGATGATGTTTTACCAGTTGAAGAGATAGAGAAGATTGGTGCAGAGATAGTTATTGATAATGATATTGAAGAGGGAGAGATAGTAGAGGAGAATGTGGAGCATGAGATTCCGGATGTTGATAAGAAATATATGAGTAAAGATATGGGAAGTGATGAGACGGAATGGGAAGAGCAGCCAAGATGGAAAGAAGGCTATGCTCAGTGGTTCGTAAAAACGAAGAAACCGGCGGTCCCTACTATGTTTAAGAAGAGTTACAACATTAGAGGCTATGCTGAATCGAGAAAGGGGATTATTTGCTGGATATATGATGAGCAGTTGAGGCTCTTTGTGATTAAGAGGTATGATGGTGTTCAGTACTTCAAAAGGCTGTTGAGATCATTGAATACATTGCCAGAATGTGAAGTGAAAGACTTAGCCAGATTAGGGTTAATAAACAGGAGTGATGATAACATGGCTAGAGTCATTGGGAAGATTGTTTGGAAGGAAAGTATAAAAGAAAAGAAGTTCGAGCTGTTGAAACCACAAAAGGGAAAACTTATCGAAGACAAAGATAGAGGATTGAGAGCCGATGGCAAGCCTTGGATGATCATGAAGTATAAGCCGATCCGGTGTTTAAAAGAAGTGCCGATGAAACAAATGCCCAAGGATGTGCTGAAAGATCTGAAGTGGTGGTATGTAGATTGTGAGACAGCTGAAGCAGTAATGGAGGATGAAGATGAACAAGAGCTGATGAGAGTCTATGATCCGATGCATCTAGTGAACTTGTCTCAAGCTGATCTGCAAGTGCTGAATGAGAAGAAGATATTTTATATTCCTGCTTGGAAAGACGAAGCGAGGAAATATCAAAGAGTTGTTTCGGTTTGTGTACGAGAAAGAGTTCATGCTTGAAGATGAAGATACAAGATTGTTGAAGATTACAAGACACGTGCTTGAAGATAAAGATATGAAGCTACTGCCAAGGAGGAGTCTGTTGGTACATGATGTCAGTAGTTCAGTATATAGTGTCTGTAATCGAGTTAGTAATGTTTTGTATTTGAATTAAGCGAAGTTGAGTCTCAAGTTCGCCTGATATGGGCGAACTTGTTAGATAAGCGAATTTAGTGACAACTTCGCCTGAACATACCAGGCGAAGTTGTCGTCTTATATATCGGCTAGGTTACGGCTGAGTTTGTAGTTAATCATTGTATCGAGTTTACGAGTTCTGTAATCGGTGATTGATATCGCGTGTTTCTAGTTGCAATACAACGAGTCTTTGTTTATTGTAACGTGTGTTCGATCGTGTTAGCTAGTATCGTCTTCTACGCTCGTAACATCTTACGTAGGGATTCCGCAACTACATAGAACGAGATATTTCGTGTAGATCCGGCTGGGAACCTACAGAGTACTAATTAGCAACACTAAAACATGCCATTCGACAAAAAAACATACGGCCTTGGCCGCGTCAATCAACGTCACAACATTGAATCTTATAATTAGAGAGCATTTGTACAGTCTTTAGATACGGGCATGATGATTTATACTGCAATCAAACAAGATAAAAGCAAGAGGATGCATCATTACTCTTACGAAGAAAATGGTACTTTTTTTAAAAATAAGACAATGTCAAATGTCGTATATAATGCATTGGTGATGAGCTAAAACTACAAAAACAACTTCTCATTATAACAATTAACATATGAATTGTTAGGCCACGATTTTTTATACTGGGGATCCTTTATCCTTGACTGTCTTATGGATATTTTATCCTTGAAACATGTGACAGGATATAAAGGATCAACGATCCTCGGTATTGTTTGTTTACTAATGATTGCATTTAGTATGGTGATGTGTTAGACAGGTATATCAACTTCGGGACGCATTTGTATCAATTATTCACATGGAACATCCTATAGCTGGAACATGAATATAGGATCCTAATTCAACATGGCTGATTATAGACGAACTCTCTAGAAGATTGAAGTTTAAATATTATCAACGGCTGTGTGACTTGTTCTTCCGCTTATATCGCTGCTGAGCAACTATCCACACGTGGTCAAAGTCGTGGAGCGGCTAGTGGAAGACTTCCGTATAGTTAGGAGATATTGTTATTCTTGTTTAGTTATTTAAACGAGTAATGATCGAGCTAGAAAAGACACTTGTATTCACACACACTCTAGAGCATATTCAATAATTCTCTCTATACAGTAGCTTACATTGTAATCTCGGTCATATACTTCACACCGTTTGTAACCATTTTTCATTATTTAATAAACTTGACGGTGATAGTTTTCACCGTCCGGGGGTTTTTTGTGCCGGAGATCGAGATAACCATATACTTGCCGACCAAAGGTTACCTTGTTGATCATTGACTAAAGTAATTCGACCAAAGATTACATTATTAATCCTTGACCGAAGTTATTTTACCAAAGATTGCCTTGATAAGTTTTGACCGAAGTAAGACTATCTCGGTTAAGGGCTTTTTCCCTCGTGATCAAATCACTGTGTTCACCCCGATTACGATTACTCATTCGATATTATCGAGTTAGCACCTTACCTCACAATTACGAATTTGGATACTTGATCCTTAACTGCTTTTTGTCCAAAACAATTTGGCGCCCACCGTGGGGCAATTGGTGCTATAATCCATATTATTCTCATCAAGCTTCATTTATCCGTACCCATATCGCTATCAATGGCCTCTCAATCCACCTCTGCTTCGTCAACCATGCCTTCATCAATTCCTCTCTCATCGAGGACCTTGCCACCAATGCCTCCGCCAATCACGGCAGCACAACGAGCAACTACTACTGGAAGCAGAACGCAACTACCGATCTTCCAGAGCTCGAAAACCACTGCTGCTGCCAATACTAACAGTGATGTTTCATCTATGTTTTCGCAGGTTAAAGCATATATGGAGCAACAGAACAAGACTAATCAGAGGATCCTTCGTGAGATAGAAGATCTCAGGAAAAATAAGAGGCCAGCAGAAGATGTCACTCCCCTAATGCCCAGGATGCAGGACTTTACCAGTCAGGGATCCTTAGCTCAGCTTTCGCAAGGATCATCACTGTTTCAACCAGGATCCGTGAGTCAACCGGCTCAGGGATCCTCATTGTTTTTGCCAGGATCCTCTATCCTGAAATCAGGGTCCGTGGGTCAGCAGACTTAAGGATCCTCAATGTTTCAGCCAGGATCCTCTATCCTGCAACCAGGGTCCATGGGTCAGCAGGCTCAAGGATCCTCACTCTTTCAGTCTGGATCACAAATTCTTCAACAAGGGTCTATGGGTCTACAGGCTCAAGGATCCTCGCAATCTCAGCAGGGCTTATCAACGATACCGCCGGGATCATCCGGGTGGTATGCTCTAGGCCCCTATGGTTATCAACCTCAAGGATCCTTTATCCATGATCAAGGATCATCAAGAATGCAGCACGTTCAATCCTCCAAAGTCTATGTTGGAGACATAATCCCCATGCAAACCATAGCTTCAGGAGGACCCACTCCTATAGCTGACTCCTCTTTTCCCAGATACTCGTCTGGAGTACCAAACACCACCCAGCAAAGAGGTAACTGGTACGATCCTATATCTTTAGATACTAATCATGTTCCTATGCAGGATTCAGGCATCAACCAGGCCATGGCTAGGGAGTTGCAAAAGCTGAAGGATATGATATCCAGTGTCCCGGGAGTGATACGTCCAATTCCTGAGATACCGGAGGGGAGTCATAAGCCATCCAGATTCGCTCCACCCATATGTGATGCTGAGATTCCGAAGCGATTCCAAACTCCCAACATGAAGACATATGATTGGAGCACTGACCCTGAGGAACATGTTGCCCAATATAGGGAAAGGATGGAAAGACTCAAAGAGGCTTGCCTTTGTAAAGGATTTGGAGCCACACTAACGGGAGCTGCATTAAAATGGCTGCTAAGTCTCCCACCATTCTCGGTTACATCTTTCTCTCATTTAGTTAATTTATTTAACACTCAATTTTCCTGTAGTCGGAAATTTGAAAGGTTAATCAGTGATTTATATCGTGTTATCCAACCTAGTGATGAATCCCTTAGGGATTTCGTTACCAGGTTCGGAAAGGAAGCTCTAGAAATCCCAAACCTTGATATGACTACTGCTGTTGAAGCATTCAAGATGGGAATTCAAAAGAGCTCCCCTTTTTATGATGATTTAGTGATGACTCCATGTAGGACTTTAGATGAAGTCAGAAGCAGGAAATTAAGATACATCCGCTTGGAAGAAGATAAAAGGATCCAGGATCGTCTTGGGGGACAAACAAAACAAGAAACACCTGAGAAGAATAAAGGATCCTGAAATAGGAACAACAATACAAAGCCTTACGCCAAGTTCAACAATCAGAATGTGCGAGCAGTTGAAGAAGCAGATGAAGATGAAGATTACCCTTGCATCTCTGACTATTGTTTCTCCGTAGATACTCATGGCTTAATTTGCGCCATGAAAGATCTGGGAGAAAAGGCAAGGTGGCCCCGGAAGAATGAGAAGGTCGTTGGCTTCAAAGACAAGTCTAAGTGGTGTGCCTTCCATGAAGACTTTGGCCATGCTACAGACGAGTGCATTGGCTTAAGAAAAGAAATTGGGTACCTCCTGAGCAAGGGTCACTTTAAAGAACTCTTGGGAAGGAAGAAATCCAAAACCCAGGATCCTGAAGACCTTCCACAGAAAGCAATACCACCACCGCCAGATGCACATGTGATCAACTTTGTCTCCAGAGACTACGAGTTATTTCGAAACTACTGTGATATAGAAGAAAACCATGTAGAAGAGTTCGAGTTGGACGATGAGAGAAGACCGCTCATCCCCACCACTTGGATGACTGATCAAAGAATCTTCTTCAACTCAAGGATCCAGGATCTTCATCAGAACAAATCTGATGTGCCAGCAGTTAATTTTATCTCGGGAGGTTCAGACATATGTGGAACTTCTTTCTCTGCAGCAAAAAGATTAGCCAAAGAGATCAAGATGGACAACGGAGATCATCCAATAGTCTCAACCACATTAACAACCGACAAGAGAATTTTCTTTGATGAAGAAGACAAGCTGAACATCCAGGATACTCACCATGACGGTTTGATTATTACATTATTTATTTCTAACCATTATGTACGCAGGATCCTAGTGGACGGGGGCAGCTCGGTCAACATTATCCAGCATGAAGTCCTCAAAAAGATGAACATCCCGGATTCAGATTTTATTCCTAGAACGTCGGTGTTAGTTGGTTTCAGTGGTGAAACCAAGAATACATTGGGAGACATCAACCTCCCAATTTATATCGAAGAGTTAAATTCATACCAAAAATTTTGTGTTATAGATAACCTTTCCTGTTGCAATGTTATTTTAGGTAGGCCTTGGCTCCATGGAATGAAGGTTGTAGCTTCAACTTAACACCAATGCATCAAGCTACCTACTCCTTGGGGAGTTGTGAAGATAGTGGGTGATCAAGCGGAGGCTAGGAACTATTACTCTTCATCAATGAAGCCAACAGCCAAGCAAACTATAGGATAGAAACTACAGCAACATCCTAGGGACGTACTGGAAGCTCGGGAGAAGGACCTCAAAGAAGTGTCACTAGACCCCGAAGATCCAGAAATAAAAGTGTTCCTAGGATCCAGTATCCCCAACAATATCGAGGAGGATATAATATCCTTCTTAGGGCGAAGAAGATCTACTTTTGCCTTCAAACACTCAGACATGACAGGTATTTCGAAAGAAGTAATTACTCATAAACTCGGCCTAGATTTATCTGTTAAACCTGTCCATCAGAAGCGAAGAAAATTCGATCCTGAAAGGAACAAGATCATACAAGAAGAAGTCGAAAAACTTCTTAAGGCCGGTATGATCAGAGAGGTTCAGTATCCTAGGTGGCTAGCTAATGTGGTTGTTGTTTCAAAAAAGAATGGAAAGTGGAGGGTATGTGTCAATTTCACAGATTTAAACAAGGCATGTCCCAAGGATCCTTTCCCGTTACCACATATAGATGCCATGGTGGACGCGACGGCTGGACATGAAATGCTCACCTTTATGGATGCTTCCTCTGGATTTCAACAAATTCAGATGGAACCATCTGACCAAGAGGACACAGCGTTCATGACTCCAACCGGTATATATTGTTATACTGCTATGCCGTTTGGACTAAGAAATGCAGGAGCAACGTATCAAAGATTGGTCAACATGATGTTCAAAGACCAATTGGGCAAAACTATGGAGGTATACATAGATGATATGGTGGTAAAGTCGAAGAAGGCAGAAGATCACCTTAGAGACCTCGAGGAAGCATTCAATATCCTTGATCAGTACAACATGAAACTAAATCCGTCCAAATGCCACTTCGGTGTCAAGGCTGGAAAGTTTCTAGGATACATGGTCACAAAAAGGGGAATTGAGGCAAGCCCGGTGCAGATCGAAGCTACTGTCAATCTCAAGTCTCCTGTAAACGCCAAAGATGTCCAGAGACTCACCAGAAGAATAGCGGCCCTGAATAGATTCATCTCAAGATCCTCCGAGAAGTGCAAAGACTTCTATGATATTCTTAGAAAAAACAAGAAGTTTGAGTGGACTCAAAAGCATGAAGTTGCGCTCACAGCCCTTAAGGATTACTTATCCTTAGCTCCAGCCTTGATGAAACCTGTGGATGGTGAATCCTTGTATCTATATCTTGCTGTCTCAGGAAATGCAGTGAGTGCAGTCTTGGTAAAAGATCATGAAGGTGAACAACATCCTGTGTACTATGTAAGTAAAAGTCTTCTAGATGCGGAATCCAGGTATTCTCATTTAGAAAAAATTATTCTCGCACTTATTATGGCTTTCACTAAACTGAGACATTATTTTGAAACTCACCCTATTATTTTAAGAACTAACTATCCTGTAAAGAATGTCCTTAGAAAACTAGAGTTGTCAGGTAGAATGGCTAAGTGGGCTGTAAAGTTAAGTGCATATGATATCCAATACGAGCCGAGAACAGCAATCAAGTCTCAAGCGCTAGCGGACTTTGTGGCTGATTTCACTAGTGATCTACAAAAAGAAGTTGACTTGGAAGTCCAACAATTGGAAAAGACCAGGGATCCTTGGATACTCTTCACAGATGGAGCATCCAAAGTAAGAGGAACAGGATTAGGGATCCTACTGAAATCGCCACAGGGTGACATATTACCCCAGTCTATAGCTTGTGAGTTCCAGGCAACAAACAATGAAGCAGAGTACGAAGCTTTAATCGCAGGTTTGCAATTAGCCAAAAATATGAGGATCAGGTATCTTCAAGTTTATGTAGATTCTTTATTGATAGCTAACCACTTTAATGGCTCGTATGCTGTTAAAGGCGAGAAACTAATGAAATATTTAGATGTTGTGAAGGAGTTATCGAAATCCTTCGAAATATTTAGTATTACATAGGTACCGAGGGAAGAAAACGCTGGGGCAGATGCCTTAGCAAACCTAGCCTCATCTTTGAAGACTCCTGAGGATTTGAAAATCCCAATAATCCACATTCTCGCGCCAGCAATAGGAGAACAGGAAATTGGAGAGATAACAAAAGATAAAGAAATCATGCTCTGGGATCCTTTATCCTCAAATAATAAAGAATCATGGATCCACCCTATCAAGAACTATATTCAGACTGGAGAAATCCCAGCCACAGAAAATCCCAAGTCCTTCAAACTCAAGGTATCCCAATATATTTTATTAGATAATATAGTATATAGAAAATCTCTTGCAGGTCCATATCTGAGATGCATCGAGGATCCTGAGATCCAAGAAGTACTTAAGGATTTTCACGAAGGAGACTGCGGCAATCACACATGTGGAAGAGCGTTATTTTCCAGGATACTCAGAACCGGCTACTTCTGGCCGACAATAAAAAAAGACGCCGTGGAATATTCAAAAAAGTGTGATGCTTGCCAAAGACACGCGGATATCCTTCATCAACCAGCGGAGCCCCTGTATCCTATATCCTCCTCATGGCCTTTTATGAAATGGGGTATGGATATTGTTGGCAAACTACCAAAAGCACCAGGTGGAAAAGTCTTTATGCTTGCCATGACTGACTACTTCTCCAAATGGATTGAGGCAGAAGCATTTGTACAAGTCCGTGAAAGGGAAGTAATATCTTTTATTAAACGAAATATTCTAACTAGATTTGGTATTCCCGCTGAAATTGTTTGTGACAATGGTTCCCAGTTTATTGGGAAAAGAACTACTAACTTTTATGACAGTTGGGGCATCAAAATGATTACTTCTACTCCAGTTCACCCTCAAGCCAATGGTCAAGCAGAATCTAGCAACAAGATCATCATCAACAATCTGAAAAAGAAGTTAGGATCCAAGAAGGGAAAATGGGCTGAATAACTTCCTTATGTCCTTTGGGCAGACAAAACTACTCCCAAAAGTGCAACAGGCCAGACACCCTTCTCTTTGGTGTTTGGATCAGAGGCAGTAATTCCTACAGAAATGGTAGTTCCTACTGCGAGAATCAGCATCCGTGATCCTGAAGCCAACAAAGAAATCCTTCTTGAAGACTTGGATACTATAGAAGAACTCAGAGACCTAGCGAAAATCAGAATGGCAGCTTATCAACAAAGGGTAGCTGGGGCATACAACAAAAATATCAGAATTAGAAGATTTCAAGAAGGAGATCTAGTGTTAAGAAAAGCCTTTCAAAACACAACAAATCCGGCAGATGGAAAATTAGCACCCAAATGGGAAGGACCTTATCAAATTGAGTCTGAAGCATGAAAGGGGGCATATCATTTGCTCACAATGGAAGGCAATAGGCAACCGAGAGCTTGGAATGCCATTCACCTTAAGAAATATTTTTTCTGATCAGGATCCGTTATCCTGAAAGGATATATTATCCAAAAGAAGGATCAAGGATCCTTAAAGCGGTAACATCTTTCTGATCTATTAACCTATTTGAATTGTTATTATTAATTAAAGAATAATATATTCTTAACGTTTTATCTTTTCCAAGTTTTGAGTAACCATGCAGGAGTGTAATAAGTCATTTGATGTTCAAGAGGTTGGCCACCTCTCCGTTGCATTTAAGGTACTTTACTATTTCTCTTGGCCTTGCCCACGTTTGGATATGACCCCCGATGGTCATATCCCCTAAGGTTTAAAGGTTTTCACCTTTCTCACGATCGCCAATTGCGCACGCTATCCAACGTATAGTTCGGGGCAGCGGGACCAGTACACTTTTAGTGGCTGACAATTTCGTTGTCTCCGGCTATATGGAGGATCCTACGAATTATGGTAGACGTACCATATCCTAAGGTTTAAGGGGTTTTCACCTCTTCTCAAGGGCCTTGTCGCCAGTTTAATCTTAAGGTTTAAGGGGTTTTCACCTCTTCATAAGGGCCATGTCGCCAGTTTAACACCAGTTTACACGGGCTTGTCCCCAGATTACACGGGCTTGTCCCCAGTTGCACGGGCTTGTCCCCAGTTTGTTGGGCTTGTCCCCAGTTCATTTTATGGGCTTGTCCCCAGTTGCACGGGCTTGTCCCCAAATTATTTATTGGGTTTGTCCCCAGTTTAACGGGTTTAACCCCAATTAATAACATGAATTATTTGCAGCGAATTTTCTAAGTTCTTATTGAAGATCAAGAAACTAAGGATCCCCGATCCTAAGGCTACTCACGTAAGGAACGTTAAGGGTTCAATACTTCGGGTAACTTAGGTCTATCTAGACCTTCTGGTATGATCTTTATTGATTAACTTAAGTTTAATATTTATTATAACTTTGGATATTCTGATTAGAAAGGCTGATTTTCTAAAAATAAGTTGATTAATTGCCAAAATTTTTAACCAATTTCCGGATACTTTATCCTAAAGATTCCCTTATATAAATTTTATTAATTAATTAAGGATCTCCTATTCTAAAAGATTTTCAAGGATCTCGTATCCTAAAATTCTAATAGTCAAAGATTATTTACCAAACTGTCAACAATGCTCAAATCTATATGCAACAAATTTTTGAAAATTAATAACAAGCCTATAGTCAAAAGATTTATATTAATTAAAAGAGATAAGCCACAAGGACTTACCCAAAATTTCTTAACCCGGATTTCACCATACGAAAAGATGGACCATCCATCCGGGTTAAGTAAGAGTACTAATAGTTTAAAGTGCAGGAAAATTAAAAACAGGGGCAACAAAGGCTTCATCCCCACAAACAGAGGATTCCTCCACCTTTGTCACCCCCGCGCGTTGTCTTAAGGATCATAGATCCTTTATCCTAAATAGCTATTATTTATTACAGACCATAGAAATTGTTCATAAAACATCAACACAAAATAAAAAAGTGGGCTCGGGCCTTGTCTTCAATATCCTTCATCGCCCACTTAGGCTGCATCTTCAACCGCAGCATCATCTCCCCCCTTGCTAGCTTCAACCGCATCCTTCACGCCACTAGCCCCAGCCTCGGTGTTTTCGACCATCTCCTCATCGTCCTCACCACCAAGATCAACAAGAGCAGCCTTCCATTTCCTCACATCCCATGCCAACTTGTCAAAAGCAGGATCACCGGCCTCCTTCGCCATCTTGATCCGCGCCTGGAATACCGACTTGGCAGCCCAAACTTTAGCTTCATCAGTCGCCTGCTCCACTGCCTCTTAACGCTGGGTTTCGGCTAAGGATAGTTGATCCTCCAGTTGCTTCTTCTCCTGGGAGAGTTGGGCTATTGCCTTGTCCTTAGCAACCGCAGCTTTCCCTAACCCGGACATTTTCTCGCTCATCAGAAGGATGGTTTTTTCGTAATGATCCCTCATAGCAATCAAAGCCTACCAACAAATTTCATGTTAAAATCAGGACGACACAGGATCCTCGATCGTTAAAGGAGAAAATACGGTCTACTTACAGAGCAGACAATGTCGCAGTGAGTCTTGGGTTCGGAGGATCTTTTTCTCTTGGAAGCTGCTGATTTGGCCCTGGTCGTGGCAGTCTTTGGCTCGGAGCTTGTGCCAGCCTTTTGAAACCTCCTTCTTGACAGTAGGTGAGATAACCATGCAGTCGATGTCATCAAGGGAGAACTTGAGAGCAGATTTCCCAGATTTCTTGGTGCCTGTAAAGGAGAAATCAACAGATAAGTGTTCTATTTTGTTTTATTTGCTTTAAAATAACTAACTTACTTGACATGTTTGAACTTGAGGAGATGTCACAAAAACCTTCAGCGAATCGAGCTTGAAAAGTCCTAACTTCGGTATCCCGTGCTAGGAATCGTTTTGCTTTTTCTTCTGTCCCAGGTAGCTTGCTCAAGGAAGCGAAGTTCTCAACTATAGATAACAAAAAAGAATAAGTTTTAAAGCTAAAGAATAAAGGATCCTGCTATTCCTTAAGGATCCAGGATCCTACCCTTTGTGACCCATGTGGAAGGAAGATCAGTTCCCCCTGGTATCGAGTCGCGCTTAACAAAGAAAAATTGATTCTTCCACACGGAATCGTTTAGCGTGGCTTTCAGGATCGGATGGGGCTGTCGGGGCTTGGACTTAAAGATGAAACGGGCAGAACCGAAGGTAGTAAGGTATACAGGTAAGACAACTCTGGAAGATCAAAATCCAGTTTTTCCTCCTTAATGATCCTCTCGATGGTGCTGAGAACCCTCCAAATCATCGGCATGGCCTGTATGTACGATATGCCGGTCGAATCGAAAAAACTTTAGGTAAAAGGCGGAAAGGGATATTTATAGCCAATAAGGAAGGGAGTTGCCGGAAAACAGACCCAGACCTTGGAATAAGTGTCGCATCTAATGCTGGATTCGTAAGGACGGAACATTGTTTCTGGGGGAAATAATGTATGAAACTTATCGACCTCGGGATCCGTGAGCTTACAGATTTCAGAGGATGGGTTGGATAGCAGACCTTGTGGTTCCGTTTCGACCAATTCGGAACCACCGGATGAGTGTTCGAAAGGTTTAGAAGGGGCCGGAGAAGAAGAAGAAGCGGCAGACATAATTAAAGAAAATAAGAGACGAGGGTTTGGAGAATACCTGATTCGTCGGATGAAGGTGTTTATAATCAAAGATATAGGGCGGCATATATAGACGGTTATAATTAACCTTGAGGGCTAAATGGTAAATTTTCTGGCAAAACCGTCCCATCGTGCAGTTTTTGCAGGATTTTGAATTTCAAAATGACAGCTGTGCTTCACTGTCACCCGCCATTTTGGGGGCAATTGTTAGGCCATGATTTTTTATATTGAGGATCCTTTATCCTTGACTGTCTTATGGATATTTTATCCTTGAAACATGTGACAGGATATAAAGGATCAACGATCCTCGGTATTGTTTGTTTACTAATGATTGCATTTAGTATGGTGATGTGTTAGACAGGTATATCAACTTCGGGACGCATTTGTATCAATTATTCACATGGAACATCCTATAGCTGGAACATGGATATAGGATCCTAATTCAACATGGCTGATTATAGACGAACTCTCTAGAAGATTGAAGTTTAAATATTATCAACGGCTGTGTGACTTGTTCTTCCGCTTATATCGCTGCTGAGCAACTATCCACACGTGGTCAAAGTTGTGGAGCGGCTAGTGGAAGGCTTCCGTATAGTTAGGAGATATTGTTATTCTTGTTTAGTTATTTAAACGAGTAATGATCGAGCTAGGAAAGACACTTGTATTCACACACACTCTAGAGCAGATTCAATAATTCTCTCTATACACTAGCTTACATTGTAATCTCGGTCATATACTCCACACCGTTTGTAACCATTTTTCATTGTTTAATAAACTTGACGGTGATAGTTTTCACCGTCCGGGGGTTTTTGTGCCGGAGATCGAGATAACCATATACTTGCCGACCAAAGGTTACCTTGTCGATCATTGACTAAAGTAATTTGACCAAAGATTACATTATTAATCCTTGACCGAAGTTATTTTACCAAAGATTGCCTTGATAAGTTTTGACCGAAGTAAGACTATCTCGGTTAAGGGCTGATATGGTCTAATTTATACATAATTTATATAAATATTTCATGTACTTTTGAGTAGTTTTTGTGGTGCTTTTATCAAATAAATTCGTTAGTGGCTCATATTTTGAATTTTAAAGTTTGAAGAAACAACGAGCTAAAATGGAGTGTTTTTATAAAGTTTGAGATTAATGAGCGAATAACCAAGTAATAATAATAATAATGAATGAAGTTATGATTTTGCTTTAAAGCCACCATATTTGAGCTAATAAAATAAAAGAATGTTTAAATGGGTTTGATTTTTATTGGTGCCAGGGACATTTACGAAATTCAAATGTGTTCAAGTATTGGACTTAATTAAATGGGTTGAGCTAATGTCAAGTGTTCACAAACAAATATGTAGCAGCCCGTAAAGAAACCAAGAAGAGAAACCCTACTACAAAAATAATATATATAGAGTTGACGGCAGAAGATAGTGATATTGGTTTTGGTGTTTTCTTTTGGTTGAGAGCTCACGTGAGGGAGGCTAGAACGAAAGTCAAAGAAGAAAAAGATATTATAATATTTGGGGGTCGCATAACAGGAGACATATCAGACTAAGCAAGTGGGCGGCTCCTGGTTACAGTGCGCAGACAAGAAAGAAAGCAAAGAAGGATATTATTATTATTAATAATTTCTCGGCTACTGTTCACAATTGGTTGGTTTTATTAAACTTTTATTATGAATTACTTTTGTGAACTATATTTTACTTTTGTTTCATACTTTATTATGAGTAGCTAAATACTTTAAACTACCTAGGTTTTGGTTGAGTATTATGTTAGATTTAATGGTTTGACGAACTACTATTGATTTTTGGTTGATTTGGTATTATGGTAAGGTTTTTAATTGGTTTGTTCACGATATTGTTGAGTAATTGAATTTAGTTTATTAGTTTAATATTTACTTCACTTGTGTTTAATAATTTTTTATGATTGTTAGACACATGATTAGGTTGATACTTTGTGTTTTCAACTTGTTTGCGGTTTATGGTCGAAATAACCGTAGGAATAAATTATAAAAGTTTATTAGATTTTATTGTTCTTTCACTAGAGAGACCAGGAGGTGATTTAGTGTTGTGTCATCTTTGTCTTTTGTGGGTTTGGGTAATAATTGCACGGGAGTGAGTTATCCTAGGTCCCTAAGATTATTGTGATACAAGTTGTGTTCAAGTTAATTAAAAATACCCTCTTTATATTAATATATTGTATTCGAAGAGACCGGGAGGTGATTCGGGTTTTGGGGTACCATAATATTATTAGGCAAGGTGAGACCGGGAGGTGATCCAAACCTTTAACAATTGAGCTTCACATGTCATTAGAGTTCTAGGGTGTCGTTGGTGAGGCCGGGAGGCGATCTAGCGTATTTTAGTGGTCTTTAATGTCATATTTTTAAGATATTGTTTTTCAACCAAGTCAAGTTCGTTAACTATTAATTTTAACTAGTGGGATTCCATTACCTAGGTAGTCGTTTCTCATATTTGTTTTTAAACCCGATTTTTTTATAAAGTTTTATTTTTAGTTTAATTATTAATTAGTTAAGTATTATTAGTTTTATTAATATAAAAAAATTCTAAAAAAATCAAAAGAAAGTCTAGGTTAGTAATCATTTAAGTTTAATAATTAGAGTTTACCCATAGTGTCCTAGGTTCGATATCCGTTCTTACTTGCTAGCTACATTGCGTCCGGTACACTTGCCGATTGTGTGTGATTTTTTAAGCGAATTCGGTAAAACTTGGTTTTTAATATTATATACGATTTTCACACATCAAAGGGCTTTTTCCCTCGTGATCAAATCACTGTGTTCACCCCGATTACGATTATTCATTCGATATTATCGAGTTAGCACCTTACCTCACAATTACGAATTTGGATACTTGATCCTTAACTGATTTTTGTCCAAAACATGAATATTGAATTTTTGGATTCTTTTGGGGGCAGTGGCAAAACTTGTTGTCATGAACTCGCTAGGGGGAAGGGCTCAAGTTTTTGGATAAAAACGGGTAAGCTGACAATACATGCAAATTTTTTCGAATGAAAATGAGTAAATTATTTAATTTACACTACTAAACAAAAAAAGAGACCCATGCCAACTGTGGGGGGGGGGGGGGGGGGGGGGGCTCGGGCCACTACTATATACTCTTCACTGCTTTGGGGGATAGCATGCATTACTCCCTCCGTCCCATTTTAAATGTCATGAGTCCCAAAACACACAAATTAAGAAATGTTTGATTATTTTATTTTATGAGCTATAAAATGACAATAATGTCCTTTAAATTATTATGGCTAAAAACCATTGGAAACATCTAGGGCATGTTTGGGATTGCTTTTTTTTTTTTTGCTTTTTGGAGAGACAAAATGTCTAAAATGCCCCTCCAAAAACACCTAAAAGCATCAATTTGATGCTTTTAGGTGCTTTTGGAGGGGCATTTTGCCTCTTCAAAAAGCAAAAAGCAAAAAAAAAAAAGCAATCCCAAACACCCACCTAGCATATGTAATAGTAAGGGCACAACTGAAAATTGAATTTATATGTATAGAAATAACATTTAAATTGGGACAACCAAAAATAAAAAAAAAATAGACATTTAAAATGGAACGGATGGAGTACTAATAAGTTATGTAACCAATAAACCTTTTTTTAATATTTAATAATAAAATAATAAATTATATATATATCTATATCTATTAATTCTCAAGTGTTAGTTTACTCATAAACACTTACGATTCATAAGCATAATCATTTGTTTTTAATCATGTATGTAAGGAAGTTAATCATTTAGAACTAACTTTTGATGTTTACATATTTTACTTTTCTAACAATTTTTTATACTTTTTTTTCTTAAATTTAAATTCATTGGGAATACTTACTTTTATTTACGCTTTCACGTAAGTTATGTTCAAAACTAACCTAGGTCAAATATTATATACCTTTTAACTTTTTATTCGAAACTTAATATTACTCTAAAATATGTGTATTAATTTTCAAGTGTTAGTTTACTCACAAACACTTAGTATTCATAAGCATAACCAAATGCTTTTAACAACGCGTGTAAGGAAGTTAATCACTTATAAATAACTTTTATTGTTAACATTATTTATTTTTCTAACATTTTTTTTTTACTTTTTTTCTTAAATTCCAAATCATTGTAAACTCTTATTTTTATTTACGTTTCCATATAAGTTTCGTTTAAAACCAATCTAGGTCAAATATTATATCCTTTTAAATTTTTGTTCGAAACTTATTATTGCTCTGAATATGAATACAAATGACAATGTTTCTACGTACACTTCACTATAAATTTGATTTAATAACGAGCTCATGCAATACACGACCAAAACACGTATGTCAGATATAATATAATTTTGTTTTCTCCACAACAACTTAGTTTTTACAAAGACAACCTTATTTCTACATACGTTTTGATATAAATTTATTAAAAAACGAGTTAGTGTAATGTATGAACAAACTTTATTAACTTTGTGTTTTATCAGCGTTCTTACTGCAACGCACGAACTAATGTGTATCAACATTCCCGCTTTAACTCACGAGAACATTTTCTAGTTGTACATTATAATTATGAGAGTGTAATAAATAAGTATTAACAAGAAGTCAAACACTATGAAACACCAACCAATGTAAAATAATAATATATAATTATGGAATATAACAAACACAAATTCACGGGTTGGACATAAGTACAAAGAACATAACTATTCTACTTCCTTCACGGGTTGGGCAAGCGCAAACACCCACACAATTTTATAGTCTGGTTTTCGATTTACAAACTCTATGTTTAATTTTCCTATACTTCTTGACTTGACTTTGCTGACATTGATGATTGTAAATGAAATGGAAAAACATATGGCTAAAATTGAGTTTAAATCAATGATTAGTATACTATTTTTAATTGCTCTTAGCTCCTTAAACAAAATCAATAGTTTAGATTGTTAAACCAAATTTATGGTAAAAAATTAAAACTACAAATTTTACATATGTGAGGATTTAGAAGATAAAAAGAGAGAAAAGGTGAAAAGAAAGAAAAGTTAAAACCTACATTCAGCCGTTGGTCAACGTCCATCAACACGAGCGTCTAGAAATAAAACTAGTACTTGTATCGAAAATATCAATACCATGTTTCAAGAAAATTGGGTACCGGCCGGGTTTCAAGGAAGTGACTATTATCGAATATCGTACCTAATATATCGGTATGGCACAATGCTCATTTCTATATAGTATTGGTACCGTACCAACACCGGTACCGAAAATACCGAAGTTGAATATTTGAAATAAAATAGTAGGTACCGAATACCATACTGAATCCATCGATACGATATGAGGACTGGTACTCGGTATCAAATGCTCATCACTACGAATGGACGTCTTTGCCAAGAATAGTCACTAGCTTATCTTAACTATATGTAAATGAAAATTCCTTAAATTCTTTCAAGTCATCAGATTGCTTTATTTGTAAATAAAGGTTTCTCATGCATTATATAAAAATTCCTTAAATTCTTTCAAAATCACGGGTATGAGTCTAACCAAACCTAGATTGCCCTTGAACGGGTTATAACATCTCATTATATAAAAGTTAATTTCATCAAATATTTGATATGAAAATAATATAAAATAGGGATATACTAAAAATTAATATCCGATTTAAAAAAACCATATTTTTTAAAATTAAGAAACAACTTTATAGTAAAAAAAAGTGGGTTATGGATCTCACCAAACTCAGATAGCTTTTAAACCGGATTGTAACATCTCATTTATTTGTGAAACTTATTCATCATCAAAATTCTAAGTATATATATATTATCTACTTCTTTACAATATATAAAATTAAAATCCTAAAAAATATATACATATTAGAAACGAATAATGTAAAACAACCTTTCGTATATGGTTGCCCATCTACATTCTCTCAGCAACCAGGTTTCTTTATTTGTAAATGGAGGTTTCTCATACATTTAACACGAATTCACAGGGTATGGGTCTTACCAACCCAGATATCCCTTAAATGAGTTATAACATCCCATTAAATTAAAAGTTAATTTCATCAAATAGTTGATATAAAATTCCTATAAAATATGGATATACTAAAAACTAATATCCGATTTAAAAAAAGGATATTATTTATAATTAAGAAACAATTTTTTAGTAAAAAAAAGTAAGCGGATCATGTGTCTCACCAAAATCAGATAACTTTTAAACTGAGTTATAATATCTCATTTATTTGTAAAACATTTTCATAATCAAATCCTAGGTATATTATTAACTTCTTTACAATAAATAAACTTAGAATCCAAAAAAAGTATACAAACATTATAAACGAATAATGTATAAGAACTCCCGCAATACGGGAGATGGGAGATAAAAGTTAGGGACTTATAGTCTTGTTACTTATATAGCTCTCCGGTAATGTTTTTGGCAGGTAAATGGAAATAGGGAATTGGGTTACCAGTTACCGACCTTGCATATTTGTGGTCCGCCAAAGTAAACCACAATGGGCCTGTTGATTTTTCTTCTACTTGGGCTGAAGTCTAATTTGATAAGAGAAATTCGTGAAATCACATCTAAGCTTTGACATCATTTATATATAACAAATTTGGAACCTAAAGTGCCACTAACCTTCCACACCATAACATATTATATGTAACTAGTGTGTGATGCTTTCTCTACGTGACGAGTGTCTGTTTGTTACATGGCATCTCGATGGGTTAACATAGACCATGTATGCTTTAACCTAAACGACAGTAAAACTTACCAAGACACGTTCTTAACTAAACATGCCTAAAGTTAAAAGTTAGTTTCAGTTATATTAACTTAATAAGTTAAACAGAAAACAATTAAAAACATATGAAAAATGAAAAAAAGATAACTTTATTTAACTTCAATGGCCGTGTGATAACTCTATTAAAGTTGTGGGCAAGAACATAAATTGTTTAATGAGAAATAATTATTAACTTTTATGTTTTACCCATCCAATATGTGGGTGTAAATTTGCCTAATATTACAAGCCAAACGGAAATTGTTTATCTCAGACAATTTTCACATGCAAATCTAAATCATAGATGGAAGACGAAGGTACACCATATCATATAGGAATTTGATCGTATGGTTTCATGTTGCATGACGAATATTAATTAGTTGTTGACAATTAAGTATGTTTATGGCAAATCACTCTTTTCGTTTTAATTACATTTTAAACTGTATTTCAATGTGTACATAAGGTGATATATCTATTATCTAGTCAAATTTTTTTGTATTATCTTAAATTCTTAATAATCTTGCGGTAACCACTCGTTTGGCCGGGTTGGGTTAGATTGTAAAACGTAACAAGATATTGAGATACGATAGAGCAACATGTTCCTTTCTATAGTTTAATCTTTTTGATTGCTGAACAATTTGTTATTCACGTTTGTTTTAAAAACTTGTTCAACTAATAAGCTAGCGTATGATTAAACGGATCACTCTTACACAAACTGGTTTTGGTTGAGCATTTAGTTATTTATCATGATCTTGTTAATTAGTTACTATATATACATATAGGTAGAAAATCTCCACGCACTTGCGAGTTTGAGGATCTTGGCGAGGTAATGGTGGACTTGTATGTCAATGTTTCCCCAATATTGGAATAATCTTTCTTGTACAAAACCATGTATTCCACCTGCGGAAAACACGAGGATTGAGCTATTGTAAGGTGGTTGACCACTACTTACAATTAGGATGCTAGATTGCTATCCATTCATCCGGATTAGGAAAGTGACTTTATTTACACATTACACGCCAGCGAATAAACATTTTGACATGAATATAAAACTTCAATCATTTTCTCTCATTCCGTTTGCACGCTTGTATCGAAATGTATTCCCAAACACTGTCTCCATAACTTCTTTAAACTTGGTTTTTTCCCGCTTATTTGCTTCACTTTTTAATTGAACTCAACCCTTTCACCGCATACCTAGTTTCTAGGTAAAAGATACAAAGCCGTCTTAAATAGCCAACTGAAACGATGCTCATTAGTGTAATGGTTGTTAGCGCATATATGCGGTAGGGCTTAATAAATGGATAGGTGTTTAGTTTTCCATCTTGGTGCTTATGGTTTAAAAACCAAACCTTGACAAAAGTTGTTAGGAATGGTTCTTTTAGCACACTTCATTGTTACTTTGGCACGTCCACTTTAATTAACGAAAAATAAGGGGGTGAAAAATTGCCATCCCAGGAATTCATTAGTTTGAAAAAAGAAAACACACACAAAAAAAAAAGCAGAAAAGAAAAAAATGAAGATTGCAAAAGAAAAAAACATACAAAAGATAAAGTAAAATGCAAAGGAAAAATAAGGGAGACTAGTCCCGAAATCCTAACCGGGGAAAAATCCGAATCCGGACTACTCCCTTGAAAAACCAAACCCAAACCCAAGAAAAGACTAACCTGATCTGAAGTAATTTAAGGGTTGATTCTTGGGTCTCAATTCTGGGATTCGGGTCAATCCAAAACCTGAATTAATGAGCTTTTCGTATTTAAAACTTGATGTTATTAGTAGGTTCAACTGAATTCGATTATGATATATTATGTTAACTCGATTATCATTTTTTAGGCTGATTCAATAACAAGTGCAAGTATGGTATATTATATTTAATCGATTAGTAGGTTCAATAGAGCTCAAGTTCGATTATGGTATATTCGGTTTAATCTAGTATGGTTTAAAAGATTTTGAGACTGTAGGGATCGATTAGTATGTTCAATCAAGTTCAACTATGATATATTTTGTTTTACTTAACAATTTAATCTAGTATAGTTTAGTCAGTGTATTATGTTTAATCGATTATGGTATCGTTGCTATAAATCTAAGTTGTTCTTTTTTTCTTAAACACTCGAACCCGATTAACCCAACCTGAAAATTTCTGAACCCGAATAACCCGAACTTGAAAAAATCGTGAGATATTTGGGACGAGTTTGGGGTATAGATTGCTAATTACATAGTGTGTGTGTCCATGACCTAGTGGTATTAGTACTTAGTAGTAATTAGAAAAACTATTTAGAAAAAAATTACTTGTGTATCTTTCAGTAAAACTGAAAGTAAAAGAGCATGAATATATTCATGCAATACAACAAATGCTAATGTATGCTACACCAAAATACTATAATAAAGGCAATTGAACATTAAGTCTTCTTAGCCACACAGAATGAAGAATCATGTGGATGACATCAAAGTGTTTGGCTGGAAGGTTAATCATAAAGTGTCTTTGCACTTCAATAACCTTTTTGTGTAACTCCAAATACTTCGAAAATGGTATCTCTTGCAAAATTCTTTTGATTTCCGGAATCTTGTCTACTGATATTTGTACGGAAAACTGACTCCAATCCAAGACATCATTGTACGGTAGAACATAATGATCCTTGATCATGACGGGAACACATCCCACATGGATTGCTTCGGTTAACCTACTGGTTGCTACCTCATAACCGCTAGGACATAGACAATATTTACTTCGGGTCAATAGCTCGGTGTGGTTTTCACCTTTGGGGAGGTAATTGTGGACTTGTATGTCATTGTCTTCTTTGTTTCCCCAATATTGGAATAATTGTTCTCGTACAAAGCCATGTATTCCACCTGCGAAAAACGCAAGGATTGATCGTTTGTAAGGTGGTTGGCCACTGCTTACAATTGGGATATTATCGAATGGTGCTTTGATCTCGGACATGGACACATCCCGGATTGGAATGAAACCTTCAGAGGTATTGGCATTGCAAAGCACTCTTATGAAATTTTTAAACAATTTGGGGTTGCCCCGTGAAACAGAAGGCCCCTGCAAACATATGTATATATTCTATCAGTCATATACTCCCTCCGTTCCGGTCAAAGAGTCTTAGTTTGAAAAACACAAAGTTTAAGGTAGATCATTATTGTTTTCTTTGCTTACCAAATGGCATTAATAATGAAATTGGAAATTGGATCCATCAATATTGTTTATTAATGTTAGTTGTGTCTGTTTAAGGGTAAAATTGAAAATTGGCTAATAAATTTTGAAAGTGAACATTTGTAATGAGACAAATAAAAAAGGAAATGTGGACGCTTTTAATGAGTCGGAGTGGTAGTTTAGTGACAACAAAGTAGTTAAAATATTCTAGTTGGTGAGTTTGTGGATTAGTTATTTTTTAGGCATTTTTTTGGAAGTTCATTTACTTTTAGATAGTTACGCGGCAAGTTCACAAATTAGTTGACAAGCGAACTAGAGTTTGGTGAAAAACTCTATGGAGTTCGTTTGTCACCAAAGAGAACTTGTCAAAACCTACATGAAATCTTTTCCAAGATTAGCGAACTGCCAAAAAGTACGAGAACTTTCATAAAACAAGAAAATTCTCTAGTAGCTAGGCCTTACTTACCCAATCATGACACGATACAAAGAAGTGATCGGCTCCATTGCTACGGTTCCAATAAGGATATCTCTCAGCGATGACACTGATGTAGTCTTCAAGTATTGCTTGTATCCTTTTCTTAAAATCCAAGGCTTCATCAGGCGTCCAAAGGTAGTAAACTATGTTTGTTACACTTATGGGGATAAAGAAGGCATGCGCTTCATCTGGATCCGTAGCCACCATAGGATTTCCTTTTCTCTCCATCTCTTCGATGAAGTCACCCTCGATACTGTATACGTATTTCATGGGACCACTATGCATCAAGGGGATTTCTCCTTCCTTATAAGTCCATATTTTGAATGTCTTTGTCATCTCAATATGACTTCTGAATGATCAATAGACTGTTAGAAAATGAAGGGCTAAATATAGAAAAGCTTTATATTTCAACTTTCCAAGGATTATTTATGTGATATCTATGGTAAATATAAACACATCACATTAGATATAGAAGAACAAAAATATATGCTAAACAAAAATAAAAATAGTTGATCACACCATGTAGAGTGTAATTGGTAATTCTAGGTGTAAATATAGTAGCACTTTAGAATTATCATTTATAGGGTTTATATGTAATCGGATGGATACGGGTATGCCCGTATTAGTTATACACAGTCTAATTATGTGATTAAAATTTACTTGCCGGGATGTTCGTCACCCGAAATTTGATCTTAAGCTCCCCTAAAAAATAGCTTCACTTAACAATTTCTATAACTTTAATAATTTTATATTATAAATATAGTTTCTAAATCAGAAATCTATGAACTTAACCAAAAACTTAAGAAAGTTAACAATTACACACTTAACTGTAAAAAGGCAAATGGATTCTTGTAAATGGTTCCTTCTAGGATGAAACTTTCATTTGTGTTACTTGATGCAAAGTTCTTCTCAACAATCGCTTTGCGAATTTCATCTCGTGCTTTAGCTAATTGTTCTTCAATTCTTGCCAGTGATAAATCTCTTTTCTAACAATAAACACCGACAAAAATTAAAACAAATTAGAAAACTTACGCGTGTATATATATATATCAGAAAAAAACAATATATTGACATTAAACTAAGGAAGAATTAGATGAAGAAGAATCATATGTTGCATGCATGATTACTTTGATTTCGGGCACGCTTTCATCTTGCAGTTGCCTGGAGGTTGATGGTAATGGCAACTTATGGATATGATTTGTTGGTGATAAAAAAATAACAAGAAAAAGAAGTGAAAGAAGGGCAAATGTGATGCTTAATTTGGTAGTAGGGGCCATCATGTTTTCCCTTGATCATCTTATGTATATATATGCCTAATTGTATGCCTGAATTTCATAAGGCTGACTATTATAAGTGTATAATCAGCTAATCATAATATTATTATTAGTATCATGTTTATTTAATTACAGGTTGATCAAGTTAATTTATTGATCTTGGTTATAGTGATATTTTTGGTCATCGTGATTTCTAAAGTTTGGATGGCACATGCAGTTCATAGTGTTATAATTTATCAAACACACTTAATGACAAGATATAGGGATGTGCAACCGAAAAGGCCAATTCAAAATCGAGAAAACTAAACTGATATAACCGAACCAAATAAAACCGGCGGTTTACATTTATGTTTTTGTAAAAACCGAACTTTTGGCTTGGTTTCGGTTTTGCATGTAATTGAAATGTAAAAACCGAAACAAACTTATGGATTTTCATTTTTTTTTAATTTTAAGTAATTTATAAGAATTTAAAATATAGTTTAAAAGTACAAAAAGTTATAGCCCAAATGTATAATAATCAAAGAAATCTTATTAACAAAAAACTTTAGGCCTAAAGTTGGCCAACTTTTTTTTCGGTGAAATATTTTCAAGCCCAAATGATAAAAACCGAAACCAATCGAACCCACCTTAAATTAAAATCATCAAAACCGATTCCAGTGATGCAAAAGACCAAAGAGTATGGAGTACATTTGGGAAGTGTGAGTTTCAAAATTTGACATTACCTTAACGTTTACTCCAATTTCACATGAAAATGCCTAATTTAATTACGAGAATGGGTTTGATTGTTGTAGATCTAATGTTGCATATACTGGGGCAAAGAAGAGGCCGCACGTTTTGGAATAATAAATGAGTTTATTTGAAATCAAGATTATATTTTACTTCATGATTTTTGTTTGCTAAAAAAGCTAAGGCTAGGTTATTCTACAAAGGGGGCAAATATAAGAAAAATAAGAATGATTTATAGTAAAAGAAACCTCTCAAAAAAATAATAATGAAAAACTACTACAATAAAAAATTCATAACTCAAATTTTAAAATAAAACAAAAAATTAAAAACACAAAAATGTTTTCACTGCCTTCCTCGTTCTAAAAAACAGGGTTGAGGAAAAAATATCATTGTTTCTTTTTATTTATCATTGTGTTTTTTTTTCCTTAACATGGTGTTTTTTTTTTGATATTGTGTTATAACTCAACATTGTTTTACATTTTGTTCGGCATTGTGCTATATTTTGCTATTTATTATGTATTTTTTTATTTATCATTTTTTTTTTGTTTATTTTCTTCATTGTGTCTTTTTTCTCGGCATTGTATCTTAAATTCTTAATACTCTTGTGTTGTTAATTAATAGGTGGAGCCTTTGTGAGGATCTCGTTAGCTCTACATCCAATAACCACTCGTTTGGTTGGGTTGGATTGGATTGTAAAACGTAACAAGATATTAGGAGACGATAGAGCAAAATGTTCCTTCCTATAGTTTAATCTTTTTGATTAATTGTTGTACGATTTGTTATTCGCGTACGCTATAAAAACTTGTTCAACTAATAAGCAGATGATTAAACGGATCTCTCTTATATAAACTGGTTTTAGTTGAGCAATAAGTTATTTAATTATCTTGTTAATTACTTACTACACAAACAGGTAGAAAATCTCCGCGCACTTTTAGTAATATTGAAAGTAAAAAAGCATGAATATATGCCTACAATACAACAAATGCTATGAATGCTGCACCAAAAATACTATAACAAAGGTAATTGAACATTAAGTCTTCTTAGCCACACAGAATGAAGAATCATGTGAATGACATCAAAATGTTTGGCCGGAAGGTTAAGTGTAAAGTGCCTTTGCACTTCAATAACCTTTTTGTGTAACTCCAAATACTTCGAAAATGGTATCTCTTGCAAAATTCTTTTGATTTCCGGAATCTTATCTACCGATACTTGTACGGAAAACTGACTCCAATCCAAGACATCGTTGTACGGAAGAACATAATGATCCTTGATCACTACTGGAACACATCCCGCATGGATTGCTTCTGTTAACCTACTGGTTGCTACCTCATACCCGCTAGGACATAGACAATATTTACTTTGGGTTAATCGCTCGGTGTGGTTTTCACCTTTGGAAAGGTAGTTGTGGACTTGTATGTCATTATCTTCTTTGTTTCCCCAATATTGGAATAATTGTTCTCGTACAACGCCATGTATTCCACCTGCGAAAAATGCGAGGATTGATCGATTGTAAGGTGGTTGGCCACTACTTACAATTGGGATATTCTTGAATGGTGCTTTGATCTCGGACATGGACACATCCCGGATTGGAATGAAACCTTCAGAGCTATTGGCATTGCAAAGCACTCTTATGAAATTTTTAAATAGTTTGGGGTTTCCTTTTGAAACAAATGGCCCCTGCATAAAATATGCATAGATTTCTATTAGTTAACAAGTCCATATATAGTTTAGCAACAAAAATAAAGAAGTTACAATCTAGTTGGCGAATTTTTAAGATTCATTATTTTTACGCAGTTTTTTGGAAGTTCTTTTACTGTTGATAGTTACTCGGCAAGTTCACTTAATTAGGTGTCAAGTGAACTCGAGTTTGGTAGCGAACTGTCAAGAAGTACAAGAACTTTCATAAGATATCTATAAGTACTTAGTTAAATCCTAAACCGGCTACAAATCAAGAAAAATCTCTAAGGCTTTACTTACCCAATCATGACACGATACAAAGAAGTGATCGGCTCCATTGCTACGGTTCCAATAAGGATATCTCTCTGAGATGACACGAATGTAGTCTTCAAGTATTGCTTGCATCCTTTCAACAAAACCAAAGACTTCATTAGGCTTGAAAAGGTAGTGAACTATGTTTGTTACACTTATGGGTATAAAGAAGGCATGTGCTTCATCCGGATCCATAGCCACCATAGGATTTCCTTTTCTCTCCATCTCTTCGACGAAGTCACCCTCGATACTGTATACAAATTTCATCGGACCGTAATGCATCAAGGGGATTTCTCCTTCCTTGTAAGTCCATATTTTGAATGTCTTCGTCATCTCATAATGGCTTCTGAATGATTAGTAGAAATCTATTTGTTAGAAAATGAAAGGCTAAAAAATGGAAAACCCTTAATATTATTTCAAGGATTAGGCATGTTTTTTCCTAAATATGTGATTCATCCATAATTCGATCATAAACTCGCCTCAAAAACAACTTTACTATCAAATATTCAACTACACTTCTAACAATTTTATTAAACCACTCTCAACTTATTACTGGTTAGATTTTTTATGATTATATAATATATTATTTTGGTTTCGATACGAGTAAACAAAGTCTATGAACTTAACCAAAAACTTAAGAAAGTTAATGATTACACACTTAACTGTAAAAAGGCAAATGGATTCTTGTAAATGGTTCCTACTTGGTTGAAACCTCCATTTGTGTTACTTGATGCAAAGCTCTTCTCAACAATCGCTTTGTGAATTTCATCTCGTGCTTTAGCTAACTGTTCTTCCATTCTTGCTAGTGATGAATCTTTTCTCTAACAATAAACACCGGCAAAAATTAAAACAGATTAGAAAACTTTCCGTGTATCAGAAAAAAAAAAAACAAGATATTGGCATTAAACGAAGGATATCAAGATGAAGAATCATTTGTTGCATGTATGATTACTTTGATTTCGGGTATGGTTTCATCTTGCAGAAGCCTGGAGGTTGATGGCCTGGAGGCTGATGGTAATGTCAAATTATGGATATGATTTGTTGGTGATAAAAAAATAACAAGAAAAAGAAGTGAAAGAAGGACAAATGTGATGTTTAATTTGGTAGTAGGGGCCATTTTTGTTTTCCCTTGATCATCTTCTGTATATATATGCCTAATTGTATGCCTTAATTTTATAAGTCTATAACCAGCTAATCATAATATTATTATTAGTATCATGTTTATTTAATTCCAAGTTAATCAAGTTAATTTATTGATCTTGGTTATTGTGATTTTTTATCATCGTGATTTTTAAAGGTTGGATAGCACATGCAGTTTACAATGTTATTTTAATTCATCTAGCACACTTAAACAAGAGGGGTGCGCATGAAAAAGAAACCGGAAAAGAAACAAACTAATATAACCGAATCAATACAAAAACTGACGGTTTGGTTTTGAGTGAGTTTTTTTTAACCGAACTTTTGGTTTGGTTTGGTTTGGTTTGGTTTTGGTTTTGTGTGTAATTAAAGCTGAAGAAACAACATAACTTATTGATTTTCATTTTTTAATTTGAATTTTGAAGTAATTTATAAAATTTGATATATGGTTTAACCCAAACGTTACAGCCAAATTGTATAAGAATCAAATAAGTTATTAATTAGCAAAAAACTTTAGGCATAAATTTGGCCAACTCTTTTTTCGGTCCAAAATTTTTAAGTCCAAATGATAAAATTGATAAAACCAAAACTGAACTTACCCCTAAATCACCAAAACTGAAACGTTTATATAAAAACTTAAAAACTAAAATTTCTAGTTTTGGTTCGGCTTTAAGCTCAAAACCGAACCAAATTGACCCAAAAACAGTGCTGTTAACGTCTTCATGCATAGAAAAGAAACGTAGACTGATTCGAGCTGAGTGATGCAAATGACCATAGAGTATGGAGCACGTTTTACCGAACCCACCTAAAATCTAAATCGAGCGGCTTTAGAAACTCAAAAACTAAAATTTCTATTTTTGGTTCGGCTTTAGCTCAAAACTGAACTGAATAAGCCCCCAAAAATAGTGCGGTCAACGTCTTCACGCATAGCAAAGAAAGGTAGTCTGATTGACTGGTTCGGGTGATGCTAAAGACCAAAGAGTATGGAGTACATTTTGGAAAGTGTGAGTTTCATAATTTGACATTACCTTAACGTTCACTCCAATTTCACATGAAAATGGCTAATTTAATTACAAGTATATGGGTTTGATGGTTGTAGATTCAATGTGCATATATTGGGCCAAAGAAGCGGCAGCACGTTGTGGAATAATTAATGAGTTTAATTCCCGTCAATTAAAATAATTTTTATTTCATATAACTAAGACTTATTTTTATAACAGTGAGAATATTGTCTGTGAATATTATATATGTTAATCATCTAAATTTTTTAGACGTGAATTATAACATACTTACATGTAGAATTTTTCTTCTTCTTAATTACCCGGTGCTCGATCCTGCTTGTCATAAAATGTATGCATTGATATGTTTATTGTCAACTTTTTTTTAATAAACTTGTTACACTGCTCTAAAGCAACTAGTACTTTACCCGTCTGGTGGACGGGAGTATCAATACGGGTTTGTGATAACATTAATTCAGTAAGGTGACGAAGTGTTCTCGATAGGTGTCCAGTGCCGCCCGACCCCAACGGATACCGTGAACACCGGGTATAAATGCCGAAGACACCGCTCCTCAAACGATCATATGACTGTTTTAACAATCAAATTTAAAAGAAAAAAGTATATAAATTTTATCCTATAGATTGCAACCCTTCGTCAACCATTTTCTACACAAAATTTCACTCTTTAATCTAGGTTCCTTCTCTCAAAACTCACTTAAAATTATTAAATCAAGCAAATAAGCGAAAGTGTTGAAATTGGTCAAAATTCAACTGTTAAAACTAATGCTATACGATGACGGGAATATTAATGCGGGAGTGTGACCAGGTTGCCTCAATATTGAAATCGATTATTGATTTAACTTCTAATTAAGCAACTGCTAAATTTACCATTAGTCAAGAAAAATACGAACACAGCCATTAGACTTGACTTCTTAAGTGAAGTCAACTTTCACAAGCAACTAATTGAGTCAAGTTTTACTAAAACAAAAAAACCGTTGAATAGAACAATTTAGGTTTAAACTTTTACCGTTAAATAGACAAACTTAGAACCTATTTACAATTGTTAAATATTTTCAAGTCGTAAAACTTGTATGCATAATGTTGTATGTTTCAATTTATAAACGTATATATTGTTGAATATATTTAATTCATAAATGTATAAATGTTCAATAATTTCAGTTCTTAGTTTGAATTCTTAAAGTCAATTGACATAACTACATGTCCAAAAAAATTATTCAACCTTATTAATATAACTATATTTAAAATGTAATTCACAAACAACTTAACATCATCATATTCTGTGATGATATTTACATTATTCTGTTTGAAGATAAACTCCATTATGAAAATAAATTGTATCACAGTTGACTTCTTAAAGTGACCAGTTGCTGGTTCGGTATCATCATTCATAACTACTGTATGGTCGCTTTTGAGAGAACCATCATGAACTTCAGTAATGCTATTATTGAAAGCGTAGGGGCCGGGATAATTGGTTCGCCGTAGTAGCCTTGTGTAGTGACCATTTCTTGACAGTTAACATGCAAAGACCTGTTGTTCGGATTAGTTTCAACTTTTCGAGTTTGTGTCGGGTTGGACCCTAACACGTGAGCGCGACCCGTTTAACACCCCAAGTATTAACATCTCAAAGAAAAAGTTGACAGGTCAAGCGGGCCGTGTATTCGGTTCAGCCTGCAAATATATGGGTTGTGTTTGGGTTCATTTCGGATTCAAATCGTGTTCGGATGGGTTTAGGTAAGTGCCATTCTTCAAATAAGGTGGTTCAGTTTTGCATATTTGTTTACACATAACAATTAATGTTTTATTAATTTACCTTAACTCTGTTGCAGATAGATTGTCAAACTTTAAACGGGTCAAAATTTGCTATACCGACAACCTTGGGTTATGAAAACTGTTCCAGCTTATTGATAAGCTAACAACTCACCCAATAAAAAAAACAATTTTAATTAATAATGTCATATTTAGAAGGCAGCAAATGTGTTAAACAAAAAAAATAGATAACATTGTAAGATTATGTTAACCAAAAAAACATTGTAAGATAACATTGTAAGATTATGTTAACCAAAAAACCACATTGACACTGGAACCCATACCGAAATAACCCTTTTTTAAGTTGACCCGTTATGACACGAACACGTTATGACCCGCACACGCTCTTACCCGTAACCGAATCCGACCCAAACCTGTTCCTGAAACTCATTAACACCCCAACCCGTACCCACCCGAACCCCGTGTCGACCCGTACCAAAATAACTTTCTTTGAGTCTGACCCTTTATGACCCGAAATTGCTTATTGTATGATTTCCTTTCTGTAGTGTTCATTTTTATCAAATATGCTTTTAGACTAATATCAAAATGGTTCATAAATTAAATAGATGAATCTTAAAGCCTTTTGACTTACAGGAAATGATGCATAATGGTAGTCTCCAATCCTTTTGGTCTTTTGTGTTCACAGTTATCAATAATCCGAGCTCTGTATATCCTATTAAGTTATATCATATGCATAACTTAATAAAGAGTGAAAATAAATTAATCTGCAAGAAGTCCTTTAAAGAGCTTATCAACAACCAAAAAACTTTTTATATGTGTCATTGAGCATGGTTATCTGCTGCAGCTGCTATCACATATAGTAAAGGTGTCACATATAGTTGTTGCAAGCATACAGTTGACTCTTGAGCCTTGGTAGTTCCTAACCATTAACTGTTACTAATTTTAGGCTAAAATAGATTAGATAGACCACACCCATTTAACCCATTAGCTATGAAACATAACCAGATCAACGTGTAAATAGGTTGAAAGTTCTGCCTCTTGCAAAAAATTATATGCTTCATAGATAAGTTGATCTTACTTGTTCAAAAGTATAGTGAGCAAAATCAATTCTTGATATCATCACTCCAGCAGCAAACCTACCCAGTTTAAGGCTTAGACTCAACTTGTCACTGCACTGAACAATAAAATAACTAATTATGCACAAGATACTAAAACATTATGCAAAGGATTGTGAAGTGGAACTAACATATGCACCTATCAAGCAGAAAGTCACATATACCAATTTATAAAGTTTGTTCGTCTGCAAATTGTCAATGAAATAACATCAGAACATATAAATCAGTAGTAATAAATAATAAGGTAAAACGAAACATTATAAACCAGATTTAGTAGGATATACAAAAGCAAATGATAGCAAAGCATTTCTCCAATATGATGTATTCACCTAGAGTGCCAACCAGCTTATAATTATAAGATATTTGTAATAAGAAATCACTAATTGATATGCATTTCGAAACATTTTTAATAATCATATTTAGTGCGAATTAAATATGAACTTACTTCAATAACTAAAAAAACCTTGCTCTTTGCCACAAGCATAACCAAGTGCTGATTTCTCAATCTTCACAAAAATGAGGAAAACTTTTTAAACCCCAGGATTAAAAATTTAAACGTAATTGAGTGGGAAAAAAGATGCATACCCTAAATGTGTTCGTAACTAAAAGAACTCCTTAAACTGTTTTCTTCATCTTGCATGATCCCGTTATAATCATCGGTGGGACATATATTGGTTCCAATACCTTGTTTATGCCATATATGAAACCGGTCATTAAAGAATTAAATAGATTTGGTAAACCGTAAAGAACAAAAACGGTGGTGCATTATGTAGAAAAATTAATCACTTTGATGTTAATGGCTATATTTACTTGATTGATTCTTGAAAATTTTTATCTCGGTTGGACTTGGTTCCATCTAGAACCAGTAGCTCCATCTCTACCTGTCATTAAAAATTTGTAGAAGGTGAACCCATTTTGATTCTTTTTCCCCTAAAATGACTGACCCATATGAAATTATTACCTTTTCCCACCCTAAAATGACCCATATGAAACCATTTTGGCCCGGACTAAAATTACTACTATTTGTTTTTAAATCCTGTTTTGACTCACTCATTTTTCCCATAACCAGTTTTCACCTGAAACAATTTAACCACTTTTTTAGAACCCTTTTTGACCGGGATTAACTTGATGCTTTTCTAGAACAACCCAATTTGACCTAAACTTAACTTGCCCATAACCCATGTTGGCCCCAACTTGTTTTGATCTGTCACCCAACCCAAACCCGCATATTTTGTCAGGCTTAGAATTGGTTGCTGGTATGCGCAGTGGCTAAAAAAATGAAGAGCCACTGCAAATATATGTTTTTTTAAATTACTGGCAACCCCAAATTTGTTATTTGCAACATTCTTGTAAGAAACGAAACATGTTAGTAATTAATATGTTTGTTTTACATAAACCAAATAATGTGGTTATTTTTAAACATAAATACCCAATTATTAATCTTTAACAGTAAAACTTGAAATATACTGAAATTTATGGTAAGTGTGTTACCCGCAGAACCCCTTGTGCATATAGCAATGAATTGCAGGGACATTGTTGCCTCTTGAACATAAATACATATTGATCTTATATACACTGCTCAAGCAAAGTCAAAGCATAAGAATATTCTAGTATATAGAAGAACACACCTGAAATATCATAGAGGATGGTAGCAATGGAGCAAGTTAATTTGTTATGGATTAGGCTGGTTATCCTCTTAACTAACTGGGTATTAGTTGGATCATGCAACCACCATAACTATCTATACTTAGGTTTAAGGTATATATCACAATTTATAATACTAAACTCATAATAAAGCAAACAATTTAGCTAAGTTTATTATTGTTTCCATTAGATCCTTTAGTTCAGGGAAGGTACTTATCCCTATGTAATCAATAGCTATTATAAAAAAAATCTACAATAAGAAAATCCAACTAAGTTGCATGCTTTACCAGTAGAGTTATCACTCTCCACAACTTTTTTGGTTTTCAAACCAATAGATTGCTTGACGCCGCACTCCGCCGGCTAATCTTCTCTGTAGACGCTCGACTATGTGAAGAAGCTTTCCCAGTATATATGAGAACTTTCCAATAACCAATACCCAATAATAATAATCACTATTTTTGAGCACATAAAAGTGAAAATAAGCAAGATTTTAAATTGGATGATGAATGATTACAAAGTTATGATTCCATGACCGATGCTTGTGTAAACAACTTTGTGACAACCTAAAACCCAATCATGATCAACACTAAATCGGAATCGAGTAATTAGATACAATCAAAACGAAATTAACAGCATACCTAGCAAGACAGTCGACAGTGGCAGAGAAGTATATAAAAGAAATAAGGTTTCTAACTGCTTCACAGAGTGGGGACGAGTAAATGAGCGTATGAAACTGCCTTAACTGCTCTAGAATTTTATATTTAATTTCAGAAAAATCAATGGCCATATAATATATAATTTGTGATATATTTACATTGTTTCGAATATGAAATTCACATGTATATATATACATAACTAATATTTGGCCATCATCTAAAGGAATATTTTTAATAAAAAATGCTCATAACCAAACCAATAAAGAATTCAGATAATATGGATTTATGTCTTGTTATTAGAAGAAATTAATATACAAAAAGGTTGTGAACCAAAATAAAAGGAAAGCAAATTGTTCTCACAATACATAAATAAATAAAGAGAAAAAAACAAAAAGAAAATATATGAAATACATAAAATACTAGGTTAGGTGCATGTGTACTGTACTGGTTGAACAACGCTATCTGGATACAAATTCATGAGCTTGGAAACCGAACGTTAAGTCTTCTTAGCCACACCGAATGAAGAATCATGTGAAAAACGTCGGTCTCTTTAGCTGGCAAGTTAACCATGAGTGTCTTTGCACTTCCATTACCCGTTTTTGCATTTCTAAATACTTTGTGAAAGATATATCTTGCAAAATCCTTTTCAAATCCGGAATCTTATCTAGGGGTACTTGTACAGAGAATTGACTCCAATCTAGCACATCACTATACGGTAGAACATAATGATCCTTGATGATTACAGGAATGCACCCGACATAGATTGCCTCGGTTGCCCTAGCACTTGCAACTTCATATCCACTAGGACATAAGCAATACTTACTTTGGCTTAATAATTCAGTGTAGTTTTGATCTTTTTGAAGGTAAGAGTGGACTTGAATATCACTATCTTCTTGGTTTCCCCAATACTTAAACAGCTTGTTTCGTACATAACCGTGGTTTCCACCAGCAAAGAACGCCAAGATTGAACGATTGTAAGGTGATAGGCCACTGCTTACACTCGGGATACCAGTATATGGTCCGTTAATCTCTGCCATTGACACATCACGCATAGGTATGAAACCTTCTGAGGAGTTAGCATTACAAAGCACTCTTATGACATTCTCAAAGAGTTTAGTGTTTCCCTTCGAAGCCCATGGCCCCTGTTGTTATACATGATCAGCTCAATTTGTTATTATGAGTTAAGAATAAACATTTTTTAAATAAAATTTGAAGGAATTTACTGTTAAACTTTGAACAAGTGAATCAGGAACACGAACACGAGATTTATAGAACTCTCTACGTCTCTTTTATTAAGAAAACGACTAACGAGAAAAACTTAATAATTAACTAACACATTGAACCAATGGTATATATAAACCCATGGTTGCTAATCCTACACTAATTCAAATACAAAATTTAAATCCAAGACAAATAGAATTAAATAAAATAAGACTAACTTATCTTAAAATAATAAAGTAGTTATTATATTAAATATTCTACAGGATTCTAGGAGCCTTCAATCTAAGTTGGTGTTGGACACGTTTAACATTTACATACGTACCCAATCATGACAAGAAACAAAGAAATGATCAGCTCCTTTGCTACGATTCCAATAAGGGTACTTTTCTGCAATGCCGCCAATATAGTCTTCGAATATTTCTTGTATTTTCTCTAGAAAATTGTATGGTGGAGCTGAACGATTGTAGAGGTAATGAATAACATTGACTACGCTTATTGGAATAAAGAAGGCGTGCGCTTCATCAGGATGGTTAGCGGCTATACGGTTTCCTTCTCGCTCCATCTCCTCGATGAACTGACCTTCGGAACTGTATATACTTTTCATCGGACCAACATGCATTAATGGGATGTCTCCTTCCTTATAAGTCCATACCTTGAATGTCTTAGTCATTTCATTGTGACTCCTGTTGAGTCTAAAAGTTAGTAACATACAATGCTAGTATCGTTAGTACATACACGTGAGGAGGTAAAAAGAACTTTGTGGAGTTGTTTATTTGAAAACCACCGTAAAAAAATATTTGAAATTGAAAACGCCTCGAAAAATGCTAACCGCTTCAATAGATCGATTTTTGGCCTAGCTGTATCAACGTGTGCATAAGATGTTGTCTTCTTGAAAGGCAAAATGGTGAGGGATATATCTATAGTCCCGTGGTTGTCCGTAAAAATATGTATTCATAAGTAGCGTTAGATAGTGTGTGAGATATTGTTTCTAAAAATATGTAAGTGTGTATTTACATGAATAACCTAAAATAACTATATACAAATTGGTTGTTAACATCTTCTTTATATTAGTTAAAACACTTAACTGATAAAACGCGAATGGATTCCTGTAAATAGTTCCCTCCAAGGCGAAACTTCCATTCCTTTTACACGATGCACAACTTCTTTGAACAATCGCTTTATGAATTTCACCTCGCGCTTTAGCTAATTGTGCCTCTATTCTTGCCACTTGATTGTTGTTTTTCTAGTAAAGAAGTGTGCATGCGATCGAAATGATTTACAAAAGAAAAGGTAACGTTCGCTCAAAAAGTAAATTAAAATAGGAAAACGATGAAGAAGCGTATATTAATGCAACAAAGAAACGAAAATAAACTTACTTTGATCTTGGGTGGTGCTAACTCATTCCGGAGTCCTCTCGCGGTTGTTGTTAACGGTAAATTGGAGATAGAAGGAAGATTTCGGGTTTGATCATTTGAAGATGCATAAATTTTAAGAAAAAGAAGTGAAAGTAGGATTAATGTGATTGTAAATTTTGTTGCAGCTTTCATTTTTGCTGCCATCATCTTTGTGTCCCTAGCTCCCCATATATATTATGCATATGGATATGTGTGTATGCTTAAGAATTATCAAACAGCAGGAATTTAATGTAGCTCATTTAACTTGATGACCAATTTTAAGGTTGGTTGTTGTGGGCTGCAAAGAGGGTGGCAAAGTAACATGGCCCGGCTTTAACGCCCAGCACACTGCGCCGGTGCGTTAAAAGCCGGGTGGTAGGGGGGGGAGTAGCGTGTCAATGGGTGGTAATGGATAGAAAAAAAGTGGGGCCATGGGGCCTTGACAAGGAAATGGTGTTGTTAAATCACAACGGGCCGGGGCTTTAATGTGCCAATAAGGCTTTAAAGGGAATTAAGAATTGCTTGTTGAAGTTAAAGTCTGATTATCTATATGACAGAGACATTGCGTGTTAAATTGGGCTTTAAAACCCCTCCACACCGACAACTTAAATATGCATGCAAATGTCAAGCATATAGGTCATATGCAAAGTTGAATATTTCACCTAAAGTTAACCAAGTGTCTTTTACGTTAAAATCACTTCTATGTTTCTTGAGCATAAAGTATATAAAGTTTCATTTTTGTTCCACTGTTATAAAACTTTATTAACGATGTTAAAGTTTAAATTAAATAACAAATGAAATTAATACGAATCTTAGTTTTTTTCTTTTTTCTTTGAACAGCAATTTCATTTAAACAAAAAGTAAAACTGTGAAAGCAACAAGAAGCTACAAGCAAATATGAATCTTAGTTAATATTTGTAAAGGATTATTTTTCAACTTATTAATTAATTATAATAAACAAGTTTCATAATAGTCTCGTTTAAGTCTAATTAAATAAAATCATGTTTCTCTTTAAGTCACTTGATTTTTGTAAAGTGTTTAGGCAAAAGATAATAATCACATTTATAAGTAGCTTATGCAATATATAAATAACCGTTCATTTCATTCTTCATTCCTTTGCCATAGACCATAGCTGATGCAAAGCATTTAGCTTGTGTTTGGCTTACTTGGATTTAGCATTTAAGTAAGAGTACAACTAATGTGGATTTAATTGATATACAAATAGTTGTAAATCAAAATTAACAAAGATAAAAAAGGATAGCAACAGTTCTCTCAATAGTTATGAACTTGGAAACCGAACATTAAGTCGTCTTAGCCACACCGAATGAAGAATCATGTGAAAAACGTCAGTCTCTTTAGCCGGCAAGTTAACCATGAAGTGTCTTTGTACTTCCATTACCCGCTTTTGCATTTCTAAATACTTTGTGAAAGATATATTGTGTAAAATTCTTTTCAAATCCGGAATCTTATCAATAGGAACTTGTACAGAGAATTGACTCCAATCTAACACATCACTATACGGTAGAACATAATGATCCTTGATGATTACGGGAATGCATCCGACATAGATTGCCTCGGTCGCCCTAGCACTTGCAACTTCATATCCACTAGGACATAAGCAATACTTACTTTGGCTTAGTAACTCAGTGTAGTTTTGATCTTTCTGAAGGTAAGTGTGGACTTGAATATCACTATCTTCTTGGTTTCCCCAAGATTCGAACAACTTATTTCGTACATAACCGTGGTTTCCACCAGCAAAGAACGCCAAGATTGAACGATTGTAAGGTGACTGGCCGCTGCTTACACTTGGGATATTATTATATGGACCATTAACCTCCGTCATCGACACATCACGCATAGGAACGAAACCTTCTGAGGAGTTGGCATTACAAAGCACTCTTATGAGATTCTTAAAGAGTTTAGGGTTTCCCTTGGAAGCAAATGGCCCCTGTTATTATACATAGACAAAAACATAAAAGTAGTGTTTAAGAGCAAGGTTCTTTTTTACAAAGCCTATAATAATGATGGGATGCATTCTTTTGAGAATCACAATAAAATTTTAAGAACTGTGAAAACCGCATAATACATTTTTACATATCGTATTATAATTAATCAGGTTTGGTTCCAGGAATGTACATACGTACCCAATCGTGACAAGAAACATAGAAATGATCAGCTCCATCGCTACGGTTCCAATAAGGGTACTTTTCAGCAATGAGACCAATATAGTCTTCAAGTATATGTTGCATTTTGTCTAGAAAGTTGTATGGTTGATCTGAAATATTAAAGAGATAATGAACGATATTGGCTACGCTTATCGGAATAAAGAACACGTGTGCATCATCAGGATGGTTAGCGGCTATAGGGTTTCCTTCTTGCTCCATCTCCTCGATGAACTGACCCTCGGAACTGTATATACTTTTCATCGGACCATCGTGCATTAATGGGATGTCTCCTTCCTTATAAGTCCATACCTTGAACGTCTTCTTCATTTCAATATGACTCCTGAATTATCAATCGGGTCCAAACGTTAGTAACGTGCAATTCTAATATATTTACAAGAATATCGAAGAGACTTTGGCCTAACTGTATCAATGTGTTGCATAAGATTGTATTTTAATTTCAAATGGTAAAATGGTGAAGGTTAAAGTCCAGTGATTGTAGATAAAAAATGTAATTCATGAGTAGAGTTAGATGGTGTGTGAGATTTCCTTTATATAACTTAATGTTCCAAGTCTTACGCCCCCTTAACCAACTGAACTACACGGCGAGCACTTACTGAAAAAAGGCGAACGGATTCCTGTAAATACTTCCCTCGAAGGCGAAACTTCCATTTTTTTCACATGATTCAAAACATTTTTGAACAATCGCTTTATGAATTTCATCTCGTGCTTTAGCTAATTGTGCCTCTAATCTTGCCACTTGATTGTTGTTTATCTAGTGAAGAAACATGCATGAAAATGATTTACAAAACCATATAAGTAACATTCAAAATAGGAAAATGATAAAGAATTAGCATATATTTCTACAAAGAAATGGAAATAAACTTACTTTGATCTTGGGTGGTGCTAACTCATTCTGCAGTCGTCTCGCGGTTGCTGTTAACGGTAAACTAGAGACAGAAGGAAGATTTTGTGTTTGATCAGCATAAATTTCAAGAAAAAGAAGTGAAAGTAGGATTAATATTGTGATGATAAATTTTGTAGCAGCTGCCATTTTTGCTGCCATTATCTTCCTCCCTCAAGCTCCCATATATATGCATATGGTATGTGTGTATACATAAGATGATATCAAATAAAAGTAATTTCTTTAACAGTAGGAATGTAGCTCATTTATAATTTGACTTAATACAAATATTAATGTGTGCAAATTTTTTGAAGTAATAAAGAGGATAAATATGTATGCACATGACAAAAAGAGGAAAATTCATATGCAAAGTTTGCTTTCCATTTATTTTAAGGGGATATTTCACCTAAAGTTAATAAAGTTTTTAAGTTTTTTAGTGTTAATTTTGTTTTGTAAACAACAAAATAAACAATACGTCCTTACGTTGCACTTGCAAGGAATTGAACCAACAACTTTAAATTTATGAGTAGAGAATAGAGACATTATACCACTGAACCAGTAGTAATTTAAAATTTAAAATTAAATAATAAATGAAACATATATGAATTTTGGTCAATACATCAAAGAATTTTTATAATTTTTTGAATAATGAGGTATATAGCAAGAAAATTTCATTAGTTGATAAACAAATTACTATAAAGTGTCATTTATAGTAAAACCGTCCAAAGTTTGGGAGAAAAGTTTGGCATGTCCTCTCGTCAGAGGGCGATATTAGAATGTCTTCAGGCTCCTCATGCTCAAGATTTTTTGACTGTCACCCCATCGAAGGGTTAGGTCAGCACATGTCAGCAGTGGAGTACCGAGCCATTCTTAAATATCGTTTAATGATCCCCATGTTCCCAGTTGATGAGCCATGCCCGGTCTGCCGTAAAGTTTGTTTAGATAAATTTGGTAAACACGCGGTTCACTGCAAAGAACTCCCGGGGTTTAAATATAGACATGATTTGGTCAGGGATGTCCTTTGTGATGTGTTAAGACGGGCCGGAATCTCGGCAAAAAAAGAGGCTCCTGTGAATTTCTTGTCGGTTCCGCGTGAAAGAAGGTCTACTCTCCGACCAGCGGACATTCTTGTGTTTGGATGGGCGGGGGGAAAGCATGCTTGTGTGGACCTTACTGGGGTGTCCCCTCTTGTCGGGCTTAGGGACACCGGGTTGGTTGCTAGACATGCGGTGCTAAAGGCAGAAGCAGGGAAAATTACTAAGCACGAGAAGGCATGTGTTGAGAATCAACATGCTTTTATCCCTTTTGCTTTTGATACATTTGGGTCTCTCGCCCCCAATGCTACTACGTTTTTAAAAAGAGTTCAGCGGGTCGTGCATGGTAACTCAACGACGCCGAAGAACGATAACTTTGTTTTCAGTAGGATCGGTTTTGCCATTCAAAAGAGGGTGGCGGCGCAGCTTGTTGCCCGCTTACCTGCCTCTCTGTTGTAACTGAATCCTTCTTTTTAGTTAAATATGCAAAACGTAACATCAAAAAAAAAAGTATACAATCACTACTGAACAGGTTTCTATTTAAATCACTTAAATCTTAAAAAGGTTTTAACATATAGAAAAAAATTTTAAAATAATTGAGTAATATTGAAACTTTGAGTGGTTTATATTTAGAAACAAGAATAAATGGTTTTACTAGATTAATTTTGAAACATGGTTATTGTGTTTGCTTATTTAAAATCTAAATTTTAACAAAAACTATTTCCATTGGTTAATCTTTAGTTAATTTTATCTTAAAAGATATCTTAGAATCATATAATTTTATTCTCTTAAATTTGACATCAGTCGTGCTATATATTATAGAAACACTTTATAAAGGTCTGTTGCTTACAACGGCTTGTCTAAAACTATTATAACGGGTGTATTTAATGCACTACAATAATGCGTCTAACTTTCTACTTTGATCCTATGTAATAATGTGTTTTGATGTATTATTAATTACAACGCGCGTCTAATTCGTTACAAAGTTCAGTCCAACTTAAATTCACCTTCGATTGGTTGTTGTAATAACTTTTGACTATACTAATATCTTTTCTTAATACAAAGGTGTGTCTTACCATTACATATTTCATTTAAAGTTATGTATATTGCAATAAAAAAAAAGAAAATTAGATTTAAATAATCCCATCTTTAATGGATTGGCCAATAATAATCCCACCTTCGGTATTTCCAGCTGGCAGCCCCACCTTTTCAATGTTTTTTTGTTTTATAAACAGCGTTAAAAAAAACTTAACGGGGTTAAGTATTTACTTATGTGACGAGTGACTAGGCAATTTAATATCCACCTGGCTTTTCCCTTTATATTCCCCCCCTCTCATTAGCTACGTATAATCTCACCCCTTTCTTTTATTATTTACCCTAGCTCCAAATCAATCCAGTCAATCATCATCACTCTCACCAAACAACGTAACGGGTTGTTTCAAAAACCTTAACCGGCGAATAACCTCGGGTTTCGGTAAGTTTAAGGAATCTTTTTACAAAAATCATATTTATAACCCATGTTGTAATTTTAGATAATATTTATGATAAATTCAAGATTTTCTAATTAGAAAAAATGTATATATATATAATATTTTTTTGTTGACTTCAATAAAATCGGGTCTCAATGAGCTGCAGATCCAATTTGCACAGTTCAGGGCAAAGAAGGTGCAGTACGTTGTGGGATTGACAAATTAATTTATTATTGTTATTCTTCGAACCTGTTGATTGTATATCTTATTATTTAATGATACATAGCATGGGTGTTCACGGTTCGGTTTGAAACCGTAAAACCGTTCAAACAGGTCATCGGTTTGGTTTCACAGTCGGTTTGAAACTTAACTTTCGGTCGGTTGGTTTCAATATTTTAAAGATCGTAATGAATGGTTTGGTTTACGGTTTGAAAATTTTCAAAGCTTATAAACCGGACCGGACCGTAAGATTCAAATATATTATAATTTATTAAAAATATTTCATATAACATATTGGACTTTTATATTTTGACTCAGATTACCTATAATTTGCTTGTTATTGAAATGTAATGGGCCTGTAAGTTAGTTTGATTTGCAATTTGTTATTTACATTCTACTATATTTTAAAAAATGCATATTATCAATAAGTGGTAAGTTTATTTTTATTCTATTATGTATGTTAACTAGATTTTCATCCCGGCGGCAGCTGGCAAAACCCATAAGTTGAAACTCGGGCGTTGGTAAAACCCGAACGTTACAACGAAGTCGACACGAATTCGGTTAGTACCGGCTGTGTTCATAACAATATAGACACCATTGGTAAAATTTGAGGGTTAAAACCCAAAATATTAATTCGTCAAATTAACATATAAAAGCATTAACATATAAAAAACAAAATATTGAAGGCGATGTTTAGTTGGTTGGCAAACCCAGGCGGTGGTAATACCAAAGCATTGTCGGTCTCGAGTATTGAGGCAGTAACTTGACACGAATTTGGTCGGTTTTGATTACGTACCTTACGGTACCGGAATTAAAAAACGAAAAAATAAAAAAACTTGAGGTGGACCAACGGCCAATTTGGGGGGGGGGGGGGGTCGGTCGGTAGCGTTGTCGGTCATGGGCTTTAAATAAAGCCGCGAGTTTGCGCGAACTCGGCCGGTTTCTTTCAGATTTGTTATGGTACTAGAACTAAAAAAATTGACGTTTGATCATTTTCCATTAAGTTTATTGTGGTAACTAAACTAAAAAAAATACAAAATTCGCCGACCAATACGGTGCCACCAAGTGACCCAATAAGCAACTTCCGGCACCAAACTTGTAAATTATATATAGTTTAATTTGGACTATGATCACCTAACTTATGAAGCACTAAATTCTGTTGCAAGTTTCTTTATATGCTTCATGCATGTGTTTTGTATTTTCAATATTTTAAATGTCAATTTCATAAAAGTAAAACAATTATGTTTTAGTATAATTTAAATACGAGTACCTGCGAATACAAGTAGACGTGCAAATATAAAGAGGGTTGTTCAAGTTGTAAATACGGATGTCCAATAAGCCTAAACCGTGAAACCAAACCGTTAGTAACGGTTCGGTTTGATTCGGTTTTATTTTTCAACAATTCGGTTTTGGTTTTCAATTATTAAAAACCGTTACTCACGGTTTGACCTAAAAACCGTCTAAACCGGACCATGAACACCCCAAATACATAGTAATAATAATAATAATATTACATCAGCACATCTGTCTGTATCTAACTATCTATAATCATATTAAACGTTACTTATAGCTATAGTTATATGATTGTGAAATATATGGTTGCATATGTACTTTTAGTGATGTACCTAACTTTATTCTCATGTATGTGATGTTGCATTTTTCTTATATTATACGTGTCAACTGTCGTATGCTAACTTTTAACATCGTAATATAAACTTGGCATGATTTTGCAAATTGTATGACATGATTTCAGGGTCCGTGTCGTGTTCATTTTGTGGAATTTTTTATAAAACTCAAAGATAAGCAATAGGGGGTGTTGCGGTTTCTTAATAACAAATTTAGAGTTTATAAAAAATTTCACAAAATGGGTGGTGCTCGCAGGTTGATAGGGCGAATCCAACCCGAACACAAAGCAGACCCTAAAATCATGTCGCATAGTCTAAAGAACGACGCCAACTTTAATTTAGGCACCCATTTCATGCACATAGATTATAGATGCATTTGTAACTGTATCAACTTCCAACAAAAATATAAATATATATAGAAATAAATGAAATAATCTGTATCAAATTAGCTACAACTTGTACATGCCATGCCTTTTGATGGTACAACAATATGATAACAAATAAACATTATTGAATAAAACATAGCATATTAACCATATTTACAACCTCCAACTGATGTTTTAAAACACACGCTTGTTCGAAAACATCAGTCAAACGATTGTCGATAATATTTTATCTTGTACCGGTCAAATCTAACAGCTGGCCCGACCCCACGACTCGAGAAACACGAGAGCCGCACCATAATGAGCCAACGCGCCCATAATCACAAAACAATGAAAGATTTGATGGCTATGGCCCGCCAAATCAAACCAGCCGGGCCTCCACCTTTCTGGGATCCGTGTAACGTAAAACATAGTACCGATCAAGTAAGAAGCCGCCATAACCGACTCGTACGCCAACATGGTGTTTCGTCGTGGTTCGTCCCAGTTCAAGATGACAGCATGGACCGAAGGTATTAACCCAAAAAGGCCCATTGCCATGAATAAAAAGGCACGAAAAGAACGAAACTTTCCACTAGAGAGTGCGGGTGATAGCAGGGTTATAATGGTAAAAACGCCCATGGCGGTGACCCCACCGAGGTAGGTGAATTGCCAAATGGGACTGCATTGGAAAATGTAGTAGATCGGTGGGAAGAACGAGGTGATGATCATGACTGTGATGCCGACATAGTCGAGTTGGAGGAGTTGAAGGTTAAGGTGGCGGGAATGGCAGCCGAAGAGGTGGCAGGTGCTGCTGGATAAGAGGCAGAACATTGTACCGGCTAAGAATACGAAAAACGGCCACCGTGTCTCCGCCAGTAGTAGTGGTGGTAGGTCCATCTCTTGTGGCGGTCTGTGCTTCAAGTCTAGGAGTGTTGGTGCATCCTGCAATAATTTAAATTATTTAATAAGTTTAGTTATCTAGTTACATCAGTAAAACAGAGCAGTTGACTTTTTGGTCAAACGGGTCAATCTTTCTAAACGAAATTTTGAAAATTTTGTTATAGGTTTGAAGATTTAAATCTTGTAATTGTTATTAAAATATCAAAAATATAGTGTCGTAATTTTTTTGACTTTTTTTTCCATAAAACTTAACGAAATCCGTAACAATCGAATCGTAAGATTGACCAAAAAAAGTCAAAACATAGTAACTGGTACAATAGTTATGCAAAAGTCCTTACCATTATTGAATTATTTGAAGCGTTTGCACCTGGATTTATCGGAGCGGACCTGCAAGATTAGATAAAAACTTAAGCTCGGATCATGACACATACTAATTAATTAATAAAGTAATAAACAACTAATATTTTCAAGAACATAGGCTATAAGTTATTAGACCCACAGTCACATTTTCATTTATTTCTCATAAATATTTGAAAAATGTAACTATCAGTTCCAGTCATATACTGGTTTTCAAGCTGAAACAGTTAAAATGACCAAAATACCCCTGTATGATGAATCTAAAGAAGTAAAGAGAAAAGATGGAATCTTTAAATACCATGTTAATACATTGAAGAAATCTGAAACTTCAGGGACTTGCATCATGTTTGAAATTGTTAAACCAACAAAAATAATGAATCCAATCAAGTGTCTGCACATGAAAAACAACATATCAAAATAAGTCATTATTTATTATCATAAGTTTTTATTTATGATAAAGCTAACCGATTAAAAAAATAGAATTAACCGATAATCAGTTATCGTTCTTTTCTGCGTACCCTTGGTTAACCGAAACTAACTGAACCGAACCATTCATATTTTCATATAATTCTAGCTTTTATGCGTCCATTTCATGTATTTATAAGCAAAAATTTTAGCACAGGTTTAGTTTTGGTTATTAACCAAAATTAACCGAACTGAAAACCGACAACCCAACCGAATTAACCGAACCAACTTCGGTTATCACTTTCGGTGGATGATTATGCAAAAATTGAATTTCAGTTTTCGGTTTCAGTTGGATGGAATAACCAAACCAACTTCGGTTATCAGTTTCGGTGGATGATTATAAAAAAACTGAATTTCTGTTTCAGTTGAGTGGAATAACCAAACCAACTTCGGTTATCAGTTTCGGTGGATGACTATGAAAAAACTGAATTTCTGTTTTCGGTTTCGGTTGGATGGAATAATTGAACCTAACTGATGCATACTCACCCCTAACTAAATATTTAATGAAAAAGGGCTATCTAAACTCTACTATAAAGTTAAGTAACTAACAATCTAGCATTATGAGTTAAAACTTAAATTAAAACCACTAAATTGACTCTTAAGATATTGATCTTAATGGAGTATTTAACAATAAATCCAACAAAACTTTAATAACTTCAAATCAAATAATAATAATAAAGTGATGAAATTTAACAATAATTCAAGAAACCCCTGTATAAATAATCTAGGTACAACCGAACCGAGCGAGGGCTTGCCGATTGGTTCATTTACAAACCAACCCAAAATCGAATATTATTTCTAAACGACTTAATTTTGTTATCTAGAAATAGCTAGCAGCACAGTCTGTTGGCCGCTTGCCTTCTGTATCGATGTAAACGCTGTCTTTTAATGAATAAAATCTTTTTGCCTAAAATAATAATAATAATAATAATAATAATAATAAAATAAAGTGATGAACATTAACAATAATTCAAGAAACCCCTGTATAAATAATCTAGGTACAACCGAACCGAGCGAGGGCTTGCTGATTGGTTAATTTACAAATCAACCCAATATCGAATGTTATTTCTAAACGACTTAATTCTGTTATCCAAAAAGGCTAGCAGCACAGCTTGTTACCCGCTTGCCTTCTATATCGATATAAACACTATCTTTTAACAAATAAAACTTTTTCCCTAAGAAAGATTTAAAAAATCGAACTGAGCATTTTCCAAGCATTCGTTTACAAACCGAGCCAATTCAGTAATAATAAGAAAAAGATATGAAAAAACTTACGTCCAAACATTAAGGGTTTCATTATGCCAGTGAAACAAGCTAAAAAAGGCTTGCTTTAAGGGCCAATTAGCTCTGTAATGATTCAATATAAACTCATTATCCTTCATGTACTCCGGCAACTCTTGAAAACTCAATAAAGGGTATTCATTTTCACAACAAAAATGGGTTTTTTGATCCGAAATTTGTGGGATCTGTTTTAATTTGCGATTGCGAACAGACCCATTGCTTGAATTCATGGTTGATTGAATCTGTGACAAGTAATTGCAAATTGGAATTGAAATTGTGGTTTAATTGAATTGAATTGGAATTGGATGAATGTGTTTGATTGAGAGTGTGGTGAGAAGATTGGGGTATTTAAGGATGTTTGAGACAACTGCTGACAGCAAACAACATTGATGAAGGCAGCCTATAAAACCTAACAACAATATTGCAAGATATAAATAAAAAATTGTTGTAAATTCAAACATATGGTATTAGAATATTATTTTTTTCATTTTGGAGAAGATTAAATAAATGGTCCATGTGGTCTGACCGTGTTGCTTTTTTGGTCCCCACGTTTATGAGAGGGTTGGGTGTTTAGTTATTAGTTCCCACTAGAGGTGCACATTCAAACTGGTTAACTTAATTGGTTAGTGACCGCATTTGAATCGGTCCCTCTATAATCGGTTTCTATCCGAAAAACCGATACTTAGTAACCGGTTTATAAACTTTGGGCCAGAAAGTGGTTAATAACAGGTTAACAGAAACTGATTTTATGTTTTTTAAATATATTTTTTTAAAACAGTTTTTTTTTTGTTATTTACCGGTTAACCGCTTCCGTTATACCCGAAGCAGGTTATACCTATTAAGGTTTTGTGCTTGAAAACTGGTTAGTACTCGACCCTATTAGCCGGTCTAACTGGTTAATTGACCGTTGACCACTAATCGGTTAACTAGTTTGTACATGTCTAGTTCCCACTGCTAATCTTATTTAGTTTTTTGACGAAAAAGTAATGTTAATTCTCATTCATGAGAGTAATTATTTTATTTCAAAATTAGAATACTGAGAAAGGTACTTTTTCTAACTTGAGAACTCTTAAAGTTGACTTTATCACCTACAGTTAGTTGGTTATACACTAAACTGGTGAACACTCATTTTTTACATTGATCTTCGATGAATATCATCACCTTGAGCACAAGGAAGGCAGAATGACTGGTTTCAAATTTGAAAAGTCTCAATTGCTCTCACATTAATGACGTGTGATATTAATGTTATGTTAAAAACTAATCGAGATTATTGGTGCGATTAAACATACCACTCTATCAGAAATCTTTAGACTAAGTTTGAAAGTTTTTTAAATTCGAGACTCTAAGCATACAATTTGGTCTAACCGCAGGGATCATTTGTGCAAATTTCTCTTTCTTTTTATTATGTGGAGATATATGATGTAAAATTAGGTCATCAATAAATTTTCAAAATTAGCACCTCCTTTAGGCTGAAAGTCAACTTGAAATCTGTAAGCATGGTTGGATTCATATAAAATTTATATTTGATTCTCATAAATAAAATCATAATACCGTTGGAAGTTGGTTTTTCTTTTTAATATTTCATATTTTTATTTGATTTTAATACATGTTATAGGCTTATAGCTTTAACCTTCAAACTTTTAACTAAAGTTAATATTTGGATTATTCTGTTTAAAGTTCTACTCCTTTAGACCTTGTTTAAATCAATTAATTATAATGTGCAGTAATTATTAAAAGATACTTTTTACATTGTTACAAAAGATAAACCGGCAACAAATTATGTCACTAGCTTTTGAAAAAAGAATTGGTTTCTTAGATGTTTTATGGTTTATGTAAAGAAAACAAAATGCTTCAAATGAAAAAAAGATAATAAACATATGCGTTAAAGAAAAGAATATAAATTTAAGAAACACACGTGGATAAAGTTCCTTTATATTCTATTAACGTGAAGTCTGGTCTTTTTCATGAAAAAAGAATTAGGACTTGAATTAGACAATTATCATTACATTTACTTCTTTTTTTTAACTCTTTTTCTAAGTGAGAATCGACAACTAACGAAATAGTATCGAGCGAATATTTAAATCTAGTGTTTTATACTTTTATGCTCCATTTATTAAAAGCTTTTATTTTAAGCTTTCATATATACTAGGTTATAACATTTAAACTAAGTGTGCTAGATTAATCTTGACATAAGGCTATGCGTTATGAGAGGTGTGAAACATAAAACAGACACATATGCACCACAGAGGCGATTTGGGTAGTCACTTGCATGTGTTCTTATGAGAGATTAAATGTGATGGTGGGTTGAGACGAAGATAAATGATTGAATTATATATTTAATAAATAAATAAATGAAAAGATATATACCAGCCCTATGCTTACCCTCTCGCATCACCCACTTTAACAAACCATAGCGCTAAAGATGAGAAAATGGTATCGGGTACTGCTACCGGTACCGAACCAATATTGTGTCGGTATTAGTATCAAATCGGGTACCATCGGTACCAATTTGGTAAAATTTCAGAGGTTTCAGGATCGGTACTATTTTACCAAATTATGTCTTCGATAGTGGTATCGTACTAAGCATTTTCATAACACATAACTTAAGTCGAATGGTTCAATGATATTTTGGTATGTTGGTTATTACGGATCAGTTAATTAGTTAATTTAATTTAATTTGTTAAGAGTTCTTTTTGTTGTATTTATATGTTTATGTTGATCTAATGGTTTTAGATAATCATGTATTAATTTAATTTATCTATTTGCTAAATTATGTGTAGCTATGAAGCTTATTGACGAGTTTTATGCGACATGCGGCAGTCATTTCATGAAGGGACTTCATAACAAATATATATATATATATATATATATTTTGGATAAAGCCCCCATAAAGCTTTCATCAATTATTGTATAATTAATGTTTTTTGATACCTTTTAATTAATTTAAAAACATAAAAAAAGATGATAATTGATTGGAGTGATTTTGGTAGAGTGAACAAGGGACATTATCTACGATTCTACATCATGGCTTAGTGTTCACAATGCCCTATAAAGCTCAAGGGCTAGGGGGCGCAATAGGCGCTTCATGGGGAGTATGACGTTTCACTACACATAATCTTATAACTAAATTTTAAATAGGATTAAGTGAGTCGACCATCTAGATTGTTTACCAATAAATTAGGTAGTGTAGTTTGCATGTGTTTTATATTTTCTGATGATATCAATATTAAATGAGTCTGAACAAGTTTTTATCGTGTGTCATGTGCTTAACCAAGTGTCTGATTTTCTAACAATTGTTTGCCCGTATTTAACATTCTTTATTAATATTTATTCTTCTAACCTAACTTACAAATGAAGTGTCATGATATTTGAAAGATTTTGGGATGTAATATCTTATTTGAATAATATCTTATACTTTTATAATAGACAATTAATATCATTTTCATAAAGAATTTAATAAAAAAAAAATCAAAAAAGAACCGACCATGCGGTCTCTACACCTAAGAAACAACGCGTTTTAATACAAGTAGTAACGAAAGACCTTCTCAAATGCTTATCTTGTCTTCATATCTTTGATGGCTACATTTGGACATAAATGGTTGACCACTAATTAATGACTGTTTTGTCGTTAGAAGTTGACCTAATTCAAGTGCTAATTTATTGGACTTGCTCATAGCTCATCATGCAACTAGGATTTATCTTCCAGAAATTATTATTTTTTTAAATATTTATATTATATATTTCGGCATAAATTATTATTTCTTGTTTATCTTTGTAAGGCAAATTCAATAAAAGTTAACAAGAAGCTAGGGAGAAAAAACGTGTAAGACAAAGGAAAACAAACAGAAACAGAAGATCGTTACAAAGAAGACCATTGACTTGATATCCCCCACCACTTTAACGACCAACGTTGAACGTCCTCCTACTATTGAAACCCGCATCATTCTTGTTCTCAAAAGGATCGAGACCGTCTTTCTATTATTAGAAACAAGTCTTTTTCACATTTACTATTTACTTTAACGTGTCCAACTTTTATTATATTCACTTATCAATATTATCATACTTAAAGTTTAACTTAAGTGTTTCTTCTTTTATTAAACAGTTATTTTATATATTTGAATATTAAAAAATAAAATAGATAGTTCTTAATCATATATGTATAAGTGTGCCACAATTTTCCTTTCTTAATTTTTAGAGTGTATTAGGTTTGAACTTTACATGTAATAGTTTTTTTTTATTTTTAACAATTACACTAATTAAAAAAAGGTAAAATGTTTGATAGTTGGGAAATAGATAACCTATCTTGCACCCTTTGGTTTTTAATCTCTACCACAAATAGGTTTCTCACAAGAAACCTCAAACTTAACTTACAAGACACATGGCTATCAAGGCCAAAAATTGAACTATTGACTTCCAAATTAAATATGCCCAAATTATAAACCAAGGTACAACTTCCAAAGTATAACGTACAACTGCCAACAGCTCCTCAACTTACGTCCAATATAAGTTTCTTCTCTTATTAACTCAAGAAAAACACATCAATCTGGTCACTAGTTTACTTTTAAAAACTCCCAAGTTTTCTCAACTACTCATAAGTGTCGGCAATGCTAGGGTGTTCGGGTTAAATCTGAAAGCGGTGATTTTTGTTGGCACGAAGTTAGTTGCTCATACTTATAGTAATACTTGAATCAAGGCCCGGTTAAGGTTACTTGAATCAAGTCCCGGTTATGATTATTGTAACTGTGTAGATAAACAAAACGTGTATAATACAAATAAGCACGTAAGGGCTTTGGAGCGCGACACCAATATAACAGGATAACATATAATTATTTTCCCATTATGGCAACAAATAACGTGACAAAAAAGGGCCTCGGTGTCTAGTATTAATTCATACAACCAACTAGACTGTTTTATTCATAGGTTCAGCCGTTTAGATAACTAAAGTAATTATATGGTTCCTTTAACCAAGGCATTAAATATTTAAAAAAAATCAAAAATAAACCAAAAAATTGAAGTGGGCCTGGCCCAAAAAGTAGAATGTATCATACCAAACTTAGGGTGTGTTTAGGATTGCTTATTTAAGTAAAAAAGAACTTTTTGTTAAAAAAACTTATTAAATTATGAAATTTTTAAAAGAAGTTTTTAAAAATATGTTTGGATTAGCTTATGTATTGGAGAAAACCAAAATAACTAAAAATGACACTTTTTTATAAAAAGAGTGTAATGTATTTTGAGGGTTAGATGGGTGTAATAGGTAAATCAAACACATTAAGTTAATAAGTTACAAATTTCTAACTTTTCAAAACCCCTTTATTTTGCCATCTTCATAAGTTAAAATCCATAAGGCCTTATGGTTTGCCAAACACCTTATACACCTTATTAACTTTTCAAAAAGTTAAGTTATAAGTTGATGAAAATAAGGAATCCCAAACACCCCCCTTAAACAATAAAATATAAAATTAGAAACATATAAATTAATTATCAAAATATTAAAAAAAAATATTGTATAAATATATTGGTGGAAAATGGTTTGGGAAAAAAATTAGTTGTATGGTAATTTGAATTTGGTTTGGTTTGCTTTGCTTTGCTTTGTCTTTTAGACACTTATTTGAGCCCAACACGGTCTTAACTTACATTGACTTAACTGAAATTGGTTTTAAAACCGATCTGGTTTGACCCAAAATCTAGTTTGTGCACCTTTGGTCTAAGGGTAAACCTACCTTAATAGACATGTTGTCCAAATGATTTTCAAGTTTATAAGACCTCAGATTTGAAGTTTGGTTTTATCATATTGTGATTACTGTCAAACTCTATTGTTCCTTAGCCCTTACTAGCAAATAACTAAATAATAAGTGTCATTCGGCCCACTTTTACTGGTCCATTCTGTCAATTCATTTTTCACCATCCAAGTCCATTTCTATTGATCCATTCTATCGACCCATTTAAACGACTTACACATAGGGCTGTTCACGAGCCGAGCCGAACCAAACAAAGGCTTGCTCGTTTACAACCGAACCGAACCGAACGGAGCGAAAACCGAAACGAGCCAAAATCGAATCGAGCATTTTTCGATCGAACATCGAGCGATTTCAAGCATTATTTATTTCTTTTTCACTTTAAAATATTCAATAAAAAAACAAAATTTTCACTTTTAATTTGCATTTTTTAGTTGTTGACTTTGGTTTTGTTTGTGTTTCGTTTGTTGTGTTGTTTATACTAGCGGGTCCGGATAACATCTTACTAGTCCGTTTAACTCTTTTATATAAAGTTTTGTTCTGTTCAAGAAAAAAAAGATTTTAATCTATTAACTTATATACGATGAATAGGCCCATTGGTGGTCCCAGAAACATCCCACAGAAAGCACTATAAATAACCATACCAACACATACATAATCTTTATAAAAAAACCTAATGGTTCATCAAACAATGCTCCTGATTTTTTTTGTCACCTAAACACCAAAATAGCACATCGTCCTATCAAACATGAAATTAGCATATAGATTCTCAAGTTACTCATCAGAAGTACCTGCTCAAGTTTTTTTTCTGGCCTACAAAATCATAGCATACCTTGAGCTAACAATGCGAAGCATAAAATAGTGAGAGATACCAAACCTTGTGTTGAACACATCAAGGTAAATTCCTAGTCCGACTGGAAGATGACCTCTTGCAACTGCCCATTCTCGTGTGTTAATGTCAGATCTGAACATCATGTAGTCAATAGGATCATTAGGAACAACATGATCATTAACCATTAAATATGAGGTGGTCACAAATGATCTCTCAATCACCCTCAACCTGTGATTTCTGATGTGTGAAAACTTAACTGGTAACTCTCGAGGCAGAATAGTAGACTCGAGCGTATATCGATGTTCAAGTTCGGGTCGCATCTGGGCAAGTCTTATATTGCTCATTATTTGAATCAGAGATCCATCTTCATCATGTATCTGCTGGTGGTCCATCACAATCATGTACCCGTTGTTGCTCCTTAAAAACAGACGCACATTATCCACCGGTGGCTCCAATTCTTCCTGCAAGTTGGCCATTAAATCTTCAAGGGACACCAATGTGTGCACCGGCAGCTCATTGCGCATGGACGAAAACACAATATTATGAACATGGATGTGTGATGGAAACACCATCCACATTGGATTGTTGAACTCGGTTTCAGTAAAATTTTCAGCTAGAATTGAGACCTCATGTTGCTGATGTTGGTTGCGAGAGTTGTAGGTAAACAACTGGTACACCATTGCTTCATGAAACAAGGCTATAGTGTAATGCAAAGAGTCTTGTCTGCTTGGAACTACCCTTGTGCCTCATCTTGCCATAGCTGGAGTAATCAATTCAACCCACTGAAGATCAATTTGTTGGACGTGATTTCCGTTGGGCCGACTCATCGAGCCTATGATGAGTTGGTATCTTGTTTATCAAGTTGCACGTGACTTGGTTTACATGGAATAAATTACTTGACGAACAAGTCGAGCAAATGACTTGGACAACAAAGAATTTATTTATCAATTATTGTTTATATATGTTTTTGTCAATTAGTGTTTAAGTATGATAAGGAGTTTGTATTCTAATCTAATTAGGTTTTCATGTTTAAACTAGTATATATACCCGAGCTTTGGGTTATATCATTAAGGTTTTAAGCATTGTAATTTTCGAGCTAATGAGAATTATAAAAATCAGCTGATCTAAATTCGTTTTTGTGTTCATCGATCCTGGTTACCAAACTTTACAATTCTGGTGAACCTCTCTGTCCAAATATTGTAAACCACGAACATGTGGTCTTGGAAACTGAACACCAGGTTGCTGTTATACACAGCAACAAGTTGAATTTGCCGAAATTCTTAATCCATAGGACTCGGTTTAGGACATCATCATACAGCCTTTGAAAATGATCCATGGCTTGCTGATCAAATCATGTAATAATTATTATTTTAGTAAAACTGAAATCTAAAAATTACTGTATCATAAAAATATTTAACTTTTTTACTACTGCTATACAAACTGAAATGCAAAAAATATAAATAAAAAACAAAACTTTAAACTTTTTAGTGTTAGTTATATTGAAATCTAATTAAAATGATAAAATTTAGTAATTTTTAGTTAAAATTAACTTGGTAATATTGAAAATATAAGTTTTTACTAACTAATATGTAAATAAATATCCAAATCTAAACAGTGATAAAATGCATTAATAAGGTATTATATAAATAAAAATTTAATTTTTAACCAAATAACAAAACTCAGAATATTCAAATGTTAAATACAACCAAAATTGTGTTTTTATTTGAATATAGACTACTAAATATTCAGATCTTAAAAAAATCCATTTTTATATTCAAATCTGTAAAAAATTCCATTTTTATATTCGATTACAAACCGAAGTAAACAAAAAGAGATCGAATATACTAAATATTCTAAAACTAATTTTTAGAGAATAAAGTTGTTCTTTTCTTTTATGTTCATCCTTTTCTTTTTAGCTTCAAACTCTACCATAAACATTTTTCAATTTTGTCATATTCACTCAAATCTCTTCACATTAACTCATTAAATACACTTGTTGTAAACTTGTAATGATTTAAAGCATCAAACTAAACTATACGAAAGAGAGTATATAAATATAAAAACTAAGAACAGTAAACGGGTCGGGTCGGTTAGGGTTGGGTCGTACCTCGGTGGCTTGATGGCCGGAAACCCTCTGCCGGAAATGAGTGTGTGTGTGTATGAGAGAGAGAGTAGTATACTTCTATTATTTATGTTTGTGTGTGTGACTCGAACAAGAACAAAGATATGTGGTATATAAACCTTTAAGGTGGTTGTGGTAAATTTATTGAACCATTCGGATTGAATAAAATAAAAATAAAACACTGATAACGACCTCACATAGCATATACAAACAAAAACATCACTGTCAAAAATAGGATAATATATATAAATATTTGTTGTAATAATATTATTAGCTTCGTCTATTTATTAGACTGAGGAGTGTGGGGCTTCAATGGGGGCGCTAGAGCCCCTCCGCTCGCCCCCCAGGCGTTAACACCACACCACCAGGGCGCTAGCGGGGGCACTAACGGGGCGCTGGCGGGAAAACCAAGGCAGGCGTGAGCCGGTTAGCGGGAGAAGAGAGAGAGCTGCACATCTTTTTATGTTTTTTTGACCGTTGGGAGCCAAAGAAACCAAAAAAAAAAAAATATTTTTCTTATATAATTATACTCCATTTCACCCATTTTTATACCAAAACTTCAAACCTTCACCCAAAATCAATTCATCTTCTCAACTTTTTTTTAAAAAAATGGCTGGAAATTGGTTCCCAAACCTTGATTCAGATTATCTTGACGACGATTTATGGTCGTCACCGCACCAACCGATGTTTTATTCGGAGCCGCAAGAATCATCCGGCTTTCAACCATCCAACACACAACCGTCTCCTAACTTTGTTGTTCCGGAGACACAAGAATCACACGGTGAAGCTACGGGACCAAAAAGACGCGTCCATCGGAAAAAACCAGTTGCAACGGACGGGTCGGGACCGGCTTCGACTCCGAGGACGAAACGGAAAGCCACTCCGTGGTCATCGGATGAGAAGGAAGCCTTGTGTCGGGCTTGGATAGTCATTTCTGAGGATCGGCGTTGCGGTAATTGTTTTAACGTTTTTAAAAAAGATTTTTAATAAAAAAGTTAAATAAAAAAGTTAAATAGAAATCTAATTTATTTATTCATTTTGCAGCCGACTACCAACAGAGAAAGATTTTTTGGACAAAGGTTAGGGAGACGTTCTACATGCTCGTTGGGAGTACAGAGCGGAACCCCGATATGATTTCGGGTCGGTGGTCCGAAATCAGAAAATTTGTCGGCTTGTTTACTAATCTTTTCAACAGGAACAGCGGTTGTATGAGACCAAGTGGCAGTGATGATTTGGCGGTTTACAATTTCACGGTCGAAGAGTGGAAGCAGGAGTGTTTGCGGAGGTATGGGATGGTGAAGACGTGGGACGATTTAAAGTTGTGGGACAGGTTGAAAAGGTGTTCCAAGTGGGTTGAGCTGGTGGCGCCGGACTTTGATGCGGAAGTAGGGCCGAAACGGACTAAAACTAGTTCGTCTGGAGCGTATAGCACTTCCACCGGGTCGGATTGCCGCGTTAGATTCGACCTAAACATTGCGGAGGAGGAAACGTCTTCACCACCGAGGAGGCGGCCATTGGGAAGGGACGCCAAGGGGAAAAAACCGGCTGAGGGGGAAGCCGTAAACATCACCAATCTTGTTGAATCCCTCAATAAATTCAACAAAACCATGGAGGTGGTCTCTTATGACAAAAAGGAAAAAAGTCGAATGAGAGATTTGGACTTTCTTACTAGAGACTTCAGTAACCTAAATCCGGTCGATCAAATGCTAATGGAAAAGCAAAAGGAACGTATCCGAAAGAGGTTGATCGAAGAAGACCAAGCCGAAGAATAAGAAGAATGTTTCTTTTTAGTACTTTAATTTTTATTTTATTTTTAGATATTAATATGTTTTTTTAATAATTTATGAGTTTTTTTTATTAATACGTTGTTTGAATATATTTATAAAAAAAAAAATTCGCTGGAGCCCCTGCTGGAGCCCCTCCACACCAGGGGCCAGGGGCTCCACCAGGGGCTCCAACACCCCCTTATCCAGTTTTTCTCTCTGCCACACGTCATAATATTATTGGTTCTTGGCTCTTAAAGCCCCCACTAAAGCCCCCCACACCCCTTAGTCTTAGTTATATTGGATTAAACCAATTTATATGGGAGATACGAGAGATGATACTTGCTTGTCAGGGTTCGAGTCCTGATCTCACCCGGTTTTATCGGCTCTTCGCTGTCGTGTCGTTTGACGGACGTGGGGGTCGGGTTTTATCCGGTGAATCCCTCAATAGGTGGACCGCTAGGGGCTCCGTCCGTTCGAACTAGTGGCCGACTCGGGCTACCTTTAGCCAATAGGGCCGCGTACGAAGTACCCGGCGTTACTTAGTTGGCCGTTCAAAAAAATAATAATAAAAAGATTGGATTAACTGGTTATCAAGTTTAACAGTTAAAGAGTTGTGCTAAGTCACTATGGGGGTATAATACGAGTGAAGTGCGGAAGAGAACGTTTAATAACGGTGCTGACATGGCGATCACAACTTGCGGGAACATCGTGTCGTCAGTCGTCACCCATCGTTTCATGGTGCACCAGCCTACGCGGGCTACTATCCATTTGGCCAATGTATATAACTTATATATTATATATACAGTAGAAACTCGATAAATTAATACTTGATTATTTAATAAACTCTTTAAGATAATATTTTTTGCCGGTCCCAACTCGAGGATAGGGTGCTAAATTAATAATTTGTTAAAATAATAAGATAATACATTTTTAATAATTTCTTTAGACCTCATATAAAATATAAATTAATAATTCCTTATATATAGCATATGTGTAAGGCCCCGTTCCCGGTAGCCTTACTTTAGCGTCGGATTTACTCATAAACACAGTTCTTACAATCAGAGTTAATTAAAACTTTCGCGAAATATAAAACTTTAACCGTTTATTACAAAACATTTAATCTTTTCTTTGATACCATAACACAAAACATTATATTTAAAACATCTTTTCTTCTTTCTTCAAATGCCAGCCGTTCAATCCATGCCATGTGCCGTCCTCATGTTAACTTTATAATCAGCTCACTTGCGTGCATACTAAAAGTCAGCTATGTTGAGTGAGTTCTAGTTAACCAGGTAACATACGTTACATACACATATCATACATACTTACATATCCGAAGATACATATTAATACTTAACCAGTTACCCTACTTCCATACATACATACATATCTACAATCACTAACCTCAGTCTACCGAGAGTATGTTCATAGTCCGCCGTCTATACATATACTCAAGGTCGTGAACATGAAAAGGGTCCGCCGTCCTTACCTATGTTCACCATTTATGGTACGTACAAAGTCCGCAGTCCTTCCCTGTACCATCCTATATTAATAACACGTGCAAGGTCCGCAGTCATTCCCTGTGTTACAACCTATTTATTAGCACGTAAGAGGTCCGCAGTCCTCCCCTATGCTACCACAACACAATTACAGCAAGTATAAGGTCCGCAGTCCTTACCTATGCCGAATCCTATTTCATAAACACGTATAAGGTCCACAGTCCTTAACTACGTTCTCATCTATCGTAGATAACTCGTATAAGGCCCGCCGTCCTTAACTACGACATCGCATGCCAAGTCTATGTCCAACGGAAGTAAGAGGGATTTGCCATCCTAACTTACTAAGTCGGATATAGAACTCATTTGCCATTCCTGTACCTGCATACACTTACTTGCATATACAATAATCACATCATAGCATAAGAACACTCTAGGCGTTATTCATATCATTCATTTAACAATCATACTTCTTGTCGGTACGTGCAATATCCGAAGATCGTTCATGCCCCGACAAGCATTCATCTATCACGGTCATACATCATCTATACATTACATATAACATTCATATCTTTATTTATAATCTGACAGTACGCACAATATCCGAAGATCGTTCACGTACCGACAACAATCATTCATATCTATCACATATCATATATAACATACACTTACCACTTAAGGTAAATGTATTAACTAATCACATCGAGTATGCACACAGCCCCGAAAAACGTAACAAGGAATGGGGCTAGAAACTCACATGAACTCGGTTAAGTTCACTGTTAATGGTTGTCCTTCTCTTTAGCTGTGCGCGACTAACTGTATAACAATTATACGTATCAATTAACTATCACTACCCATAACGCGTTCCTGGTCTAATTATAACCTTCAACGAACGGGGGTTCGGGGGCAGCGCCCCTGACAGCGGGGTTATAGGGGCGGCAACCCCTAGCAGGGTCCAAGGGGCAGAGCCCCTGGCTGGGGTCGAGCTGCCAGGTCAGCTTGGAATATTTTATTTACATTAACAGTCTTAACATATTTTCCATTAGGATTTTAAATTATTATCCAATTCGCTGACTCATTTGCTATAACGAATTAAGCCTAATTCGTTGTCTAGTTCGTTAATAACCTCCCTTAGTTCGTTATCCAGATTCGTTCTTTTATATCGTCTGATTCGTCATTCCAATTCGTGATCTGATCATGGCTTGATTCGTTATCTTATTTAACGAATGAGCCCCTAACGAATCACCCATAGTGAATCACCAGATTCGTTATCTTATTTAACGAATGAGCCCCTAACGAATCACCCATAACGAATCACCAGATTCGTTATCCTATTTAACGAATTATTAGTTAACGAATTAAGGACTTATTCGTTATCAGAATCACCCAACCCTAACGAATCATCAACAGTTCTTATCCAGACTTTGACTCAAGGGTCAAAGTCAAAATCGTCAAGAACACAGATTAGTCAACATATCATAATTTGTAATTAAACCCTCGTTTCTTAACCAAATATCACGATTTAGGTATCATTGGATTCGGAATCCAAGCGCCTACAAAACCTAATCATTCAGTCGTTCAAAACATCGGGTTTACAGGGTGCGATTTATGTATATATGTTATGGGTATTTCAAACTAACAATTAGCCTTTCAAACTGTAACGGATTTTACTACAGATTAGTTCGTTGGACTCGTTTTCATCACATTCATACAGATCTAGGACCTCCTAATTGAATCCGAACCTAAATGAATGATTTCTAGATATAAACGTACCTTAAACGAGCCGAACTACGAACACGGTAAAGTCTTGATATTGGTTTGGCTTGTCACGACGTTCCAGCACCAACAAGCTCGGGTTTTCGCCTTCGGATCTTGGTCCGGGTTGTAAGACGGTGTTGTGTGTGTTTTCTAAGGTGTAGGCTATGGTGTAGAGATTGATAATAATGGAAAGGATTAGGGTTTAAGGGGTATTTATACTCCCTTAAACCCATGGACCTAAGACACATCTTTCCTTATTGGTCCATAATTAACTCCATCTAATTAGCCTACTTGAACCATCTTTATTATTTTATTACTTCTCTACTAATTCTAGTAAACTTTCCCATCATAGACGAATAATACATTAGATATTATTCTAGGAAATTTCGGGATGTTACAATATTACATGAATAATTTATGAAGGTTTCTTGAAAAATGACTCAATTGTCTTTTATTTTTTGTTGAAATCAATTTCCCCTTGAATCTCGTCTATAATTTTCCTTAGCATGGTAAGAACTTCTGGTGTTGTTTTCTCATAGCTCAACAAGAAGTTGTTTAATGTAATTGTCGCTTTAATTGCTTCATTTCGCGAAGGTGTTTGTAAACTAAGTATTATACTATAAATTAATAAAATATTAATTAATATATAAATTAATAATTATTAATTTATCGAATAATTAATAACTCTTTTAATTAATAAATTTTGATTGTCCCAAGTGCATTATTTTATAGAGTTTCCACTGTAGGTTTCGTCGACGTTAATAAATATGTTTATTATTGTAAAGAGATATGAATGACATTGGTTAAGGGACATTTGAAATATTAGCTCAGTAACCATCGTATTTCTTAAACTTACTATGAAAAATCTTCATTGTTCCACTTCGTGAATCCTGAATCCAAACCAAGTTCATGTCATAGGAAATCTTCAAAACTCACATAATAAATGTAAACATCACGAGTAATAATTGTGAAGTAGTTGAAAACTTGAAATATTGATAACACATAGCG